>NC_069502.1:615204906-615534073 GCF_027579735.1 Bombina bombina | reverse complement strand
ATTTATTTTTGTGTTCATGTAACATTCAAAACTAGTAAAATAATGACACTTAAAGGGACAATAAAGTCAAAATTACAGTAATTCATGATTCATATAGAACATGCAATTTTAAATAACTTTCACATTTACTTCTATGATCAAATTTGCTTTCTTCCTTTTCTGAAGAGTAAATTTATTTAGGCTCAGGAGCAGAGATGCACTACTATGAACACACTAGGTGAGCCAATGAAGAGAGGCATATATGTGCAGCCACCAATCAGCAGCAACCTCTCAGTAGTGCATAGATGCCCTCGTTTCTACCTAGGTATGCTTTTCAATAAAAGATACCAATAGAATAAAGCATATTTGATAAAAGAAGCAAAATGGAAAGTTGTTAAAAAGTGCATGCCCTGTCTGTATCATAAAAGTTTATCTTTACTGTCCCTTTAACTACACAAAAAAAAGAAAGAATATTCTTTAACTTTTTTTATTTTATTTACAATTTTCAATGGACTTTCATTACTTTTCTCTCACCTTCATTGGCTCCAGTGTAGCAGAAAAGGCATCTTGCAGAGCACAACAAGCAAGTCTCCACATTTCTTCAGTAAAAACAGGCCCTGCCGTAACCAAGACATACCTAAGAGCAAAATAAATTACAGTAGAGGTTTATAATAAATTGAATAAAGGGACACTGTAGTGTAAAATGTATTTCACCTTTATGTGTTTCTAATGACTTGTTTAATCAGAGGCATAGTATTAAATGTATGGGGAAAATTCTCTTTTAAGTTCATTTTTGTATTTGAAATATGTTGTTTTGCTCATTTGTATCTCTCTCTCTCTCTCAATACACAAAGGCCAATATTTAGTTATTAAACATTTCATTGTGTGAGCAAAGTCAGCTATTTCAATAGAAATAGTTAACCTAATTTCTAATAGATTTAATACAATGAAGCTGGTCTAATAAGTCATTGGGAACACGTTAAGGGGAAAAATACAGTACAACGTCCCTTTATCTGTATCTACATTTAAAGATGTAATGAGCATTGCCAACTATGCTCTACCGCACAAACTGTAATTAACCACTGAAAGTTTGTTATACTAAATTATTAAGTACATATAAAAATCTTCTGACCCAAATGTTTACATATTTTTAAAAAGACATTTTAGTGTAAAAATACAATTTTATATTTTTTTTAAACAAACTCCCTTCTTTTACAGTGTGTTTAGCGCCTTTTAAAGCATTTAACGTGTAGCCAGACTTGCATTACTGGAACATACACATTCTGCATTAGATGGTGACGTGGCCAGTGATTGGAGAATGGGCATACATGCCTCACCCACTGTATCCTCATCTGGCACAGGGACACAACATTGACTATAAATGTAAACCCTTTGCAGCGGTTAAACTTACAGCAGGAGAAATAAATGTGTCTAAAAGTAAAAATAGTTTATTTGTATGCTAGATTGAACCTCTAAAAGAACATTTCCAGCATTAAGGTTGTTTCTTTTTTCATGCAGGAATAAAAATAACCTAAACGTTAGAAATAAGACTTCTACACTCTACAGTATATAAGATTGAACATGATTATTAGGCCAGCACCATACACCAAACATTGAATTCACTTTTTTTTTTTTTATTGTGCCTCCTAGAACTGTTAGTCCTTTACATAATCAGCCATATTCTAATCAAAATAATTGCTCTTTTTAAGATCTTCAGTGTGTTGTGGATACGCTTGAGGACAATTAATGACTTAATGGTTTGTTTATTCCTTCTTGAGACAGTAACAAGAACTTAATACATACAGAGAGAAAGATATGTAATATTAAATTGTCTGTATTTCAGAAATCAATATCAGTAGGTTTAATGGCTGCTCTTATCCTGTAATTATCCTGTAGTAATTTGATTGGTAAACATTGTTGTGTTTTTTCCCCTAGCTAATCAGGTAAAGCAACATGGGTATCTATTTTTGTGACTGATCTGCTGCAGCTGTATCTAAATGCTTTGTGGAACTCCATATGATTAAACTGAAGGGTATTTTTCCCAATATCTTACACACACACACACACATATATATATACATATATATATATACAGTATCTCACAAAAGTGAGTACACCCCTCACATTTTTGTAAATATTGTATTATATCTTTTCATGTTACAACACTGAAGAAATGACACTTTGCTACAATGTAAAGTAGTGAGTGTACAGCCTGTATAACAGTGTAAATTTGCTGTCCCCTCAAAATAACTCAACACACAGCCATTAATGTCTAAGCCGTTGGCAACAAAAGTGAGTACACCCCTAAGTGGAAATGTCCAAATTGGGCCCAAATAGCCATTTTTCCCTCTCCGGTGTCATGTGACTCGTTAGTGTTACAAGGTCTCAGGTGTAAATGGGAAGCAGGTGTGTTAAATTTAGTGTTATCCCTCTCACACTCTCTCATACTGGTCACTGGACGTTCAACATGGCACCTCATGGCAAAGAACTCTTTGAGGATTTGTAAAAAAGAATTGTTGCTCTACATAAAGATGGCTTAGGCTATAAGAAGATTGCCAAGACCCTGAAACTGAGCTGCAGCATGGTGGGAAAGACCATACAGCGTTTTCACAGGACAGGTTTCACTCAGAACGGCCTTGCCATGGTTGACCAAAGAAGTTGAGTGCACATGCTCAGCTTCATATCCAGAGGTTGTCTTTGGGAAATAGACTATGAGTGCTGCCAGCATTGCTGCAGAGGTTGAAGGGGTCAGCCTGTCAGTGCTCAGACCATATGCCGCACACTGCATCAAATTGGTCTGCATGGCTGTCGTCCCAGAAGGAAGCCTCTTCTAAAGATGATGCACAAGAAAGCAAGCAAACAGTTGAAGATAAGCAGACTAAGGACATGGATTACTGGAACCATGTCCGATTAGACCAAGATAAACTTATTTGATTCAGATGGTGTCAAGCGTGTGTGGCGGCAACCAGATGAGGAGTACAAAGACAAGTGTGTCTTGCCTACAGTCAAGCATGGTGGTGGGAGTGTCATGGTCTGGGTCGGCACTGGGTAGCTACAGTTCATTGAGGGAACCATGAATGCCAACAGTTACTGTGACATACTGAAGCAGAGCATGATCCCCTCCCTTTGGAGACAGTATTCCAAACGACCCCAAGCATGTCTCCAGACCTAAACCCTATTGAGCATCTGTGGGGCATCCTCAAACAGAAGGTGGGGGAGTGCAAGGTCTCTAACATCCACCAACTTTGTGATGTCATCATGGAGGAGTGGAAGAGGACTCCAGTGGCAACCTGTGAAGCTCTGGTGAACTCCATGCCCAAGAGGGTTAAGGCAGTGCTGGAAAATAATGGTGGCCACACAAAATATTGACACTTTGAGCCCAATTTGGACATTTCCACTTAGGGGTGTACTCACTTTTGTTGCCAACGGTTTAGACATTAATGGCTGTGTGTTGAGTTATGTTGAGGGGACAGCAAATTTACACTGTTATACAGGCTGTACACTCACTACTTTACATTGTAGCAAAGTGCCATTTCTTCAGTGTTGTCACATGAAAAGATATAATAAAATATTTACAAAAAATTGAGGGATGTACACACTTTTGTGAGATACTGTATATACAGTTGTGTTCATAAGTTTACATACCCTGGCAGAATTTATGATTTCTTGGCTATTTTTCAGAGAATATGAATGATAACACAAAAACTTGGTTAGTGTTTGGCTTTAGCTGTTTATTATCAAGCAACTGTGTTTACTCTTTTTTAATCATAATGACAACAGAAACTACCCAATTGACCCTGATCAAAAGTTTACATACCCTGGTGATTTTGGCCTGATAACATGCACACAAGTTGATACAAAGGAGTTTGAATGGCTATTAAAGTTAACTATCCTCACCTGTGATCTGTTTGCTTGTAATTAGTGTGTGTGTGTGTGTAAAAGGTCAATCAGTTTCTGGACTCCTGACAGACCCTTGCATCTTTCATCCAGTGCTGCACTGACGATTCTGTATTCTGATTCATGGGGAAAGCAAAAGAATTGTCAAAGGATCTGTGGGAAAAGGTAGTTGAACTGTATAAAACAGGAAAGGGATATAAAAAGGTATCCAAGGAATTGAGAATGCAAATCAGCAGTGTTCAAACTCTAATAAAGAAGTAGAAAATGAGGGGTTCTGTTGAAACCAAACCACGGTCAGGTAGACCAACTAAAATTTCAGCCCCAACTGCCAGGAAAATTGTTCGGGATGCAAAGACAAACCCACAAATAACTTCAGGTGAAATACAGGACATGTGGTGTGGCTGTTTCAAGATGCACAATAAGGAGGCACTTGAAGAAAGATGGGCTGCATGGTCGAGTCACCAGAAGAAAGCCATAACTATGCAAATGCCACAAAGTATCCCGCTTACAATACGCCAAACACCACAGAGACAAGCCTCAAACCTTCTGGCACAAAGTCATTTGGAATGATGAGACCAAAATTGAGCTTTTTGGCCACAACCATAAATGCTACATTTGGAGAGGAGTCAACAAGGCCTATAATGAAAGGTACACCATTCCTACTGTGAAACACGGAGGTGGATCGCTGATGTTTTGGGATGTGTGAGCTACAGAGGCACAGGAAATTTGGTCAGAATTGATGGCAAGATGAATGCAGTATGTTATCAAACAGAACGCCTCATTTTCCACTTCTTGATTAGAGTTTGAAAAATGCTGATTTGCATTCTCAATTCCTTGGATATCTTTTTATATCCCTTTCCTGTTTTATACAGTTCACCTACCTTTTTCCCACAGATCCTTTGACAATTATTTTTCTTTCCCCATGACTCAGAATCCATAAACAGTGCAGCACTGGATGAAAAGTCTGTCAGGATTCTAGAAACTCATTGACCTTTTATACACACACACTAATTACAAGCAAACAGATCACAGGTGAGGATGGTTACCTTTAATAGCCATTCAAACCCCTTTGTGTCAACTTGTGTACATGTTATCAGGCCAAAATCACCAGGGTATGTAAACTTTTGATCAGAGTCATTTGGGTAGTTTCTGTTAAAAAGAGTAAACACAGTTGATTGATAATAAATGGCTTCAGTCAAACACTAACCATGAGTGAAAGAAAAGTTTTTGTGTTATCATTCATTTTCTCTGAAAATGGCCAAGAAATCATAAATTCTGCCAGGGTATGTAAACGTATGAGCACAACTGTATATATACACAGGAGACAGTTTATCACACTGGCAAAAGAGTATTTGCCTCTTATTTTATATTGCTGTGCATGCCCAAATACACTTGTGCTTTTTATAAAAATTATTTCAATAAAAAAAATAAACCTTCCATTACACACTAAGATTGATCATTATTTTATTTAACTAAAAGGGGTTTCCAGCCGGTATACAGACCAGATATGTACATATGCTACAAAAGCAAATATTCCCATTCGGCACAATCCACTGGACAGTTGACAGAATATCCGACCCAACTGCAATTCACTTTTAGTGATTAAGACTTCTTCTTTAGTAAATTTAGTGGTTAAAATTTATTTTTTTTATTCAATTTATAATTTGCCTATTTTCTGGGGTAATATATATATATTTCGATGATTACACCCAGTCCTTAGGGATAAACAGCATATGGGAAAAGTATCCATCTACGTATACTTTACTATAATCAGCAGAAGTGAGTATGTGGGTGTGAAGGCAAATTTAACAATATTTGATGATTCCCAAAAGCCCTGTGTCCTTTTCTTATTTCTATTTTTCTGTCTCTTTCCATATAAGACATTACTATTTAAGTACGTTTGCTGAGTCAGAATAGCTTTATAAAAACCCAGCACAAGCTGTCAGAATCTGAATTTCTACAAGTCAATAGAATAGTTTTACCTGATACAAGAACATCCAACTCTGGAGATAGTTTCGGTGGGTTCTGCCACACAAGCTACAAGCAGCTTGAAAAGCTCTTTCAACATTGTGTTAATCATGTTCTCATAGCCAATATCTAACAAAGAAAGAAAGCACAAAAGCTATAAAGTATATACTTTTCTTAGCCTACTATTATATAGGTTGTGCATTATGATGTGAATTCACACTATTTGTAAATGACACAATCAAGCCAAAAAAAATATTTTCTTTTATTACAAAAATTAAAAGATTAACATATTATATTTACTGTAGCATCGTGAATTTGATTGAATCTTTTAGACCCCTTTTATTGTATTATGTGCTATAATGTAGGTTAAAGGGCTATTATAGTAAAAAAAAAAAAAGATTACATACTTTAACTCTCAACACTGCATTGCAATGGGGTTAAACACAGTAAAAAATACCACTCGGGACTCGCAGAGCAATAATGGTTCTGAGAGCAAAATGCTGCTGACCCAATTAGCAGCACTAGTCACAAGACTCAAATGTAGCCCTTTAATTACTATTAAAATACAGATGTAATCATAAAGTAGGGCAATAAGGACTCATGATTACAGACCTCCCACTGTTCCTGTTTGATAGGGATAGTCCCTAGTTCTGAGCTCTGTCCCTCTGAGAAAACCATATGGCACAAACTGCTGTATTTCCCTTAGCCCCACCATTAGACTGTCTATACACGCCTACAAACCACCAGACACACCCAACCACTGCTCAGACACACCCATGATTTCACTTACTATCAACCAGTGACCCCGCCACACCCAACATGGCCCCACCTCCTCATGCTCCTGAGTCCCTAATACGTAGCCACAAAGGTTAGGAGGTATGTGAATGTACTTCACTACAAATCAACTAAAACAACAAAACATACTGTACTCTTAGGGTTAGACTTTATGCAAGTTGCTTTAGTAATAGCAGATTTCACATATCAACTTCATTAATAGAGCTATTATCAAATGATAGTGTGCTATAGGTGGGTCCCTTAATAAAAGCAGCTTTTAACAGCTGGTTGCTATGACTAGCTGGCAAGGAGCTTCTGACCATAGGCTCTATAGTAATGGTACCTGTATTACCTAGATACCAGTCTTGTAGATATTATTCCTACTTATGAACCTGTCATGTTGCAGTTAAACCTATCCACTACTAATCCAGCCTCCAATACCATTAAAACAAAGCACAGCCGATTTCCACCATTACCAATCAACACCCAAGGAATTTCAGCTTTATGAACCACCAATGCAAGCCCCCATTAACTATAATGACCTCCTTACACAAGTTCACCCATCATGAATATTCTTGACTATATCTAAACCAATTTGTATGTCCCCCACCACATGGAAAATATCCCTCCTAAAACCTAATCCTGCCAACACCTGACCAAAAGTTTTTAATTCTTCCCTACTTTTAAGAATTTTAGTTCTTTAACTGCTTTATGGTCTCTTTATGGTCTCAGCAACAAAGGTCTTCGTTCCTTAGCCCCTCACCATGGTCTGAGCCTCCTCTAGGGTCCCCTCCTATATATAAGCTAAGTGATGTTAAAGAAATCAAAGAATCAGAAGAATGAGTATGTTCAGTATTGATAGTGAACCTTCACATTCTCAATTTCAATAAGAATTAACATTTATTCTATATATAAACCATTAAAGAACCTCAAAATGAGATGAGGGACTAAGAGCAGCACATTTAAGAGCAGCACACTTAATTTGTGGCCAACCATGGAAAGTCTACAGAAATATGTCTGCAGAAATAATAAAGTTATTTTAGAAAAAAGTGTAATGTGAGTGTATAGGGTGTTAGGAGAGGATTAGGTATAGGGGAGGCTTATAGATTGGGGGAATTCTGCAGGGAGGGTTCACTATGGGGGTGCTTGGGGGGATTACAATTGGTTAATTATGATGAGTACAATGTTGTGCAAAGGGTTAATTGCAGTGTGGACTAGGTCACACTTAGTGTTGACCGAAGGGTAACTTAAGTCATTCATAGGTTAAATGGCACATGTCACTATAAATACTCATATACGATCTAGCACTTGCTTTCTCCTAGACATGACAAGGTGATTTATTAGCTTATTTATTGAATCAAATCCTTGAACTGTAAATATATACATTTATCTTTTTGAATTTATTATTATTATTAATAATAACCCTCATGTTACAATGCAAATAGCCATGAACTAACTAGGAAATGCAGAAAGACATGAGCAAAATAAGATAAATATGAAAAGGCTCCATGATACAAACATTTTTTAGTTTTTGTGTTTCAAAATATTTGTTTAAAAATATATATCCAGAAAAATTAGCAGTAGGTTGATTGATTGATCAAACATTGATAGTTGCCAATCTAAATTTACAACTCTTTTTCAATGCAATAAATGACTTCAAGATAGCGATAGAGTCTAGGGAGCGCCTCAGAATGGGCAGAGGATATTACGTTGCAATAATAAGTGTTCAACAAATTTATTATACAGACAATGGATAATCTAATAGTGACTAGTTAAAAATGGTTAAACAATGTCACATATAGTATCACATAAAAAATTATAAAAAATCACATAAAATAATCACAAAAAAGTTAGATAAAAATACATGGATCCATGTTACATAAAAATCATCAATACGTAACCACAATACACAATGGCCTAGATTTGGAGTTTTGTCGGTAACGACCCGAAAAACTAACGCCGGCTTTTTTCTGGCCGCACCATAAAAATAACTCTGGTATCGAGAGTCCACATAAAGGCTGCGTTAGGCTCCAAAAAAGGAGCGTAGAGCATTTTTAACGCAGCTTCAACTCTCAATACCAGAGTTGCTTACGGACGCGGCCAGCCTCAAAAACGTGCTCGTGCACGATTCCCCCATAGGAAACAATGGGGCTGTTTGAGCTGAAAAAAAAACAAACACCTGCAAAAAACAGAATTTATGTTTACCTGATAAATTACTTTCTCCAACGGTGTGTCCGGTCCACGGCGTCATCCTTACTTGTGGGATATTCTCTTCCCCAACAGGAAATGGCAAAGAGCCCAGCAAAGCTGGTCACATGATCCCTCCTAGGCTCCGCCTACCCCAGTCATTCGACCGACGTAAAGGAGGAATATTTGCATAGGAGAAACCATATGATACCGTGGTGACTGTAGTTAAAGAAAATAAACTATCAGACCTGATTAAAAAACCAGGGCGGGCCGTGGACCGGACACACCGTTGGAGAAAGTAATTTATCAGGTAAACATAAATTCTGTTTTCTCCAACATAGGTGTGTCCGGTCCACGGCGTCATCCTTACTTGTGGGAACCAATACCAAAGCTTTAGGACACGGATGAAGGGAGGGAGCAAATCAGGTCACCTAAATGGAAGGCACCACGGCTTGCAAAACCTTTCTCCCAAAAATAGCCTCAGAAGAAGCAAAAGTATCAAACTTGTAAAATTTGGTAAAAGTGTGCAGTGAAGACCAAGTCGCTGCCTTACATATCTGATCAACAGAAGCCTCGTTCTTGAAGGCCCATGTGGAAGCCACAGCCCTAGTGGAATGAGCTGTGATTTTTTCAGGAGGCTGCCGTCCGGCAGTCTCATAAGCCAATCTGATGATGCTTTTAATCCAAAAAGAGAGAGAGGTAGAAGTTGCTTTTTGACCTCTCCTTTTACCAGCATAAACAACAAACAAGGAAGATGTTTGTCTAAAATCCTTTGTAGCATCTAAATAGAATTTTAGAGCGCGAACAACATCCAAATTGTGCAACAAACGTTCCTTCTTTGAAGCTGGATTCGGACACAAAGAAGGCACGACTATCTCCTGGTTAATGTTTTTGTTAGAAACAACTTTCGGAAGAAAACCAGGTTTAGTACGTAAAACCACCTTATCTGCATGGAACACCAGATAAGGAGGAGAACACTGCAGAGCAGAGAATTCTGAAACTCTTCTAGCAGAAGAAATTGCAACCAAAAACAAAACTTTCCAAGATAATAACTTAATATCAACGGAATGTAAGGGTTCAAACGGAACCCCCTGAAGAACTGAAAGAACTAAATTGAGACTCCAAGGAGGAGTCAAAGGTTTGTAAACAGGCTTGATTCTAACCAGAGCCTGAACAAAGGCTTGAACATCTGGCACAGCTGCCAGCTTTTTGTGAAGTAACACAGACAAGGCAGAAATCTGTCCCTTCAAGGAACTTGCAGATAATCCTTTCTCCAATCCTTCTTGAAGAAAGGATAGAATCTTAGGAATTTTTACCTTGTCCCAAGGGAATCCTTTAGATTCACACCAACAGATATATTTTTTCCATATTTTGTGGTAAATTTTTCTAGTTACAGGCTTTCTGGCCTGAACAAGAGTATCAATAACAGAATCTGAAAACCCTCGCTTTGATAAGATCAAGCGTTCAATCTCCAAGCAGTCAGTTGGAGTGAGACCAGATTCGGATGTTCGAACGGACCTTGAACAAGAAGGTCTCGTCTCAAAGGTAGCTTCCATGGTGGAGCCGATGACATATTCACCAGGTCTGCATACCAAGTCCTGCGTGGCCACGCAGGAGCTATCAAGATCACCGATGCCCTCTCCTGATTGATCCTGGCTACCAGCCTGGGGATGAGAGGAAACGGCGGGAATACATAAGCTAGTTTGAAGGTCCAAGGTGCTACTAGTGCATCTACTAGAGTCGCCTTGGGATCCCTGGATCTGGACCCGTAGCAAGGAACCTTGAAGTTCTGACGAGAGGCCATCAGATCCATGTCTGGAATGCCCCACAGTTGAGTCATTTGGGCAAAGATTTCCGGATGGAGTTCCCACTCCCCCGGATGTAATGTCTGACGACTCAGAAAATCCGCTTCCCAATTTTCCACTCCTGGGATGTGGATTGCAGACAAGTGGCAGGAGTGAGTCTCCGCCCATTGAATGATTTTGGTCACTTCTTCCATCGCCAGGGAACTCCTTGTTCCCCCCTGATGGTTGATGTACGCAACAGTCGTCATGTTGTCTGATTGAAACCGTATGAACTTGGCCTTTGCTAGCTGAGGCCAAGCCTTGAGAGCATTGAGTATCGCTCTCAGTTCCAGAATATTTATCGGTAGAGGAGATTCTTCCCGAGACCAAAGACCCTGAGCTTTCAGGGGTCCCCAGACCGCGCCCCAGCCCATCAGACTGGCGTCGGTCGTGACAATGACCCACTCTGGTCTGCGGAAGCTCATCCCCTGTGACAGGTTGTCCAGGGACAGCCACCAACGGAGTGAATCTCTGGTCCTCTGATTTACTTGTATCGTCGGAGACAAGTCTGTATAATCCCCATTCCACTGACTGAGCATGCACAGTTGTAATGGTCTTAGATGAATGCGCGCAAAAGGAACTATGTCCATTGCCGCTACCATCAAACCTATTACTTCCATGCACTGCGCTATGGAAGGAAGAGGAACGGAATGAAGTATTTGACAAGAGTTTAGAAGTTTTGTTTTTCTGGCCTCTGTCAGAAAAATCCTCATTTCTAAGGAGTCTATTATTGTTCCCAAGAAGGGAACCCTCGTTGACGGAGATAGAGAACTCTTTTCTACGTTCACTTTCCATCCGTGAGATCTGAGCAAGGCCAGGACAATGTCCGTGTGAGCCTTTGCTAGAGGAAGGGACGACGCTTGAATCAGAATGTCGTCCAAGTAAGGTACTACTGCAATGCCCCTTGGTCTTAGCACCGCTAGAAGGGACCCTAGTACCTTTGTGAAAATCCTTGGAGCAGTGGCTAATCCGAACGGAAGTGCCACGAACTGGTAATGCTTGTCCAGGAATGCGAACCTTAGGAACCGATGATGTTCCTTGTGGATAGGAATATGTAGATACGCATCCTTTAAATCCACCGTGGTCATGAATTGACCTTCCTGGATGGAAGGAAGAATTGTTCGAATGGTTTCCATTTTGAACGATGGAACCTTGAGAAACTTGTTTAGGATCTTGAGATCTAAGATTGGTCTGAACGTTCCCTCTTTTTTGGGAACTACGAACAGATTGGAGTAGAACCCCATCCCTTGTTCTCCTAATGGAACAGGATGAATCACTCCCATTTTTAACAGGTCTTCTACACAATGTAAGAATGCCTGTTTTTTTATGTGGTCTGAAGACAATTGAGACCTGTGGAACCTCCCCCTTGGGGGAAGCCCCTTGAATTCCAGAAGATAACCTTGGGAGACTATTTCTAGCGCCCAAGGATCCAGAACATCTCTTGCCCAAGCCTGAGCGAAGAGAGAGAGTCTGCCCCCCACCAGATCCGGTCCCGGATCGGGGGCCAACATCTCATGCTGTCTTGGTAACAGTGGCAGGTTTCTTGGCCTGCTTTCCCTTGTTCCAGCCTTGCATTGGTCTCCAGGCTGGCTTGGCTTGAGAAGTATTACCCTCTTGCTTAGAGGACGTAGCACTTGGGGCTGGTCCGTTTCTACGAAAGGGACGAAAATTAGGTTTATTTTTGGCCTTGAAAGACCTATCCTGAGGAAGGGCGTGGCCCTTGCCCCCAGTGATATCAGAGATAATCTCTTTCAAGTCAGGGCCAAACAGCGTTTTCCCCTTGAAAGGAATGTTAAGCAATTTGTTCTTGGAAGACGCATCCGCTGACCAAGATTTCAACCAAAGCGCTCTGCGCGCCACAATAGCAAACCCAGAATTTTTCGCCGCTAACCTAGCCAATTGCAAAGTGGCGTCTAGGGTGAAAGAATTAGCCAATTTGAGAGCACGGACTCTGTCCATAATCTCCTCATAAGAAGGAGAATTACTAGTGATCGCCTTTTCTAGCTCATCGAACCAGAAACACGCGGCTGTAGTGACAGGGACAATGCATGAAATTGGTTGTAGAAGGTAACCTTGCTGAACAAACATCTTTTTAAGCAAACCTTCTAATTTTTTATCCATAGGATCTTTGAAAGCACAACTATCTTCTATGGGTATAGTGGTGCGTTTGTTTAGAGTAGAAACCGCCCCCTCGACCTTGGGGACTGTCTGCCATAAGTCCTTTCTGGGGTCGACCATAGGAAACAATTTTTTAAAAATGGGGGGAGGGACGAAAGGTATACCGGGCCTTTCCCATTCTTTATTTACAATGTCCGCCACCCGCTTGGGTATAGGAAAAGCTTCGGGGGGCCCCGGGACCTCTAGGAACTTGTCCATTTTACATAGTTTCTCTGGGATGACCAAATTCTCACAATCATCCAGAGTGGATAACACCTCCTTAAGCAGAGCGCGGAGATGCTCCAACTTAAATTTAAATGTAATCACATCAGGTTCAGCTTGTTGAGAAATTTTCCCTGAATCTGAAATTTCTCCCTCAGACAAAACCTCCCTGGCCCCCTCAGACTGGTGAAGGGGCCCTTCAGAAACAATATCATCAGCGTCCTCATGCTCTTCAGTATTTTCTAAAACAGAGCAGTCGCGCTTTCGTTGATAAGTGGGCATTTTGGCTAAAATGTTTTTGATAGAATTATCCATTACAGCCGTTAATTGTTGCATAGTAAGGAGTATTGGCGCGCTAGATGTACTAGGGGCCTCCTGTGTGGGCAAGACTGGTGTAGACGAAGGAGGGGATGATGCAGTACCATGCTTACTCCCCTCACTTGAGGAATCATCTTGGGCATCATTTTCTCTAAATTTTGTGTCACATAAATCACATCTATTTAAATGAGAAGGAACCTTGGCTTCCCCACATTCAGAACACAGTCTATCTGGCAGTTCAGACATGTTAAACAGGCATAAACTTGATAACAAAGTACAAAAAACGTTTTAAAATAAAACCGTTACTGTCACTTTAAATTTTAAACTGAACACACTTTATTACTGCAATTGCGAAAAAGTATGAAGGAATTGTTCAAAATTCACCAAAATTTCACCACAGTGTCTTAAAGCCTTAAAAGTATTGCACACCAAATTTGGAAGCTTTAACCCTTAAAATAACGGAACCGGAGCCGTTTTTATATTTAACCCCTTTACAGTTCCTGGTATCTGCTTTGCTGAGACCCAACCAAGCCCAAAGGGGAATACGATACCAAATGACGCCTTCAGAAAGTCTTTTCTATGTATCAGAGCTCCTCACACATGCATCTGCATGTCATGCTTCTCAAAAAGAAGTGCGCAATACAGGCGCGAAAATGAGACTCTGCCTATGATTAGGGAAAGCCCCTAGAGAATAAGGTGTCCAATACAGTGCCTGCCGGTTATTTTACAAAATTCCCAAGATTAAAATAATTCCTCAAGGCTATGGAGTATAAAATATGTTTATATATAAATCGATTTAGCCCAGAAAATGTCTACAGTCTTAAAAAGCCCTTGTGAAGCCCTTATTTACTGTCTGTAATAAAAATGGCTTACCGGATCCCATAGGGAAAATGACAGCTTCCAGCATTACATCGTCTTGTTAGAATGTGTCATACCTCAAGCAGCAAAAGTCTGCTCACTGTTCCCCCAACTGAAGTTAATTCCTCTCAACAGTCCTGTGTGGAACAGCCATCGATTTTAGTAACGGTTGCTAAAATCATTTTCCTCTTACAAACAGAAATCTTCATCTCTTTTCTGTTTCAGAGTAAATAGTACATACCAGCACTATTTTAAAATAACAAACTCTTGATTGAATAATAAAAACTACAGTTAAACACTAAAAAACTCTAAGCCATCTCCGTGGAGATGTTGCCTGTACAACGGCAAAGAGAATGACTGGGGTAGGCGGAGCCTAGGAGGGATCATGTGACCAGCTTTGCTGGGCTCTTTGCCATTTCCTGTTGGGGAAGAGAATATCCCACAAGTAAGGATGACGCCGTGGACCGGACACACCTATGTTGGAGAAAAGCCGCGTTCAGCTCCTAACGCAGCCCCATTGTTTGCTATGCGGTAACCCTTCCTACGTCTGCACTTAACACTCTAACATGTACCCCGAGTCTAAACACCCCTAACCTTACACTTATTAACCCCTAATCTGCCGCCCCCGCTATCGCTGACCCCTGCATATTATTATTAACCCCTAATCTGCCGCTCCGTAAACCGCCGCTACTTACATTATCCCTATGTACCCCTAATCTGCTGCCCCTAACACCGCCGACCCCTATATTATATTTATTAACCCCTAATCTGCCCCCCACAACGTCGCCTCCACCTGCCTACACTTATTAACCCCTAATCTGCCGACCGGACCTGAGCGATACTATAATAAAGTTATTAACCCCTAATCCGCCTCACTAACCCTATAATAAATAGTATTAACCCCTAATCTGCCCTCCCTAACATCGCCGACACCTAACTTCAATTATTAACCCCTAATCTGCCGACCGAATCTCGCCGCTATTCTAATAAATGTATTAACCCCTAAAGCTAAGTCTAACCCTAATACTAACACCCCCCTAAATTAAATATAATTTAAATCTAACGAAATTAATTAACTCTTATTAAATAAATTATTCCAATTTAAAGCTAAATACTTACCTGTAAAATAAATCCTAATATAGCTACAATATAAATTATAATTATATTATAGCTATTTTAGGATTTATATTTATTTTACAGGTAACTTTGTATTTATTTTAATCAGGTACAATAGCTATTAAATAGTTAAGAACTATTTAATAGCTAAAATAGTTAAAATAATTACAAATTTACCTGTAAAAGAAATCCTAACCTAAGTTACAATTAAACCTAACACTATACTATCAATAAATTAATTAAATAAACTACCTACAATTAACCTAACACTACACTATCAATAAATTAATTAAATACAATTGCTACAAATAAATACAATTAAATAAACTAGCTAAAGTACAAAAAATAAAAAAGAACTAAGTTACAAAAAATAAAAAAATATTTACAAACATAAGAAAAATATTACAATTTTAAACTAATTACACCTACTCTAAGCCCCCTAATAAAATAACAAAGCCCCCTAAAATAAAAAAATGCCCTACCCTATTCTAAATTACTAAAGTTCAAAGCTCTTTTACCTTACCAGCCCTGAACAGGGCCCTTTGCGGGGCATGCCCCAAGAAATTCAGCTCTTTTGCCTGTAAAAAAAACATACAATACCCCCCCCAACATTACAACCCACCACCCACATACCCCTAATCTAACCCAAACCCCCCTTAAATAAACCTAACACTAAGCCCCTGAAGATCATCCTACCTTGTCTTCACCATACCAGGTTCACCGATCGGTCCAGAAGAGCTCCTCCGATGTCCTGATCCAAGCCCAAGCGGGGGGCTGAAGAGGTCCATGATCCGGCTGAAGTCTTCATCCAAGCGGGCCAGAAGAGGTCTTCCATCCGATTGAAGTCTTCATCCAAGCGGCATCCATCCGGAGCGAAGCGGCAGCATCCTGAAGACCTCCACCGCGGAACATCCATCCTGGCCGACGACTGAACGACGAATGACGGTTCCTTTAAATGACGTCATCCAAGATGGCGTCCCTCGAATTCCGATTGGCTGATAGGATTCTATCAGCCAATCGGAATTAAGGTAGGAATATTCTGATTGGCTGATGGAATCAGCCAATCAGAATCAAGTTCAATCCGATTGGCTGATCCAATCAGCCAATCAGATTGAGCTTGCATTCTATTGGCTGATCGGAACAGCCAATAGAATGCAAGCTCAATCTGATTGGCTGATCGGATCAGCCAATCGGATTGAACTTGATTCTGATTTGCTGATTCCATCAGCCAATCAGAATATTCCTACCTTAATTCCGATTGGCTGATAGAATCCTATCAGCCAATCGGAATTCGAGGGACGCCATCTTGGATGACGTCATTTAAAGGAACCGTCATTCGTCGTTCAGTCGTCGGCCAGGATGGATGTTCCGCGGTGGAGGTCTTCAGGATGCTGCCGCTTCGCTCCGGATGGATGCCGCTTGGATGAAGACTTCAATCGGATGGAAGACCTCTTCTGGCCCGCTTGGATGAAGACTTCAGCCGGATCATGGACCTCTTCAGCCCCCCGCTTGGGCTTGGATCAGGACATCGGAGGAGCTCTTCTGGACCGATCGGTGAACCTGGTATGGTGAAGACAAGGTAGGATGATCTTCAGGGGCTTAGTGTTAGGTTTATTTAAGGGGGGTTTGGGTTAGATTAGGGGTATGTGGGTGGTGGGTTGTAATGTTGGGGGGGGGTATTGTATGTTTTTTTTTTACAGGCAAAAGAGCTGAATTTCTTGGGGCATGCCCCGCAAAGGGCCCTGTTCAGGGCTGGTAAGGTAAAAGAGCTTTGAACTTTAGTAATTTAGAATAGGGTAGGGCATTTTTTTATTTTGGGGGGCTTTGTTATTTTATTAGGGGGCTTAGAGTAGGTGTAATTAGTTTAAAATTGTTGTAATATTTTTCTTATGTTTGTAAATATTTTTTTATTTCTTGTAACTTAGTTCTTTTTTATTTTTTGTACTTTAGCTAGTTTATTTAATTGTATTTATTTGTAGCAATTGTATTTAATTAATTTATTGATAGTGTAGTGTTAGGTTAATTGTAGGTAGTTTATTTCATTAATTTATTGATAGTCTAGTGTTAGGTTTATTTGTAACTTAGGTTAGGATTTCTTTTACAGGTACATTTGTAATTATTTTAACTATTTTAGCTATTAAATAGTTCTTAACTATTTAATAGCTATTGTACCTGGTTAAAATAAATACAAAGTTACCTGTAAAATAAATATAAATCCTAAAATAGCTATAATATAATTATAATTTATATTGTAGCTATATTAGGATTTATTTTACAGGTAAGTATTTAGCTTTAAATAGGAATAATTTATTTAATAAGAGATAATTAATTTCGTTAGATGTAAATTATATTTAATTTAGGGGGGTGTTAGGGTTAGACTTAGCTTTAGGGGTTAATACATTTATTAGAATAGCGGTGAGCTCCAGTCGGCAGATTAGGGGTTAATAATTGAAGTTAGGTGTCGGCGATGTTAGGGAGGGCAGATTAGGGGTTAATACTATTTATTATAGGGTTAGTGAGGCGGATTAGGGGTTAATAACTTTATAATAATAGCGGTGCGGTCCGCTCGGCAGATTAGGGGTTAATAAGTGTAGGCAGGTGGAGGCGACGTTGAGGGGGGCAGATTAGGGGTTAATAAATATAATACAGGGGTCGGCGGTGTTAGGGGCAGCAGATTAGGGGTACATAAGGATAACGTAGGTGGCGGTCGGCAGATTAGGGGTTAAAAATTTTTTTCCGAGTGTCGGCGATGTGGGGGGACCTCGGTTTAGGGGTACATAGGTAGTTTATGGGTGTTAGTGTACTTTAGAGTACAGTAGTTAAGAGCTTTATAAACCGGCGTTAGCCCAGAAAGCTCTTAACTACTGACTTTTTTCCTGCGGCTGGAGTTTTGTCGTTAGATGTCTAACGCTCACTTCAGAAACGACTCTAAATACCGGAGTTAGAAAAATCCCATTGAAAAGATAGGATACGCAATTTACGTAAGGGGATCTGCGGTATGGAAAAGTCGCGGCTGGAAAGTGAGTGTTAGACCCTATTTTGAGTGACTCCAAATACCGGCGGTAGCCTAAAACCAGCGTTAGGAGCCTCTAACGCTGGTTTTCACGGCTAACGCCAAACTCTAAATCTAGGCCAGAATGTTTAAAAGCCCTGATTGGGGGGACTTAAAAAACATACAGAACATATGCTATAAAAGCAATCTAAAATAATCCTATTTGGCCAGTCAGATGTAGTATTCTGACTACTTCAATAGTTGGTGTTCCTAATCTTCAAAAGTTATAGATCCTGAATAAAGTCTCTCCTGTGAATAAAGTGTCTGTGTGACGGTGTCCAAAAAAATGAAAAAATTAAAATTGTGTCAACGGTGATGTAAAACAAATTAAAAATCATGATGAAAATGCCAAGTCAATGAAAGTGTGATGAAAAATGTGTTTCGGCCCTTCCTTGGGCCTTTCTCATGACAGTCTTGAGAAAGGCCCAAGGAAGGGCCGAAACGCGTTGGCTATTGTATGGTAAGCCTTATTTCAATTATATATAAGAATCTGTAAGCGTTATTGCAATATTTTCTATTTTGTTTCCCACAGGGACACTGTGAATTTATGCTCTATTTTTGTATATCTATTTTTGGATAAACTATCAACTACATATAAACACAGGATTATCTAATAATAATTTTTTGGGAAAATAATTTTTCTATGGGATTGTAATCTTACTACACAACTGGAATTGGAATTGATTTTCATAATTTTTTCATCACATTTTTTCATCACACTTTCATTGACTTGGCATTTTCATCATGATTTTCAATTTTTAATTCTTAATTTGTTTTACATCACCGTTGACACAATTTTCATTTTTTCGGACACCGTCACACAGACACTTTATTCACAGGAGAGACTTTATTCAGGATCTATAACTTTTGAAGATTAGGAACACCAACTATTGAAGTAGTCAGAATACTACATCTGACTGGCCAAATTGGATTATTTTAGATTGCTTTTATAGCATATGTTCTGTATGTTTTTTAAGTCCTCCCTAATCAGGGCTTTTAAACATATTGTGTATTGTGGTTACGTATTGATGATTTTTATGTAACATGGATCCATGTATTTTTATCTAACTTTTTTGTGATTATTTTATGTGATTTTTTATAATTTTTTATGTGATACTATATGTGACATTGTTTAACCATTTTTAACTAGTCACTATTAGATTATCCATTGTCTGTATAATAAATTTGTTGAACACTTATTATTGCAACGTAATATCCTCTGCCCATTCTGAGGCGCTCCCTAGACTCTATCCCTATTTGTAAATACTCACAAGATATATTAGGTGTCTTGTTTTCCTGGGGAGCTAGTAGGATACAGGGTAGGCGCTGTGAGATAATTGCAATATTCCGAATGACTTCAAGATATATTTGTTATAGGTAATTAAAATAATTGTTTAGTTAAAGGGACATTAAACCCCATATTTTTCATGATGCAGATATAGCATACAGTTAATTTTAAACAACTTTCCATTTTACTAATGTTATTAAATTTGCTTATTTCTCTTGGTATCCTTTGTTGAATGAGCAGCAATGTACTACTGAACACATTGAATGAGCCAATGACAAGAGACCCATATATGCGGCTACCAATCAGCATCTATCATCCAGTAGTGCATTTCGTCTCCAGAGCACACCTAGGTATGCTATTCAACAAAGGATACCAAATAAAAAGAACATCAGAATCATGAAAGTTTAATTTTGGCTTTACTGTCCCTTTAATAAGTTTAAACATGTTTTTATTGTTAAAAAATAAATAAATTGAAGTTTACCTGATAAATGTTTCTTTCATCATGGTGACAGTCCATGAATCATCACATGTGGGATATATTTCCTGACCATCAGGAGGAGGCAAAACACCCCTATATTTCAGAGCTTTGTCCCACCCCATCTCCCAGCAATTCCCTATCACTCTTAGCTATATATATATATATATATGGAAAAGCAGAATAGAATAGCTAGGTAACAGGAAAGGACCAATGCAGGGCAAATAAAGTGCAAAACAAGACATACAACAAACTGACTATAATAATAAACGTGCAGGGTTGTGCACTCTCACCATCATGAAAGAAATACATTGATCCGGTAAGCATAAAGTATGTTCCCTTTCATATAATGGTGAAAGTCCACAAATCATCACAGGATCCATGCAGTGAAGTCCACAAGACCACCAGAAAAGGGAGGGATTAAATAGTTAAGGCAGGTGTATTAATCTAGCAAAATGGCCCACAAAACTTTCCTGCCAAAGACTGCCTCAGCTGATGCATATATCTAAAAACTTAGAAAATGTATGTAAAGAAGATAAATTAGATAAAGAGGCGTATCATTATGAAAGGCCCTAGAAGTAGTGACTGCTGTAACTGAATGAGCTGTAATATGCTCAGAAGAAGACTTACTCTCCGCCAGGCCTTTCTGATCAAAGCCTTAAGCAGGCTGCTAAAGTAGTAGCTGTAGCCTTGTGATCCTTGCAAGCTCAATACAAGTAAGAGGGGACTGTAGCATCTTCTACTATGAACTCTCAATACAACAAAGAGAGCAGAAGAAAGTCTAAAAGACAAGTCTTATGTTGAACCAACTAAGAGCTCCAACATCAAGAAGAAACCACTCCTTATACTTTTTTAGGAGCTGGACTGAAAAAAAAAGTAGCACAATTTTCTGATTAATATCGTCAGTGGACACTTCTGTGGAAGAAGGGGATAGTTTGAAAAATCAGCAAATAAGACTTATAGGGCAGAGCAGAAAGCTCAGAAGGACACAGGGGCGAGGAAATGGATAGTAGAAAATAGAACCTTCCATGTCAAGAGATGAAGATCTAGACCATGCATAGGATTGAAAGAAGGGGCATGAAGAACCCTCAAGACCAAATTGAGACTCCAAGGAGGAATCAATGGTCAGAGATGACAGGTTATATTCGAATCAGAGCCTGAACAAAAGTGTATCAGGGATTTTTTTTAGCACCCTTCCTATAAAACGGACAAAGGTAAAAACCTGACCCTTCAAAGGACTGGCAGATAAACCTTCCTGGAAAAACTCCAGAATTCTAGGAGTTTAAGAGGATTTGCAATAAAAATGTATTACTTCACACCAAGCTAGATACATTATTCACGTAACTCTGATAAAGGTGGAAAGGTGGTCGTTCTTGATCGTAAGATTATCTAAAAGAGGCTTATAGACAGCTATTGGATGTCACAGTGTATGAAAAGCTCAAGAATAACCCTATATTTTTTATAAATCTGAATTGAAAAAGATTTTGGAAAAGGCGTTAAAGGATGGTGTTATTAAAGAATCCAACTTTGACTTTCGTTACACTGAACATCCAGTTATGGCCATCTTTCATTACTTGCCTAAAGTTCACAAGCACAATACTAATCCTCCTGGTAGACCCATAGTGGCAGGAATTGGCTCACTTAATGAGCCTCTTTCAGAACTGATAGATGGGTATTTACAACCTTTTGCTTTGAATCTTGTGAGTTATATTAGAGACACGTCTGATGTCATTAGAAAGGTTGAAAGCCTAGTATGGCGAGAGGAATTCATTTTTGTGACTATTGACATTTTTTCATTGTATACTTGTATCCCTCATGATAAGGGTAGTTTGGCTATTGAATTTTTTCTGGACAATTTTTCTAAATATGATGATGTTCTGAAGCAGTTCATCAGGGTCTCTGTTGATTACTTATTAATGCACAATTTCTTTTTGTTTGAGGGGAATTTCTATCTCTAGAGGCGTGGGACAGCGATGGGGGCTAAATTTGACCCCTCCTATGCCAACCTGTACTTGAGTTGGTGGGAGCTGTCCCACGTCTATGGAGATGGGAACCCCTTCAGGGAATACATACATTTTTACGGTCGCTACAATGAAAACATTTTGCTGATTTGGAAGGGTCCAGTAGACCTTCTTGAACTGTTTTTGAATTATCTCCAAAATAATTCAATGAATCTAAAGTTTACTATGGAATATAGTAAAACTTCAATTTCTTCTTTTTTAGACATTGAACTACACTCTAATAATGAGAAATCATGTATTGAGATTGAATTGTTTCGTAAATCCAGTGCTGGAAACACCATATTAAATGCCAAGTCATGTCATCCAAAACACACCATAAATTCTATCCCCAAAAGCCAATATATTAGGGTCAAACGTAATTGCACAAATGATCAGAGTTACTTAAAACATTCTAGTGAACTAACTGATGGATTGATTCAAAGGGGTTATTCCAGGACAGCTCTTGAGCAAATTAAAAATGAAGTTGATCTTTTAGAGAGAAAGGATCTCTTCCAGTCTGGTAAATCTAAGCAACATGATAGGTTTAATAAACCAAAATTTATCACTTCATATAGTGTTGAATATGGTAGAATTTGTAATATAGTACGTAAAGCACTCCCTATTTTAGCAACAGATGAGAGTCTAATAAGTATTGTTAAAGAAGGTATATGTTTTGTATCACGTAAAGCGCAAACATTAGGGAATCTATTATTTCCTTCGATGTTGCCAAGGGAACAACTAAATAAAAATTGGCTGTCTATCAAACTGGGTTTTTTTAGGTGTGAGAGTAGAAGATGTAAATCCTGCTCCTATGCTTCTTTTGGTACCAGTTTTGTGTCTACTGTAAACAAAAAGAATTTTCAGATTCGGGAGCATATGACTTGCAGCTCTTGTTTTGTCATTTATCTTTTGACCTGCAGGGGGTGTTCGAGGCAATATGTAGGACAAACGACACGTGCCCTCAAGGATTGTTTCCTAGAACATTTACGTTCAATTGAGGAACCTGAGTCCACTACTCCCATCTCCCTGCATTTCAAAAAACAACATAATTCTGACACTTCCCTGCTGACATTCCAAGCTATCCAACTGATTCCCAGGCACCAAAGAGGAGGGAATAGAGGAACTATTCTCAGCAAAAGAGAAGTTTTCTGGATTTTTCAGTTGGATACGAGGATGCCAGCAGGTCTAAATTCTGATTGGGATGTTAAATTGTATGTAGATCAATAGATATACGGATACACTGTCACTTTAAATATTTTCAGCATAGTGTTAACATATGTTTTTTTATTTTATAATCATTAATTTGTTATTATTAATTATTCATTTGTTATTCTATGCACTGATTTGATTTTGTGTGATAAGATAAGTGTTATATTAGTATAGTAGTTATTACTTATATTTATAATATTTTGTTGTTTATCATCAGTGCATAGTTTAAGTATCCAATTTTTTTCACCCATTGTATCCTGCTTTAGAGATTTTTTGCCCCTGATTGGATAGCCAATTATTGGGAGGTGTCCAGTTTAGTGTTAAATAGCAGTGTATTATGGGTGATAAGTATGGTCACTGAGCAAGTTATGTTTTGACATACTATGAAACGCGTCTGACAAGTTTTGACCTGTGCTGTCTGTCCTACACTTTATTTGCCTTTTCACAGGTTTTTTCATGCTCTGAGTATCATTGTCTCTCATCTCTACTGAGTGCGCTGATTGTTGCCGACTACATTATTCAAACCCTATGAAAGATACATCTGGTAACAAGCTTCCTTGCTTGGAACAAGTCTCAGTCACCTTGCCAGACAACATTACATCAATTGCAGCATTAATGCAAACTTAATCGGCTCAACTCAATCCTGAATTTCTTCTATGAAACCTTCTCCAGATGCATCAGAGAGGTATTTGCAATGAACATATACAACAAACATATACAGCTGCTGCTATTGCCTTGTTCTACACACAAGCTCAGACACTTATTCAGTTATAGTGGAGGTAGAAGATAATTTCGGATGCTTAACACTTTCCTTAATGAAGTATGTATATGACAAAGCCTCACTCACTGATTTTGGGTGAAGGGGGTGGTCCTGAGACTCAGCTAGTGAATTTTTAGCAGATTAATCATATCCTTTCTATGTTTTAGGGAACTAGACAATCACTGTAATATAGGTAACTAAGAGCATGATGATATAAATATCTACGTTCATACAAGATTATATTAATTGATCCTCCAGAAGTGTGAGATCCCTAGGGAAAATCTAAAAAGGCACATTTTCTCAAAGGGGCTTTCCATGCATTTCTGTATGTGAAGGATGGACAAGCCCAGTGTAATATAGCACTGCATTACATGAGTTATGCTGCATTTACACTTTGTGCTTTGCATTTTATATTACTTCAGACTTCAGATTAAGTTTTATCACATTTAAACTTTGCACTTTCTATTTTGTATTTTATTTTGTATACAGCAGTGTATTTAGGTTTGCAATTTTACAAATTCGGATTATCTGGTTGTGACGTCCAGGGTTAACCAACCCTGCGCCAATCACTTGTTTGGCACAGAAAGGTTTATCAGACCCCTTCTACTGTCACTAATCTGTCACAATCTAGCCACACCAGGCAAGCTTGTGACTTAGATCAGCGGGTGCAAGGGTTAACAATACTCTCTAGTCTGTACTAGAAGTAAAAGAAATGCCCAAAACTCCCTTTTAATGCCACCCACACTAAACTAAAAATGATATCTAGCTGCCACCACTTAAGATTATATGATATGGGAAATCTTAAGGAAACCCCAGATTACAATTAACTCTCTGAATACAATTTAGCAGAAAAATAACCTACTATACTGTCTTATTACTACCAGTCTCTTCCAGTAACGTGGTTCAAATATTAGACAAAGGCCAAAGCTTAATAAAGGAATTATTTATTATGCCAAAAATATTATGCACACTGCATTATTAATAAAAAGTTGTTACAAGTAAAATTACACACAAGCAAACAGTTTTTTAAAATAAAAAGGAGAAAAAGCAGATTTTATACTTTACTAGTCTCAATATCTGTGCCAGGGAGATGGCATGAAGCAATGGGTCCTTACTCCATTTAGTAACAGCTTCCCTTGTAAGAATGACAATTTCATTGTTAAAACACAGGATTCTTATACTTATTTTCCAGAGATCAAGTTGCCTGACCCCACACTCTTTGCAAGGGCTGGGAAGTCCCCTATCTTTTACGACAGTCAATAAACTCTAAGTCTTTGCCTGAAATCAGAGAACACATTATAATTTCTGCTAGATACATCCATTTTCATATAAGCAGAAAGGCAATCTCTTAGCTACATTGTGAGAATCGGTTTGATACCAAATATGACAGGGTTGGCATATTTCCCTTTATCATAACCGGTTTTAAACACACATCTTACATTGTAGCAATGTCCTTTTATTGACATCATCAAAATTTGGGGAGAGGGCACTGCTTATTGTCTCTGGAACCGACACTTTTATGGGCTTGCTGCCTCAATGACTATACAATCACAGTTATTCAAGTGGAACTCTGAAACAATTTATAATGGGGTCTGGTTTTATCACAAAAAAACAAACAACATAAACACAGGACACAGTTCTTCTTGAAAAAACAAATGTTTTTTAGCTCACAGGCTAAAGAGAATTAACCCCTTGGCATCTCAATCATGGGGTATTCGTTACACTGATTATCTGTATTAGCACGGTCAGCTCTGTGGTCAGTTAGAAGTTATTAGCTTAAATTCATACAGAACTCAGGTCTCAGCATAATAACATTTATATATGTTTTTTGACATAAGTTAAATATCCACACTATTTTGTAACAAGTTATCAGCCTTAGTGGTATAGGTAGAGAAATGCAATAGATCTTATACGGCTAAATATGCTATGTTTACTGCATGTCTAATAACTGGTGTGGCTGAGTTGAACATATATGTACTTTTATCATCAAGGATTAAAGATTGTGTGTACATCTCCTAGTACCTCCTAAGGGAGGAATTTAGAGCCTTTAAATAGGTTACACCTGTCACTATGTTTTATGTCTATGACTACGGTCTATTTGGCTGAAACCGGTCAGATGTTTTAGCACACATATTTTTTGTATGGAGCCTTCATATAGTTTTTTATATGGAATAAATAAAGATTTTTTGATGTTTTAATATCCTCGTATCCATTGGCATCATCTTTTCCTGCTGGGACACTCTTTGGGAACTTTTTATTTAAATTGCACTTTGTTTTATTTAAAATAAAACTAAAAAACCTGACAGCTTCAGTTTCCCACAGGGCTTCATTTTTTATGGGCCCAATAATCAAACATTCTCTAGTTTGGAGATAAATATTGTGCAGACTTCACAGGGGTTAAACTCACTGAATTCTACAAGAAAAGGGGCATAACCTGGAAGTCAATGAGAGATGCCTTCCATAGAAAGTAATGAGGCTCTCTCTAGTTTAGTATATATTACTTTTCTGTCAGTTAAATAAGTATATTGTAAATTCTGAGCAAACTTCACTGCATGCAGTTGGCAAGATAATTTAGTGAGATCAACTTGGGTAAAATGTTTATGGCATTTCACAAGAACTGTGAGAGAGCTTCAGACATACCCCTGTCCCTCCCACTTTTTGGAGCTATCATTTTTAGTTTATAATGGAGCAACTACAACCTGAAATGTCATTTGTAAAAGATACACAAAAATATACAAATATGATCCTAATTTGTTAAAGTAACAGACACATAATCAGAATTTGTAAAATTACTGCTCAAATGCATTAATATATAAAAGAGAAAGGGCAAATGTAACAATGTACTGAAATTACCCAGTCTGATTTGTAAAGTAATATAAAAACATAATTTATGCTTACATGATAAATTAATTTCTTTCTTGGTGATGAGAGGCCACGAGCCTTAATTTATAAAATTGAATTTCTGCCACTAGGAGGAGGCAAAGAACCCCAAACAACAAGAGTTTTTAAACCCTCCCACCTCCCTGTACAACTCAGTTTAACGTATAGTCGAGTAGAGGAAGGTTAACAGAAAGATAGGATAGGCAAAGCAGGGTATGAAGAGCTGCAAATAAAAAACTGCCGCCAAAATAAAAAATGTAACTAGGAGGGGGGTTTGTGTCATGTCACCACCATGAAAAATATTAATCTGTAAGGTGAGCATGAATTATGTTTTCTTTCATAAAGTGGCGAGAGTCCACAAGCCTTATTGTGTGGAATCTAATACCCAAGAAGTGGAGTTCACAAAAAATAAATTGCAGTTACTATTTGCCAGACACTGCAGTTTGAAGGACTTTCCTGCCAAAAACCGCCTCAGAAGAGGCAAAAAAATCAAAATGATAACATTTGGCAAATGTATGTAAAGAAGACAAGGTTGCAGCTTTGGAAATCTGTTCCATTAACGTTTCATTTTTAAAAGCCCAAGAAGTAGAAACTGATCTAGAGCTGTAATACATTTAGGGTACCATTTCTACACCACCAAGTAAGCCTTGTGAATTGCCTGTTTCAACCTAGAGGCCAGAGTAACTGCCATAGCCTTTTGTCCTCTAGGAGGACCAGGAAAATGGATAAATAGGCTAGATGAAAACTCCACAGACTCACCAGAGCATCTATCAGTTATGCTCTTGGAGCCCTAGACCTGGCACAGTATCTGGCAAGCTTGAAATTGAGGCAGGTGGTCATCAGATCTTTTTCTGGAAGGCCCCACTTGGAGACTAGCTGATCAAAGACATCCTGAGAGACCACTCCCCTGGGTGCAGCAAATGATGACTGAGATAGTTTGCTTCCCAATTCTTTACCCCAGGGATGTGGATCGCGGACGAGTACACTGATTCTGTTCTGCCCAAAACAAGATCTGAAAGTCTTTGTCATTGCTAATTGACTCCCTCCCTGATGTTTGACTATGCCACAGCTGTGACATTGATTGAAACCAAATATACCTTTCTTGCTTTAAGAGAGACTATGATGTGAGACCTTGCCTCCTGAGGAGACCAAACTCCTTGCACTCTCTGAGCTCCTCAAACCGAGCTCCAGCCCAAAAGATACAGTAGGTGTCTGATGTTACTATTGCCCAAGATGGATGAAGAAAAGAAGCCACAAAAGCCAAAGAAAAGACCAAATGTCTATCCACCAGGATAGAGATTGTTGCACTGAAGAATCTAGAACAATCTGTTGATCTAACTGAAAATAATTTATCATCCACTGCTCTGACATAAACAGCTGAGGAGGACATAAGTGAAAGCGAGCAAAAGGAACCGCGTTTCAATCTGCTACTATCAGATAACCTCCATACATTGAGCTATGTTTGGCAAAGCAGTGTGCTGAAGATTGGCACATGCTTTCTGGAGTTTCAACCTGCAGGATACTGTTAGAGACAGGCGTAAGGAGACTAAATCTATGGATACCCCTAGAAAACAGAACTTGGTATTAGGGGATAAAGATCTCTTTGATACAATTATCTTCCATCTGTGAATTTGTAGGAATGACGGAGTGTGAGAAATCACTAGAGGAAGAGATGGTGCCTGAAAGAGAATATTTTTCAGATAAGGAGTTACTGATATTCCTTGAGCTCTGATTACAGCCAACAAAGTATCCAGAACCTTTGTGAACATGCGGGGGGCGTTTGCCAAGCCAAATGGAAGGGTAACATACTGGAAATGTTTGTCCTGAAAGGCAAACCTGAGGAACTGATAATGTTCCTTGTGAATAAGGATATGAAGGTATGCATTCTTCAGATCTATGGTGGACATGAACTGAACTTGTTATACTAGTGGTAAGATAGTACAGATAGTCTCCTCTTTGTAGATTGTAACTCTCAAAAACTTGTTTAAGGAACTTAAACAACTGCCAGTTCTGTTTTTTCCCTTTGACTTCTTATACTGAGGGAGGAAAGCACCCTTACCTCTAGTAGCTGTGGAGATGATTTAATCCAAACCAGTTCCAAAGAGTACCTTTCCTTTAAAGGAAAGAGTCAATAATCTGTATTTAGATTGAACATAAATGAGATCCCCAAATCAGGTACAGATCCCTGATAATCTGAAGATATCTCACCATCTGAGGAACTATCAAAATTGTCAGACGTGGAGTCCTGCAGAATATCTGAAACCTCTTCATGTTGTCTAGCAACCTGAGGGCTGGAAACATTATTTGATTTTCATAATATCAAAAGATTTGCTTTTGCGCTTACTTGATGAGGGAATAGTCGTCAAAATCTCAATTACAGTAGAACACAGATTTATTCTTAAATTCCAGAGAAAAAGCCAAACCAGAATGCATGAGATGTGACACACATACATTGCATAATTGTGCTGGACGGCAAACTGGGACAGTTTAGCAAGCTAAACACATAGGTTGAGAAAAGACATGGTCAGTGGATCTACCTTCTAAGGGATCTGACAGAGATACTGTGGGGACAGGTATGTTAGACTCCTTAGCAAAAAAAATAGAAGATTCATAGTAAAAAAACATAAAAAAAATCAGTTACAGTCTAAGTGGAAAATATACAAAACACAGAGAAATATAAAATTTTACATAGTCCTGAAATTGGTGAGGAGATTGATAATAAGACATTGCCCAGCTAATGTGAACCCCCAGCTAACATCCAAATACCCCAGAGAAAAAGCTTAACCACCTATAAGCTTTTGCTGAATGAGGTACTCTTCCACTACAAAACGAGCTGCTAGGTGAATAATGGCACTGCAAAACTCCGTTCGTTACGCTGTAAGGGCAGGAGAGAAGTGCATGAAGATGTAGGGTGGGAAAAACAACTTCTGACTGCAGTAACGTCTTCTCGTTGCGTGCTTCCCCCTAAGATTGATGCGCGCTAACTAGTACGGTGTCTAAAAATGGATATCGGTATGCGCACACCTATTCCATAGCACTCCTAGTACAAATAGCGCTGGTCGGCAAGTGTGACAAGCAGTCAATACTAATTTTAAAGCGACCATGCCCCTGATATGAAATAACAACACACAAGATCCTCTGAGGTATTAAAAATGTTGCTGAGCGTCCACAACCCCTCAACAATAATGTAAGGCACTAAGCATGACGTCTCATTTACCCCAGAAGCACTGATATGTCTGTGTGAATTACCTTTAGTCCCATGGCTATGATATAAATGAGGGTGTATCTACTTATGGCCTGCAGTGCACTTACCTGTTAAAGGCACCAACTCCACTGAGCTTACCAACAATTAAGAACTATTTCCCGTAGAGAGCAGAAGATATAGGAGAAGAGAGCCATGACAATCCAGCAAAAGGAGGCTAAGGACAGGTCCCCATGACATGTGGGATGGAGGTTATGACTGAAATCTCATAAGGAAATACTGCGTCACCACTCAGTTCTCCTATACCCCTTGATCCAAGAATCAGTAAACAAGAGGGGTAACGAGTCTCACAAAGGTCTGAGCACCCCTTTCTACATAGAAACTGGAACAACTCTAATCTTCCACTAGGAACTCTCATTTCATAGGTACATTATTGTTACTTCTATATTTATGAGGCACTTTTGAGGGGAAACATTGGTCTTAGATAAATTAGAAAACTCCTATTAATGGTGTAAAGACTGGTGCACATCAAAGTTTCAGCTACTCCATGCTAGAGGCAAAGCAGAACAAAGTGATTGCTGGGAGATGGGGTGGAGCAAGGCTCTCAATGTAGGAGTGTTTTGCCTCCTCCTGGTTGACAGGAAATATATCCATGTAATGATTCGTGGACTCTCATCATAGTATGAAAAACATGTATTTTTAAATTTAAATTTGTCACTTGTCATACACTATAATAGTAATTTATTTCTATGCAAATTCATATTTATGATATTGCTTTCACTCTCTATTTATAACATATGCTATAAAAATTACCAAAATAGATGTCAGGATGTAAAGAAGTAAGCACTGCTTAAATGGATTATAAAAATATTTTCCCAAAAGTTATGTTGTCACACTGGACATGAAAGTCATTTTGCTTTAAACAAGACTTTGAGTATCAGTATTTAAAACAAATATGGCACAGTTTGAAATAATTAGGTTTTACCTGAATTAATAAAATTTTGAATATGCTCCACCACTAGTTCACAAGACAAACCAATAGCGTGTTTGAAGTTTGCTGAAGCAGCATCCCAATAAGAGTGATCTCCATGACTGCGACTTAACCACAATGACATTACAGGCAAAAGAAGATGGACAACGGCATAAATAGCAAACCCTGGGCCTGAAAGAGAAACACATAGTACACATGAAATAACCAGAGGTTACAGAACCATTAACAACTGACTGGACTTAACAGGCAAGTTAAATGTTACAAAAACCTATAATCAGAAGGGGAAAAATGCTTTCTTTAGAGAAAGGTTGAAAAAATTATAAAAAAAAGGGTGAAATTAAGTTCTAAAAACAGTGCAAATTTCCTACTATAAAATAAACCTTTAAGCACATTGAAAAGCAATTAAGAAGTTAGAATTATTCCATGGTGTTATAAAAACTGAATTTAGCAAATAGAGTATCACAAATGTAAACATTGTAATAAACATATTCCCAAACACAGACAAGGGACATTGGCTAGCACGGGTTTATCAATATTATTCTTGGAGCTTTTAATGAACTCTAAAGTATCTGTCCCATAGCTCAGATATGTGGAGAAACCCCAACTTGTAAATGTATTCATGTAATGTTTTTATTGCTACCAGATATTAGATTTGTTTTTATCTAGGTAATTACTACTAGGTGGACATGAAAAAGCTTTTGGACTGGGGTGTCGTATAGTATTGCAGCATAATATTTGCCATGTTGCTGGAGTGGGCTGGACCCACACTAGTATTCTCATTATCCTAGCATTTATTTGATGTTCCTATTGTAATCATTAAGTTCTCAGCTGCCAACACATAGTTTATTCCTGATATCGTTGGGCCTTACTTTGCTTTACAATATGAGATATGCTTTCAGTGCAGGCTGGTCTCACGCTAATGCCTCTATCTATGGTCCTCACACTGAGACTACTTTACATACGCTATATGGATAGCGTCAGATCTATAGGCTTAGTTATTGAGGCTAAACACAGCGCACTCTACCTATCGCATCTAAACAACCACCCCCCCCATAATAAACCTCCTAGTCTAGGAGGGCTAACTATGCGGCTTCTCTAGTCTATGCCGCACCTTCACTGTTCTCTTTTAATATACACTCAATCTATATAAGCACGTTATAAAACCCTATAAAATCGAGGTTTACTAATGAGATCCGAAAGTGGTCTCCTTTGTTCATAATTGCCTTCTTCCACCTTCGTGTTTTCTATCATTTATGATGGTCCGAGAGTGGCCTAGGGTGTCAAGTAGAAGGTTTCTAAATGATTGGCATCCCATATATACAATGGTCACATGGTATGTAAATTATTGTTATTACGTTTCTTCTATGTTTATTTCACCATTCCTGTAACATTGAAGCCTTACTGTATGTGACATGTGATGCACAAACTTGTTTTTATGATTGATGTATGCCTTTAAATTTACCTCAATAAAAATATTTAAAAAAAAAAAAAAAAAAAAGCTTTTGGACTTATGTTCTTTGTTCGATGGCTGAGCTCTTCAACTTCCCATCTTAAAGTGAATGTAAATTTTGATGCTAAAGTGCTCGTTTTTTAAAAATTCGATTAAAAACAGGGGCACTTTAATTCATCAAAATTTACATTTCACTCGTGTTGTGAAAAAAAGTTACTTTTTAAACTTGACAGCAGCTCCAGCTTCCTCCGGTCGTCGCAAGCCATTTCTGATGTCAGAAATGATGGATAGCTCATCCTCCAATCACGGCTTCCCCCCCGGGAGAATCAGTGTCTGATTTAACGCCGTGATTGAAGGAAGCCGGATTCCTCATTTTAGACCCAGGAAGAGGCTTTGCAACGGGTGTAGGAAGCTGGAGCTGCTGTAAAGATTAAAGGGGCAGTCTAGTCAAAAATAAACTTTCATGATTCAGATAGGGCATGTAATTTTAAGCAACTTTCCAATTTACTTCTATTATCTAATTTGCTCAATTCTTTAGATATCCTTTGTTGAAGAAACAGCAATGCACATGTGTGAGCCAATCACACAAGGCCTCTATGTGCATCAACCAATCAGCAGCTACTGAGCATATCTAGATATGCTTTTCAGCAAGTGATACCAAGAGAATGAAGCAAATGAGATAATAGAAGTAAATTAGAAAGTTGTTTAAAATGACATGCTCTTTCTAAATCACAAAAGAAAAAAATTGGGTTTCATGTCCCTTTAAAAGGTAAGTTTTTTTTTCACAACAGGAGTGAAATGTAAATTTTGATGAATTAAAGTGCCTCTGTTTTTAATCAAAGTTTTAAAAACCGGGCACTTTAGCATCAAAATTTACATTCACTTTAAGCATAGAACCCCTGAGAATTACAACTGACAAGAAATGTGCTTTGTCTTTATGGAACATAAACATTATAGCTGGGAGATGGTTCCTGTTAGGGATTTTTAAACAACATAGGAAAGGGAGGCTTTCTACTAACACTGATTTTCCCTTCAGTATTGAAGACTCCTAGTCTGGTAAGAATTCATTTTGATGCTTTACATTTTTGTGTTCATTTTTATATAGTGGTACAGCTGTGAAGGAGCTCCTGTTATTTAGCGGAAGACTTTAACGTGAAGCAATACCCCTAACAAACTTGTAAGCCAAAACTAAACTTGCTGGGGCACACTAGGAAAGGGTGTGCTATATAATATGGTGTTTTTTTCTCTCTCCAACAATTAAAAGAAACCAGGAGCATTAACAAGTATAAGACAGATTTAGTAACAAAAATAGAAATCAGTCTATTCAGTGTATAATGAAACACACAAAGTAGTCAGTAAAAGGAAAATTGAATGTCATAAAGATACTAAATATTCTTCTCCTAATAATCTATTTTGATTTTTTTAAAAAAGAAAACCTATTTGTATAAGTGATGTAGAAATGATACCTTTAATAGCTAAGAGAGGGGAAAAATTTTCAGAAAACTCAGGTCCCTTTGTCAGACACAGAGAGAAGGAAATAACATATTAGACAGTAGTGATGCACCGAAATGGAAATTCTGGACCGAAACCGAATCCGAAAATCCGGGATGCACTTTAGCCGAAAACCGAAACTGATACCGAAAATGTATTTTTTCAAATTAGTTTTTTTTTAGTGTTTTTTTTTTTTGCATAATTAGAGCCAATAAAAAAAGCCCACACTTTTATTGAAAGTAACACACTAAAATTGGACAAAAATATCTTAAAACAATAATATGCTACACAATAATTTTACCAATAAAAAAAAAAAACAGGCAAAAAATGCAATTTTCGACCAAAATGACCAAAATTTTGGTGCATCCCTACTTAAAACAATTAGAAATATCAATATACTGTTTTATTCTTCATTTAGTACTATGTAACAATCATATTTAACAGGTGTTTTTTTTACCAATATCCAAATAAAGTATAATCCTAGAAAACTCATTGTATGCAGAACAGTAAGTGAAGTAATAAACTTAAACAGCAGCTCTAGGCTAGCATCAAATTTGAAATATGCTACACAATAATTTTACCGAAACTAACAGGCAAAAAAACCGAAAACCGAAATAGCCAAAAATGCCATTTTCGGCCGAAACTTTCTGCGGCCGAAATTTCGGTGCATCCCTATTAGACAGGGTTCACCAAATTCCTAGTTATAGGTGTTTTTCCTAGAACTTGTCTAGGAATAAATCAATACAATTTTATTAACATTAATTTTTCTAAGAAATAATATATTTTTTTAACTTGACTGCTTACAATATATTAATAAAGCTTTTCAGGAAAGTTTCTAGCACACTACAAAGGCATAATAAGTTGGACCCTTTGGCCTCTAGTTATCAAGGTCTGTCGGACCTGATCTGACAGTGCGGATCAGGTCCGACAGACCTCGCTGAATACGGCGAGCAATACGCTCGCCGTATTCAGCATGGCACCAGCAGCTCACAAGAGCTGCTGGTGCAACGCCGCCCCCTGCAGACTCGCGGCAAATAGACCGCCAGCAGGGGGTGTCAATCAACCCGATCGTACTCAATCGGGTTGATTTCCGGCGATGTCTGTCCACCTGCTCAGAGCAGGCGGACAGGTTATGGAGCAGCAGTCTTTGTGACCACTGCTTCATAACTGCAGTTTCTGGCGAGCCTGCAGGCTCGCCAGAAACACGGGGCATCAAGCTCCATTCGGAGCTTGATACATATGCCCCTTTGTCTATGAAAATCTTGAACAACTGGAGAAATGCATTCTTTATGTGGAAGCTTTTAAAAAAGAACTCTTGAAAGGTTTTTGTTTGGGTAGCAAGCATGGACGTCGGCAGAAATTTTTCCAGGGGGTGGGGTTTTTAAAAGTTAACTATACAAAGACATATATATATATATATATATATATATATATATATATATATATATATATACACTGTATATATATGTGTATATATATATATATATATATATATATATATATACACACATACTGTATATATATATATATATATATATATATATATATATATATATAATCAGGGGTTGAAAATAATTCCAAAATACTACTAGTCCTACACTATACATTTTGAAATCACTATATGCTAAACGTTTTGTTTTTTTTATTCTTTATTTTGCAATATAACAAAGGAACAAAAGTACATCACATGATTTGTTTACATTCATAGAAATGCTAAATAAAACATCACATTACTCGTGTTGTACATATCAATAGAAAATAACTGTATAATGAGCATACAGGTCAACAAAAACAATAATTGTGTCGCGATGAGACCAGACAAATGGCCGTACACTGTTCAATTCTTAACATTTTTAACTTTCTCTGTTACTTTTTTCCACAATTAACCTAAAATCAAATAAGGAGAAATAAAAAGAAGAGAATAAAGAAATAAGAGAGAAATAATAATAATATCTTACACTTGTCTCCAAATTAAGGGAAAACTATTTGATTGATCAGTTGTAGAAATAACGGAAAGTTATGAAACTAAGAAATTATCTGCATCTGGGTCTTGATGGGCAATGAAATAATCACATTGTCCCACCCAGAAAGGCTTTGAGTTTATTTTCTGTAAAAATCATGGGGTCATATTGGTCTACAATCATTTGATGAAGCATGTTTTGAATAAAAGCCGAAAATCCTGAAGAACCCTTACTTTTCCATGATCTAAGGATAGTTTGTCTGACCAATAGTATTGCAGTATTAATTAGATGCTTGTTATGATAAGAAGGATCCTTAACTAAATAAAATACTTGGGCAGGGCTGATTTAAATTTTTGTGATAAAAAATGCATTAAGCCAGAAGATGACCTTATTCCAAAATTTCTGGAGTTTGGGACAAAACCACAACATATGTATCTGCTATGGTCTGCTTAAGGCGCGCAACATATGGTCTGCTTAAACATGGGGACAAAACATTCTTTAGATATATCAGTGAAAGAAGAAAAAATAAGGTAGGAATAGTAAAATTGAAATCAGTTGATGGTAGAATAATAGAAGGAGATAAGCAGATTGCAGACTGTCTCAATGATTACTTCTGTTCTGTTTTCACTAAAGATTGTGAAGATACAATGTCTACATTAAGGGATGCTATGCAAAATAGAAACAAGCTTAACAGTAATCTTTTTACAGAGGATGAGGTTTTGTTAGCATTATCAAAAATAAATGTTACAAAGGCAGTGGGTCCTGATAATATTCATCCAAGGGTTTTAAAAGAACTTCGTTCAGTGCTAACTGTCCCATTAACTGATCTGTTTAATCAGTCACTATTAACAGGAGCTGTCCCAGATGATTGGAGAATAGCAAATGTAATACCTCTTCATAAAAAGGGCAGTAGAGAAGAATCTGGCAACTACAGGCCAGTTAGTTTAACTTCAGTAGTAGGGAAATTAATGGAAAGCCTCTTAAAGGAAAGAATTATGACTTACATAAAGACAAACAATTTAGAGGACCAAAATCAGCATGGTTTTACTTCAGGGAGATCATGTCAGACTAATCTAATTGACTTCTTTGATTATGTAACAAAAGTATTAGACAAGGGAGGAGCAGTTGATGTAGCATATCTAGATTTCAGCAAAGCATTTGACACCGTCCCACACAATAAACTTATTCACAAACTATATCTCCTTGGTCTAGATTCAAAAATTGTGAACTGGGTGGAATGCTGGCTTAAGGACAGAAAACAAAGTGTCTTAGTAAATGGAGTTCATTCAGCAGAGGGGGCTGTTACTAGTGGTGTTCCTCAGGGGTCAGTTCTGGGGCCTGTTTTGTTTAACATATTTATCTGCGATATCAGCAAAGGGCTACAGGGGAAAGTATGTCTCTTTGCAGATGATACAAAAATTTGCAACAGAGTGGATGTTCCAGGGGGGGTAGACAAAATGAGAAGTGATATACAACAATTGGAGGATTGGACAAACGACTGGGATCTAAAGTTTAACACAGCAAAGTGTAAAATAATGCATTTAGGGAAGAAAAATCCAAATGTTAATTACAGACTCAATGACACTTTACTGACTGTTACAGACGAGGAACAGGACTTGGGAATTATTATTTCAGATGATTTAAAACTTAGTAAACAATGTAGTAAGGCAGCGAGTAAGGCTAGCAGAATGCTTGGATGTATTGGTAGAGGTATTTGCAGCAGAAATAGTAAGGTTCTTATGCCACTTTATAGATCATTAGTTAGGCCTCATCTTGAGTATTGTGTGCAGTTCTGGAGGCCATATCTTCAGAAGGATATTAACAAACTTGAATCTGTGCAAAGGAGGGCTACCAAAATGGTACATGGTCTAAAAAATAAAACTTACCAGGATAGGCTCAATGACCTAAATATGTATAGCTTAGAGGAGAGAAGGGAAAGAGGTGATATGATAGCAACTTTCAAGTACATTAAAGGGTTTAGTAAAACTGAGGCTGTGGGTATTTTACATAAAATGGAAAATTCAAGAACAAGGGGTCATGAGCTCAAGCTAAAGGGTAGTAGATTCAGGAGTAATTTGAGGAAGCACTTCTTTACAGAAAGAGTGATTGATTTATGGAATAAACTTCCTCAAGAGGTAGTAGCAACAAACACTGTGGGGGACTTTAAAAATGCATGGGACAAGCATAGGGCTATCCTACGAACTAGATAAGTTTATACTGTTAGGTAAGGTGGGGCAGACTTGCTGGGCCTATGGCTCTTATCTGCCGTCAATATCTATGTTTCTATGTTTCTATGCTTAAGGCGCGCAACATCTGGTGCAGGCATTAAACTGGTGGGGGACCATTTGGACATTATATATGGGGTAATATACGATCTATTAAGAAGTCTCATATGCGCTTCTCTCAGAGAGGTAGACAAAGTATATTCAGATATTATTGAGAAGCTTCCCTTAAAATCATCAAACCTGAGATTATTAAAGTTTTCTACCCAATTATTATTAAGACCAATCAAGTTTAGGTTAGCTGCATTACTGGACAGTAATCTATATACTGAAGAAAGAGCATGAAGACATGCTTGAAAGACTTTAATAACAGAGTCCAAAGCCCCCAAAAAGCACAAGTTTTTATCTATAATTTTATATGAAGTTAAAGGGACACTGAACCCAAATTTTTTCTTTCGTGATTCAGATAGAGCATGAAATTTTAAGCAACTTTTTAATTTACTCCTATTTTCAAATTTTCTTCATTCTCTTGGTATCTTTATTTGAAATGCAAGAATGTAAGTTTAGATGCTGGCCCATTTTTGGTGAACAACCTGGGTTGTTCTTGCTTAATGATGGATAAATTCATCCATCAATAAAAAAGTGCTGTCCGGAGTTCTGAACCTAAAAAGAAAAAGCTTAGATGCCTTATTTTTCAAATAAAGATAGCAAGAGAACGAAGGAAAAATGATAATAGGAGTAAATTAGAAAGTTGCTTAAAATTGCATGCTCTATCTGAATCACGAAAGAAAAAATTTGGGTACAGTGTCCCTTTAACCCCTTAATGACCACAGCACTTTTCCATTTTCTGTCCGTTTGGGACCAAGGCTATTTTTACATTTTTGCGGTGTTTGTGTTTAGCTGTAATTTTCCTCTTACTCATTTACTGTACCCACACATATTATATACCGTTTTTCTCGCCACTAAATGGACTTTCTAAAGATACCATTATTTTCATCATATCTTATAATTTACTATAAAAAAAAATATAAAATATGAGGAAAAATTGAAAAAAACACACTTTTTCTAACTTTGACCCCCAAAATCTGTTACATATCTACAACCACCAAAAAATACCCATGCTAAATAGTTTCAAAATTTTGTCCTGAGTTTAGAAATACCCAATGCTTACATGTTCTTTGCAAGTTATAGGGCCATAAATACAAGTAGCACTTTGCTATTTCCAAACCACTTTTTTCCAAAATTAGCGCTAGTTACATTAGAACACTAATATCTTTCAGGAATCCCTGAATATCCCTTGACATGTACATATTTTTTTTTAGTAGACATCCCAAAGTATTGATCTAGGACAATTTTGGTATATTTCATACCACCATTTCACCGCCAAATGCGATCAAATACAAAAAATCGTTCACTTTTTCACAAATTTTTTCACAAACTTTTGGTTTCTCACTGAAATTATTTACAAACAACTTGTGCAATTATGGCATAAATGGTTGTAAATTCTTCTCTGGGATCCCCTTTGTTCAGAAATAGCAGACATATATGGCTTTGGCGTTGCTTTTTGGTAATTAGAAGGCCGCTAAATGCCACTGCGCACCACAAGTGTATTATGCCCAGCAGTTAAGGGGTTAATTAGGGAGCTTTTAGGGAGCTTGTAGGGTTAATTTTAGCTTTAGTGTAGTATAGTAGACAACCCCAAGTATTGATCTAGGCACATTTTGGTATATTTCATGCCACCATTTGCGATCAAATTGAAAAAAAAGTTAAATTTTTCACAATTTTAGGTTTCTCACTGAAATAATTTACAAACAGCTTGTGCAATTATGGCACAAATGGTTGTAAATACTTGTCTGGGATCCCCTTTGTTCAGAAATAGCAGACATATATGACTTTGGCGTTGCTTTCTGGTAATTAGAAGGCCGCTAAATCCTGCTGCGCCTCACACGTGTATTCTGGCTAGCAGTGAAGGGGTTAATTAGGGAGTTTGTAGGGAGCTTGCAGGATTAATTTTAGCTTTAGTGTAGAGATCAGCCTCCCACCTGACACATCCCACCCCCTGATCCCTCCCAAACAGCTCCCTTCCCTCCCCCACCCCACAATTGTCCCCGCCATCTTAAGTACTGGCAGAAAGTCTGCCAGTACTAAAATAAAAGGGTTTTTTAAAAAATAAATAATTTTTTTTAGCATATTTACATATGCTAGGGTGTAGGATCCCCCCCTTAGCCCCCAACCTCCCTGATCCCCCCCAAAACCGCTCTCTGACCATCCCCTCTGCCTCATTGGGGGCCATCTTGGGTACTGGCAGCTGTCTGCCAGTACCCAGTTTGCAAAAAAAAAGGGCTTTTTTTATATTTATTTGGCTTTTTTCTGTAGTGTAGCTTCCCCCCCACACAGACAAACCCCCACCACCTTGCTGATCTTTTTTTTTTTTTAAAAAATATTAGGGCATTTAAACATTTTTATTAACACATTTTTTGTAGTGTAGCGGTTCCCACCCGCTCCCTCCCCGTGCACGCGCCCGCCTTCCCGTGCACGCGCGCGCGTCCGTGCGCCCCCCCGCTCGTCCCCGCCCACGATCCCGCCCCCCCTGCACATAACCAGGGCCATCGATGGCCGCCACCCGCCTCCCGGTCCGGCTCCCACCCACCAACGCAGGGAACCACCGATCTCCGGTGCAGAGAGGGCCACAGAGTGGCTCTCTCTGCACCGGATGGCTTAAAAAAGTTATTGCAGGATGCCTCCATATCGAGGCATCACTGCAATAACCGGAAAGCAGCTGGAAGCGAGCAGGATCGCTTCCAGCTGCTTTCCAAACCGAGGACGTGCAGGGTACGTTCTCAGGCATTAACTGCCTTTTTTTTTAGGACGTACCCTGCACGTCCTCGTCGTTAAGGGGTTAAATAATGTCTTATTTGTAGATAAGCAAAGAAATCCTTCTTGCTCAGGGAATATTCTGGAGAAAGATTTTCGAATGTCAAACTATAGTTTGAGGGTCAATCAATTGATAGATACATTTTAATCCTTTCTGGGACCAAAGCCTAAAAACATGAGAATGGAGTCCAGGTTCAAAATCCGGATTACCCATGATTGGTAGATATTTTGAAAAACAGATATCTATCTGCAGTTCTTTATTTATTTTATGCCAAGCTTGTAATATATTAAAGATAGTGTATTTTGGCAAAATTGACTTGAGATTTTGAAGATTATGTACTAACGCTTTCAAAGAGTATGGAAAGAGTAATATTTTTTCTTCTTGATAGTGGGAAGTATAGTTGGCTTCAGTTGACCAATCTAGTGCAACCTTAGCCATACATGCCCAATTATAAAATTTGATATTGGGAAATGCCAGGCCTCCATCCTTCTTGGGCTAGGCGAGTTTTAAAATGGCAATACATGGTTTTCTTAAACCCCATAAAAATGAGCATTGGAAGTTAAATAAATGGATGTCTTTACTCTGTAAGAAAATCAGTACATTTTGGAGAAGGAACGGGAGCTATGAAAATAAATTGTGATTTTCGCTGAGAGAGTAAGAGGGAGCCTTGCCCATCTTTTGAGAGCAGCTGAACATTCCCTCCAAACTGGTTTGAAATTTAGAGCATACCAATTATCAGGGTTATTGGAGAGCATAATACCTAAATATTTCATTTTACCTTCTGCTTGTATAAAAGGATTAGATGGGAAGCTATCTTTCTTTTTCTTTATCCATAATAATTCTGGCATATATATATTTATTAAAGAATCCTGTGAGCACAAGCACATATGCCACATCCATACTTACAATTGTTTATGTATTACATATAAATAAAAGTAAAGTGCACATAGGTCTTGAAAGCATGTATTCTGCCAAAACAAGCCACATATAGACACATTAACCTGTTTCCTGTCACTTTAAACTCATCAGTATATGCCCTAATCCTCATTACAACCACCATACTGCCTGCCACTTGTTGCCTGCAGACTGTTTTTGTTTAACTGCAAGTAGCATTTTCTTAGGCTGCTGCTGGAAGCAAAAAGTCCCAAAATAGTGTAGTCTAAGGAAGGGTTAAATTAGCATGCACATGCAGAATAGGGGACTCAAGAGGAGCCATACTAGGCAGACCTAGTTTCCTGTAAGCCCTGGTTTCCTTTCCCTTCCTCTTGAAAGCTGCCTGCCATTCTACAACTACTTTGTACAGACTGTGCTCCCTGATTGGTGTTTTTTGTCAGCAGTTACACAGGGTAGCAGCAGCAGGCCTTAGCAATATTTTGTATCAATCAGCACTGCTGAATGCTGCTGCACTACCCCACAAACAGTAACGAGATCGCGGCAGAGAGAGGCCCAGGACAGCAGTGTCGTACAGGGTACGGCACTGGTCCTTAAAGGGACATTATACAGTAGATTTGTCATTGCATACGGCGCTGGTCATTAAGGGATTAACAAAAGAAGATACAAATCCCATATTAAGAGACAGTCTACTCCAGAATTTGTATTGTTTTGCATAACAAGCACGGTTATATTAATATAATTTTTACCTCTGTGATTTCCTTGTATCTAAGCCTCTGCAGACTGCCTCCTTATTTCAGTTCTTTTGACATACTTGCATTTTAGCCAATCAGTGCACACTCTTAAATAACTCCACGGGAGTGAGGACGATTTTTTTATATGGCACACATGAACTAGCGCTGTCTAGCTGTGAAAAACAGTCATAATGCACTGAGATAAGAGGTGGCCTTTAAGGGCTTAGAAATTACAATATGAGCCTACCCAGGTTTAGCTTTCAACAAAGAATACAAATAGAACTAGACTAGACTGTCTCTTTAATACAAAGATGTAAATATGGCACAATATTATGGGGGAAAAAATATAATAATTTATTTTTTATAAATATTTTTCTGCACCAAAAAAGTAATAAGGTAACTGCAGGAAATCTTTGGAAATATTACAGCAACAAATAATAAAGAAATACAATTAAAGAGAAAATAGCACACAACACACATATAGTTATTTAAAATTATGGTATAGAACACTTTACCTGGAACATTTCATCACAGCATAGTTTACTTGTGATACTTTACTGTTACCCTATATTTAGTACAAGTCTTTGTGACACTTTCTCATAGTGCTATACACTTTATTTGGCTCTTCCCTGTGTCAAAGATTCTAAGGATTTCCCTACTTGAGTACAATTGAGTCAGTCATAGTAAGTGAGCAGTGAACTAGTCCAGGCAGGGAAACACAAACTGGCCTTTTTGAGGTGCTTGAGGATAGAACTGGGAAACACTGATTTCTGTGACACATTGTATGTTTACCATAGCTGCATCAGGGCAATAAATAATGAAAAGACAAGCCACTGAGTACCCCTTACAAGAGCAACAAGTACCCCGTTGGTTGAGAAGCGAGGGGTTACAATACATAGTTTTAAAACAAATTCCAAACAGACTCATAAATATAAGGACAAATCTTAGCTTTCATGTAATTAAATGAGAAAGAGAGAGAGAGAGAGATAGAAAGGTAGAGAGAAAGAGAGAGACAGAGAGAAAGAGAGAGACAGAGAGACTGACACAGAGAGACAGAAAGTGAGAGAAAGAGAGACAGAGAGAGAGAGAGAGAAAGAGAGACATAGATAGAAAGAGAGAGATAGAGACAGAAAAAAAGAGAGAGAGAAAGCGAGAGAGAGAAAGAAAGAAAAAGAGAGAAAGAAAGTGAGAGAAAGAGAGAGACAGAGAGAAAGAGAGAGAATTAGTGAGAGAAAAAGAGACAGAGAGAAAGAGAGAGAAAAAAGTAAGAGAAAGAGAGAGAGAGAGAGAAAGAGAGAAAGACAGAAAGAGAAAAAGAGAGAGGAATATCTAAAAGCAAAAATGTAGCAGCAAACTCCACCAGATGATGCTTACTGGATCATCTTGGGGAGCACGAGAGAGAAAGAGATAAAAGAGAAAGAGAAAGAAAGAGAGATAAAAGAGAGAAAGAGACAGAGAGAAAGAGAGAGAAAAAAGTAAGGGAAAGAGAGAGAGAGAGAAAGAGAGAAAGAAAGAGAAAAAGAGAGAGGAATATCTAAAAGCAAAAATGTAGCAGCAAACTCCACCAGATGATGCTTACTGGATAATCTTGGGGAGCACGAGTAAGTCCATATTGATAAATGAAGCACTCTCCTTCCAAATTTAGTGGTACTTTATTGTCACGTTTTGGGGAGGACGGGGCGAGTCCTCTCTGAAACGCCACAATAAAGTACCACTAAGGTTGGAATAAGAGTGCTGAATTCTTCATTTTTTGGATTCTGTTTGGGTAACCTACAACTCTGCAAAAGCTCAACATACATGATTTCCAACTCTTAAAGGGACATGAAACCCAAAATGTTTCTTTCATGCTTCAGTTAGAACATACGATTTTAAACAACTTTCCAATTTACTTCTATTATCTAATTTGCTTCCTTCTCTTGGTATTCTTTGTTTAAAAGCATACATAGATAGGCTCAGGAGCTTGGAGCTAGCTGCTGATTGGTAGCTAAACTTGTATGCCCATTTTCATTGGCTTACAAATGTGTGCAGCTAGCTCACAGGAGTGCAATGCTACTTCTTTAATAAAAGATACCAAGAGTATAAAGCAAATTTGATAACAGAAGTAAATGGGAAAGTTGTTTAAAAATGTATAATCTATCTGAATCATGGAAGAAAAATTTTGGATTTATTGTCCCTTTTTTCTTTTTTACACTGAATAGTTTATATGGTCTCACTCTCCTTTTAATAAAAGCAAAAAGACTTGTACGTAAACATCTATTAATCATGTGAATGATTTACCTGGTATCTTAGCGACTTCCCTTAGCAACTCAAAGAGCAAGTCCAAGGTAGGAGGCTGATGCTGACGGGGACAGTTAGACACTGCTGCAGTAAGCTGCTCTAGGAGAATGATCCATACTTCTATAAGACCTGAATGAGTCAAAGAATTAGGGGAAGGCACAATCACAATTACATGAACAAAGATTTGAAAAGTAAAATAGAAAGTAAAATAGAGATGAAGTAGTTCAGATTAGTCCAATTAGACATAGAAAACAAACTCAATCTATAAAATAAGACTGACAGCTCTAAACTTATATCTTCATTTGGAAAGTTAAAGTGACTGAAATACACATCAGTTCATTTCAATTTTGATTGGAAATATTTTTGCAATACACTTAAATGAGCTAAAATGCTTCTAGTAAAAGCTATCACTGTTTCAGTATAGGGTGTACTGTGTACAGGCATGTGGAGCATACCTAGAAATGCTCCACGCATCAGCATTTTAAACAGTGCGTCTACTTGAAGAGCCACTGGTGCCTTCTATTACATAGATTAAGTCAAGACACATATTCTCTACAATGATAGCTTTAACTAGACGCATTGTTTGCTAACAAAAAGTGTAATACAAAAACACTTCCATTCACTTTTGGCTTGAACATTCAGTGATTTGGAATTCAAAGCACTGACTTCCAACTCAAACAAAATCCAATTTGGGAAGAATTATGTTACATTCTTTACTGAAGCACCCTCTGTTTTTTATTGAATCATTTTAATTGCATTTAGCAGTAAAAATCCAGAAAATGTGCATCAAAGTATCTTAAGCAACATGCTGGACATATTTTGAAAGATCAAATTAATAATCTTGTCTTTAATTTTCAGATGCAGAAAGAATTAAAAGCATCTCACCAGTGTCATCATCAAACTCTGAAAGAACAGCTTCAATGCCATCTTCACTGCTGGCTGATCGTTCCTGAATCCGACGAGGCATATTAGTTAGGCGCCCACTTAAGAATATAGGCTTTAATGGCATTTTGTAGATTTTAGCCAGTAACTATAAAAAAATTAGATCATGTAAATAATACTATAATCTAATAGCAGAAAACTTTTATTAATATATGAAAGATGAAGGTTTGATTAAATTTACTAAAGTAAATGCTAAAGCTACATACAAAAATGCTAAATAAAATTCTGTTTTAAGATCCTAATTTATCTACAGTGTACTTTATAGTTGTGAATTCAAACAAGCACATAACTAGAAATCAGTGGGCCCCTTAATGAACTTTGGCACACCATTCCCCACTCTTCTGATTAAGAACAAACAGTATATATATATATTTATTTTTATTTATATATATATATATATATATATAAAAATTATGTGGTCTGAATGCACTGTGTGTATATATATATATATATATATATATATATATATATATATATACATATACACACACAGTGCATTCAGAAAGCATTCAGACCACATAATTTTTTTTAAAATTTTGTTAGGCTACAGCCTAATTCTAAGATGGTTTAAATTAAAAATGTTCATTTCAATCTACACTCCATACCCCATAATAAGAACGTAATGAACAGATTTTTGATATATTTGCAGATTTATTAAAAAGAGAAAACTGAAATATCACATTGACATAAGTATTTAGACCCTTTGTTATGACACTTGAAATTTAGCTCAGGTGCATCCAGTTTCTCTGGATCATCTTTTGAGATGTTTCTACACTTTGATTGGAGGCCACCTGGGACAAATTAAATTGTTTGGACATGATTTGGAAAGACACACACATGTATATATAGTGCTTTGTTTTAAGTTCTCCCAATTACTTATAATAGGAGCTATTCATATTTCACATTCCAATTTTCTTCACATACAGGAAAATGTTATTTTTATTGTACATACATATTTATGTATATATACATTTGTATATACCTATATATCTATTTCTATAGATATAGCTATCGATTTTACATTAACATTACCAGATATGTAGAAATATATATTTAATAATAAAAATATTTTTTTTCTATGTGAAGAACTAAGAATGCAATATGTGTATCGCACTTCATGTTTTCGTGAATTAGGTCTAACGGGGTGTTGGGGTAGCACACATGAAAAACAGAATTTATGTTTACCTGATAAATTACTTTCTCCAACGGTGTGTCCGGTCCACGGCGTCATCCTTACTTGTGGGATATTCTCTTCCCCAACAGGAAATGGCAAAGAGCCCAGCAAAGCTGGTCACATGATCCCTCCTAGGCTCCGCCTTCCCCAGTCATTCGACCGACGTAAAGGAGGAATATTTGCATAGGAGAAATCATATGATACCGTGGTGACTGTAGTTAGAGAAAATAAATCATCAGACCTGATTAAAAAACCAGGGCGGGCCGTGGACCGGACACACCGTTGGAGAAAGTAATTTATCAGGTAAACATAAATTCTGTTTTCTCCAACATAGGTGTGTCCGGTCCACGGCGTCATCCTTACTTGTGGGAACCAATACCAAAGCTTTAGGACACGGATGATGGGAGGGAGCAAATCAGGTCACCTAGATGGAAGGCACCACGGCTTGCAAAACCTTTCTCCCAAAAATAGCCTCAGAAGAAGCAAAAGTATCAAATTTGTAAAATTTGCTAAAAGTGTGCAGTGAAGACCTAGTCGCTGCCTTACATATCTGATCAACAGAAGCCTCGTTCTTGAAGGCCCATGTGGAAGCCACGGCCCTAGTGGAATGAGCTGTGATTCTTTCAGGAGGCTGCCGTCCGGCAGTCTCATAAGCCAATCTGATGATGCTTTTAAGCCAAAAAGAGAGAGAGGTAGAAGTTGCTTTTTGACCTCTCCTTTTACCAGAATAAACAACAAACAAGGAAGATGTTTGTCTGAAATCCTTTGTAGCCTCTAAATAGAATTTTAGAGCACGAACTACATCCAAATTGTGCAACAAACGTTCCTTCTTTGAAACTGGATTCGGACACAAAAAAGGCACGACTATCTCCTGGTTAATATTTTTGTTAGAAACAACTTTCGGAAGAAAACCAGGTTTAGTACGCAAAACCACCTTATCTGCATGGAACACCAGATAAGGAGGAGAACACTGCAGAGCAGATAACTCTGAAACTCTTCTAGCAGAAGAAATTGCAACCAAAAACAAAACTTTCCAAGATAATAACTTGATATCAACGGAATGTAGGGGTTCAAACGGAACCCCCTGAAGAACTGAAAGAACTAAATTGAGACTCCAAGGAGGAGTCAAAGGTTTGTAAACAGGCTTGATTCTAACCAGAGCCTGAACAAAAGCTTGAACATCTGGCACAGCCGCCAGCTTTTTGTGAAGTAAAACAGATAAAGCAGAAATCTGTCCCTTCAAAGAACTTGCAGATAATCCTTTCTCCAAACCTTCTTGAAGAAAGGATAGAATCTTAGGAATTTTTATCTTGTTCCATGGGAATCCTTTAGATTCACACCAACAGATATATTTTTTCCATATTTTATGGTAGATTTTTCTAGTTACAGGCTTTCTAGCCTGAACAAGAGTATCAATGACAGAATCTGAGAACCCTCGCTTTGATAAAATCAAGCGTTCAATCTCCAAGCAGTCAGTTGGAGTGAGGCCAGATTCGGATGTTCGAACGGACCTTGAACAAGAAGGTCCTGTCTCAAAGGTAGCTTCCATGGTGGAGCCGATGACATATTCACCAGATCTGCATACCAAGTCCTGCGTGGCCACGCAGGAGCTATCAAGATCACCGATACCCTCTCCTGTTTGATCCTGGCTACCAGCCTGGGAATGAGAGGAAACGGTGGGAACACATAAGCTAGGTTGAAGCTCCAAGGTGCTACTAGTGCATCCACTAGAGTCGCCTTGGGATCCCTGGATCTGGACCCGTAGCAAGGAACCTTGAAGTTCTGACGAGACGCCATCAGATCCATGTCTGGAATGCCCCACAATTGAATTATTTGGGCAAAGATTTCCGGATGGAGTTCCCACTCCCCCGGATGAAATGTCTGACGACTCAGAAAATCCGCTTCCCAATTTTCCACTCCTGGGATGTGGATTGCAGACAAGTGGCAGGAGTGAGTCTCCGCCCATTGAATTATTTTGGTCACTTCTTCCATCGCCAGGGAACTCCTTGTTCCCCCCTGATGGTTGATATACGCAACAGTCGTCATGTTGTCTGATTGAAACCGTATGAATTTGGCCTTTGCTAGCTGAGGCCAAGCCTTGAGAGCATTGAATATCGCTCTCAGTTCCAGAATATTTATCGGGAGAAGAGATTCTTCCCGAGACCAAAGACCCTGAGCTTTCAGGGGTTCCCAGACCGCGCCCCAGCCCACCAGACTGGCGTCGGTCGTGACAATGACCCACTCTGACAGACCGCGCCCCAGCCCACCAGACTGGCGTCGGTCGTGACAATGACCCCTTGTGACAGGTTGTCCAGGGTCAGCCACCAATGGAGTGAATCTCTGGTCCTCTGATCTACTTGTATCGTCGGAGACAAGTCTGTATAATCCCCATTCCACTGACTGAGCATGCACAGTTGTAATGGTCTTAGATGAATTCGCGCAAAAGGAACTATGTCCATTGCCGCGACCATCAAACCTATTACTTCCATGCACTGCGCTATGGAAGGAAGAAGAACAGAATGAAGTACTTGACAAGAGCTTAGAAGTTTTGATTTTCTGGCCTCTGTCAGAAAAATCCTCATTTCTAAGGAGTCTATTATTGTTCCCAAGAAGGGAACTCTTGTTGACGGAGATAGAGAACTTTTTTCTACGTTTACTTTCCACCCGTGAGATCTGAGAAAGGCCAGGACAATGTCCGTATGAGCCTTTGCTTGTGGTAGAGACGACGCTTGAATCAGTATGTCGTCCAAGTAAGGTACTACTGCAATGCCCCTTGGTCTTAGCACCGCTAGAAGGGACCCTAGTACCTTTGTGAAAATTCTTGGAGCAGTGGCTAATCCGAATGGAAGTGCCACAAACTGGTAATGCTTGTCCAGAAAGGCGAACCTTAGGAACCAATGATGTTCCTTGTGGATAGGAATATGTAGATACGCATCCTTTAAATCCACCGTGGTCATAAATTGACCTTCCTGGATGGTAGGAAGAATTGTCCGAATGGTTTCCATTTTGAACGATGGAACCTTGAGAAATTTGTTTAGGATCTTGAGATCTAAGATTGGTCTGAATGTTCCCTCTTTTTTGGGAACTATGAACAGATTGGAGTAGAATCCCATCCCTTGTTCTCCTAATGGAACAGGATGAATCACTCCCATTTTTAACAGGTCTTCTACACAATGTAAGAATGCCTGTCTTTTTATGTGGTCTGAAGACAATTGAGACCTGTGGAACCTCCCCCTTGGGGGTAGCTCCTTGAATTCCAGAAGATAACCTTGGGAGACTATTTCTAGCGCCCAAGGATCCAGAACATCTCTTGCCCAAGCCTGAGCGAAGAGAGAAAGTCTGCCCCCCACCAGATCCGGTCCCGGATCGGGGGCCAACATCTCATGCTGTCTTGGTAGCAGTGGCAGGTTTCTTGGCCTGCTTACCTTTGTTCCAGCCTTGCATTGGCCTCCAGGCTGGCTTGGTTTGAGAAGTATTACCCTCTTGCTTAGAGGATGTAGAACTTGGGGCTGGTCCGTTTCTGCGAAAGGGACGAAAATTTGGTTTATTTTTAGCCTTAAAAGACCTATCCTGAGGAAGGGCGTGGCCCTTACCCCCAGTGATATCTGAAATAATCTCTTTCAAGTCAGGGCCAAACAGCGTTTTCCCCTTGAAAGGTATGTTAAGCAATTTGTTCTTGGAAGACGCATCCGCTGACCAAGATTTTAGCCAAAGCGCTCTGCGTGCCACAATAGCAATCCCTGAATTTTTCGCCGCTAATCTAGCCAATTGCAAAGTGGCGTCTAAAGTAAAAGAGTTAGCCAATTTAAGAGCGTGAACTCTGTCCATAATCTCCTCATAAGAAGAATCTTTATCGAGCGACTTTTCTAGTTCATCGAACCAGAAACACGCTGCTGTAGTGACAGGAACAATGCATGAAATTGGTTGTAGAAGGTAACCTTGCTGAACAAACATCTTTTTAAGCAAACCCTCTAATTTTTTATCCATAGGATCTTTGAAAGCACAACTATCTTCTATAGGGATAGTAGTGCGTTTGTTTAGAGTAGAAACCGCCCCCTCGACCTTGGGGACTGTCTGCCATAAGTCCTTTCTGGGGTCGACCATAGGAAACAATTTCTTAAATATAGGGGGAGGGACAAAAGGTATGCCGGGCCTTTCCCATTCTTTGTTTACAATGTCCGCCACCCGCTTGGGTATAGGAAAAGCTTCGGGGGGCCCCGGGACCTCTAGGAACTTGTCCATCTTACATAATTTCTCTGGAATGACCAAATTGTTACAATCATCCAGAGTAGATAACACCTCCTTAAGCAGAGCGCGGAGATGTTCCAATTTAAATTTGAATGTAATCACATCAGGTTCAGCTTGTTGAGAAATTTTCCCTGAATCTGAAATTTCTCCCTCAGACAAAACCTCCCTGGCCCCCTCAGACTGGTGTAGGGGCATGTCAGAACCATTATCATCAGCGTCCTCATGCTCTTCAGTATTTTCTAAAACAGAGCAGTCGCGCTTTCGCTGATAAGTGGGCATTTTGGCTAAAATGTTTTTGATAGAATTATCCATTACAGCCGTTAATTGTTGCATAGTAAGGAGTATTGGCGCACTAGATGTACTAGGGGCCTCCTGTGTGGGCAAGACTGGCGTAGACGAAGGAGGGGATGATGCAGTACCATGCTTACTCCCCTCACTTGAGGAATCATCTTGGGCCTCATTTTCTCTAAATTGTTTGTCACATACATCACATCTATTTAAATGAGAAGGAACCTTGGCTTCCTCACATACAGAACATAGTCTATCTGATAGTTCAGACATGTTAAACAGGCATAAACTTGATAACAAAGTACAAAAAACGTTTTAAAATAAAACCGTTACTGTCACTTTAAATTTTAAACTGAACACACTTTATTACTGAATATGTGAAAAAGTATGAAGGAATTGTTCAAAATTCACCAAAATTTCACCACAGTGTCTTAAAGCCTTAAAAGTATTGCACACCAAATTTGAAAGCTTTAACTCTTAAAATAACGGAACCGGAGCCGTTTTTATATTTAACCCCTATACAGTCCCTGGTATCTGCTTTGCTGAGACCCAACCAAGCCCAGAGGGGAATACGATACCAAATGACGCCTTCAGTAAGCTTTTTCTATGTATCTGAGCTCCTCACACATGCATCTGCATGCCTTGCTTCCCAAAAACAACTGCGCATTAGTGGCGCGAAAATGAGGCTCTGCCTATGATTAGATAAGGCCCCCAGTGAAAAAGGTGTCCAATACAGTGCCTGCCGTTTCTTTAACATAATTCCCAAGAATAAAATAACTCCTCAAAGCTATAAACTATTAAAAATGCTTATAAATCAATCGTTTTAGCCCAGAAAAATGTCTACCAGTCTTTAAAGCCCTTGTGAAGCCCTTTATTCTTATTTAATAAAAATGGCTTACCGGATCCCATAGGGAAAATGACAGCTTCCAGCATTACCAAGTCTTGTTAGAAATGTGTCATACCTCAAGCAGCAAAAGTCTGCTCACTGTTTCCCCCAACTGAAGTTAATTCCTCTCAACAGTCCTGTGTGGAAACAGCCATCGATTTTAGTAACGGTTGCTAAAAATCATTTTCCTCTTACAAACAGAAATCTTCATCTCTTTTCTGTTTCAGAGTAAATAGTACATACCAGCACTATTTTAAAATAACAAACTCTTGATTGAAGAATAAAAACTACATTTAAACACCAAAAAACTCTAAGCCATCTCCGTGGAGATGTTGCCTGTGCAACGGCAAAGAGAATGACTGGGGAAGGCGGAGCCTAGGAGGGATCATGTGACCAGCTTTGCTGGGCTCTTTGCCATTTCCTGTTGGGGAAGAGAATATCCCACAAGTAAGGATGACGCCGTGGACCGGACACACCTATGTTGGAGAAATATTGTTATCTTTAAAGGGATATAAAACACAACATTTTCTTTTTTTAAAAAGACTGAGCATACTATTTAAAAAAAAAAAACTCCTTCAAATGGATAACATTCTTGCAAAACTGCTGCCATATAGAGCTCCAGAAATGGGCCGCCTCCTAAGTATAAGTCCATGCTTCTCATCAAAAGATACCAAGAGTACAAAGAAAAATTGATAATAGAAGTAAATTAGTAAGCTGTTTAAATTGGCATGCTCTATCTGAATCAATTAGGTTTCATATCCCTTTAAGGCACGTTATTGAAAAATTAAATCTAAAATATTAAAAAAACAAAATTATAAATGATTATAGATAATGTAAACATTATATATATATATATATATATATATATTATTTTTTTTTCTATGTCTTATTTATATTTTTTAAAGTATCTAACAATTTTTAATAATTATTATTAATATTTTTTAATATTTTATATTATACAGATATATATAGAAATGTAATAAGAATAAAAATAACATATTCCTGTATGTGGTATGTGAAATATGTACAGTAAATAACCAGTAAAACATTATTAAATATTGTTATGGAATTATTATTTATACATATATATTATAGCCTTTCACATTCAAATACATGGCAATATACCATATACCTTTCAACTCTTATAAATATTTTTATGAATATTTATATCACTAATTTTTATCAGATAGTGTTTATATAACAGTTTATTTTAGTGTTTTATGTTGTGTTTGGTGCAACTTTTTAGAGTCACTACGATTTACGTGATGTTTTCAGTCACGCTAACCTGACCATCGCTCTCTCATTAACTTTCAACTTGTAATATGAGTGCTATTTACGTTGTGTGCAAAAAAACGTAAAAACTCGATATCGCTTGGGCACAAAAGTTAGAGTGCCACTTGTAATCCAGACCATTATGAGTGAGAGGGGAAGCAAACTGATAATTGTAACAAACCTGTGAACATCTTCTTAGATAATCCAATGCTGGAAGGCACAAATCTGTGGATGATGAACCAGGTCCAAGCACACAGTCTCCAATCTCTTTGCAGTCCACCTCCCCTGATAATAAGAACAGGCATATCAATAGACATTTTATAGTCACAAATAAATAACTAAATCCTATTAGGAATACTTCATAATTAAATGTAAACATTAATATTACAGTTTTGATTACATGTTTCCCTACATCATTTTAAGTAATTTAAGCAAGTATCTATCAGTATTGGTCAATTCATTCTGATTCACTTTATCTATGGGGTGAAAAAAATAGTTACAAATGTTGGAAGAACAGTAAGTGATGTAATACTGAGGTAAACTACATTTTCTAACTTGTATTTAGGCCACTGTTGTGCCATTTTTACTTAGCAGATAAAACAGAATTTATGTTTACCTGATAAATTTCTTTCTCCTATAGTGTGTCCGGTCCACGGCTTCATCCTTACTTGTGGGATATTCTCAATCCCTACAGGAAGTGGCAAAGAGAGCACACAGCAGAGCTGTCCATATAGCTCCCCTCAGGCTCCGTCCCCCCAGTCATTCGACCGACGGTTAGGAGAAAAAGGAGAACCATAGGGTGCAGTGGTGACTGTAGTTTACAAAAATAAATTTAAACCTGACCAAAATGCCAGGGTGGGCCGTGGACGGGATACACCATAGGAGAAAGAAATTTATCAGGTAAACATAAATTTTGTTTTCTCCTACATTGGTGTATCCGGTCCACGGCTTCATCCTTACTTGTGGGAACCAATACCAAAGCTTTAGGACACGGATGAAGGGAGGGAACAAGTCAGGTAACCTAAACGGAAGGCACCACTGCTTGCAAAACCTTTCTCCCAAAAATAGCCTCCGAAGAAGCAAAAGTATCGAATTTGTAAAATTTGGCAAATGTATGCAGTGAAGACCAAGTCGCTGCCTTACAGATCTGTTCAACAGAAGCCTCATTCTTGAAAGCCCATGTGGAAGCCACAGCTCTAGTAGAGTGAGCTGTAATTCGTTCAGGAGGCTGCCTTCCAGCAGTCTCATAAGTCAATCGGATGATGCTTTTCAGCCAGAAAGACAGAGAGGTCGCAGTCGCTTTTTGACCTCTCCTCTTGCCAGAATAGACGACAAACAAGGAAGATGTTTGTCTGAAGTCTTTAGTTGCTTTTAGATAAAACTTCAAAGCACGAACCACATCAAGATTGTGTAACAGACGTTCCTTGTTAGAAACTGGATTAGGACACAGAGAAGGAACAACTATTTCCTGGTTAATATTCTTATTGGAAACCACTTTTGGAAGAAAACCAGGTTTGGTACGTAAAACGACCTTATCTGTATGGAACACCAGATAGGGTGAATTACACTGCAAAGCAGACAATTCAGAAACTCTTCTAGCAGAAGAAATAGCTACCAAAAACAAAACTTTCCAAGATAGTAACTTAATATCTATGGAATGTAGAGGTTCAAACGGAACCCCTTGAAGAACTGAAAGAACTAAATTTAGACTCCATGGAGGAGCCACAGGTCTGTAGACAGGTTTGATTCTGACTAAAGCCTGTACAAACGCCTGAACATCTGGCACAGCTGCCAGACGCTTGTGTAACAAAACAGACAGAGCAGATATCTGTCCTTTTAAGGAACTAGCTGACAGACCTTTCTCCAATCCTTCATGGAGAAAAGATAGTAACCTTGGAATCCTAATCTTACTCCATGAGTAACCCTTGGATTCGCACCAGCAAAGATATTTCCGCCATATCTTATGGTAAATTTTCCTGGTGACAGGCTTTCTAGCCTGGATCAGAGTATCTATAACTGATTCCGAAAACCCACGCTTAGCTAGAATCAAGCGTTCAATCTCCAAGCAGTCAGTTGCAGAGAAACTAGGTTTGGATGTTTGAATGGACCTTGGATTAGAAGGTCCTGCCTCAAAGGTAGCTTCCATGGTGGAATCGATGACATATTCACCAGGTCTGCATACCAAGTCCTGCGTGGCCACGCAGGAGCTATCAGAATTACCGAAGCCTTCTCCTGTTTGATCCTGGCTACAAGCCGGGGGAGAAGAGGAAACGGTGGAAAGACATAAGCTAGATTGAACGACCAAGGCGCCACTAAGGCATCTACCAATCTCGCCTTGGAATCCCTGGACCCGTAACGTGGAACTTTGGAGTTCTGACGTGACGCCATCAGATCCAGATCTGGAAGGCCCCATAGTTGAGTTAATTGGGCAAAAACCTCCGGGTGAAGTTCCCACTCCCCCGGATGGAAAGTCTGACGACTCAGATAATCCGCTTCCCAGTTGTCCACTCCTGGGATGTGAATTGCTGATAGATGGCAGGAGTGATCATCTGCCCATTTGATGATCTTGGATACCTCCCTCATCGCCAGGGAACTCTTTGTTCCTCCCTGATGATTGATGTACGCTACAGTCGTCATGTTGTCCGACTGAAATCTGATGAATTTGGCCCCCGCTAGTTGAGGCCAGGCCTGGAGCGCATTGAATATCGCTCTCAATTCCAAAATGTTTATCGGGAGAAGAGATTCTTCCCGAGACCATAGACCCTGAGCTTTCAGGGACTCCCAGACCGCACCCTAGCCTAAGAGGCTGGCGTCGGTCGTGACAATGATCCACTCCGGTCTTCGGAAACTCATTCCCTGAGACAGGTGATCCTGAGACAACCACCAGAGGAGTGAGTCTCTGGTTTTCTGGTCCATTTGTATCTGGGGAGGCAAATCTGCATAATCCCCATTCCACTGTTTGAGCATGCACAGTTGCAGTGGTCTTAAATGAATTCGAGCAAAAGGAACCACGTCCATTGCCGCAATCATTAGTCCTATTACCTCCATGCACTGAGCTACGGAGGGTTGAGGAATGGCATGAAGAACTTGATAAGTGTTCAAAAGTTTTAACTTCCTGACCTCTGTCAGAAAGATCTTCATTTCTACTGAGTCTATTATTGTTCCCAGGAAGGGAACCCTTGTGAACGGGGACAGAGAACTCTTTTCTATGTTCACCTTCCACCCTTGAGACCTTAGAAAGGCTAGAACAATGTCCGTATGAGCCTTTGCTTTGTGAAAGGACGACGCTTGTATTAAGATGTCGTCTAGGTAAGGTGCTACTGCAATGCCCCTTGGTCTTAGCACCGCTAGAAGGGACCCTAGCACCTTTGTGAAAATTCTGGGAGCAGTGTCCAATCCGAAGGGAAGGGCTACGAATTGGTAATGCTTGTCCAGAAAGGCGAACCTCAGGAACTGATGGTGATCTTTGTGGATAGGAATATGCAGGTACGCATCCTTTAAGTCCACGGTAGTCATATATTGACCCTCCTGTATCATTGGTAAAATTGTCCGAATGGTTTCCATTTTGAATGATGGAACTCTGAGGAATTTGTTTAGGATTTTTAAATCCAGGATTGGCCTGAAAGTTCCTTCCTTTTTGGGAACTACAAACAGGTTTGAGTAAAAACCCAGTCCTTGTTCTGCTGTTGGAACTGGGTGTATCACTCCCATTTTTAGAAGGTCTTCTACGCAACGTAAGAATAACTGTCTCTTTATCTGGTCTAAAAATAAGCGAGACATGTGGAACCTTCCCCTTGGAGGAAGGTCCTTGAATTCCAGAAGATACCCCTGAGAGACAATTTCTAGCGCCCAGGGGTCCGGAACATCTCTTGCCCAAGCCTGAGTAAAGAGAGAAAGTCTGCCCCCTACTAGATCCGGTCCCGGATCGGGGGCTACCCTTTCATTCTGTCTTGGTAGCAGCAGCAGGCTTCTTGGCCTGTTTACCCTTGTTCCAGCCTTGCAATGGTTTCCATGCTGGTTTGGGCTGGGATGTGTTACCCTCTTGCCTAGTGGCTGTAGAGGTAGAAGCAGCTCCGTTCCTGAAATTGCGAAAGGAACGAAAATTAGACTTATTTTTTAGCTATGAAAGGTCTATCTTGTGGAAGGGCATGGCCCTTTCCCCCAGTGATATCTGAAATAATTTCTTTCAACTCTGGCCCTGAAAAGGGTCTTACCCTTGAAAGGAATATTAAGCAATTTTGTTTTGGACGACACATCCGCCGACCAAGATTTTAGCCAAAGCGCTCTGCGCGCCACGATTGCAAAACCAGAATTTTTCGACGCTAATTTAGCTAACTGAAAAGCGGCATCTGTAATGAAAGAATTAGCCAACTTCAGGGCGTGAATTCTGTCCATGACTTCATCATAAGAAGTCTCCTTCTGGAGCGAGTTTTCTAGTTCCTCAAACCAAAAAGCCGCTGCAGTGGTTACAGGAATAATGCAAGAAATTGGTTGGAGAAGAAAATCTTGTTGAACAAAAATTTTCTTAAGTAAACCTTCTAATTTTTTATCCATAGGATCTTTGAAAGTGCAACTGTCTTCTATTGGTATAGTCGTGTGCTTAGCTAGTGTTGAAACTGCCCCCTCTACCTTAGGGACCGTCTGCCACGCGTCCCTTCTGGGGTCAACAATGGGGAACATTTTCTTAAATATAGGGGGGGAACAAAAGGTACACCTGGTCTCTCCCACTCCCTAGTCACAAAATCCGCCACCTTCTTATGTATCGGAAACGCATCAGTGTGTACTGGGACCTCTAAGAATTTGTCCATTTTACACAATTTTTCTGGGACCACCAATGGGTCACAATCATCAAGTGTAACTAGGACCTCCTTAAGCAGGGCGCGGAGGTGTTCTAACTTAAATTTAAATGCTATGGTATCTGGCTCTGCCTGCTGAGAAACTTTTCCTGTATCAGAAATTTCTCCCTCAGACAGGCCCTCCCTCACCGCCAAATCAGATTGATGTGAGGGTACTACAGATAAATTATCCGCTGCGTCTGCTTGCTCATTTTCTGTATCTAAAACTGAGCTATCACGCTTCCTTGGAAAAGCTGGCAGTTTGGATAAAAATGCTGCGAGAGAATTATCCATTACTGCTGCTAACTGTTGCAAAGTAATAGGAATCGGTGCGCTAGATGTACTGGGCATCGCTTGCGCGGGCATAGCTGGTGTTGACACAGAAGGAGAGGATAGCAGACTATCCTCACTACCTTCAGCTAAAGAATCATCTTGGGCTACATCTTTAAGTGTGACTGTACGGTCCTTAAGCTGTTTGGACGCTATAGCACACTTCACTCAGAAATTTAATGGGGGCACCGCCTTGGCCTTTAAACATACAGAACAAAGGCTATCTGAAGGCTCAGACATGTTTGACAGACTTAGACAGCACTACAATGCAATAAAAAATCATTTAAAAAAAAAAAAAAACGTTACTGTGTCTTTAAATAATAAAAGTGCACACTTTATTACTAAAACATCAAATAACCATAAAATAAACATCCGATTTTAATGAAATTTTCACCACATTGTCTTAATGCTTTGAAAAGATTGCACACAAATTTTCAGACCAATTAACCCCTTAATGCCCAAACCGGAGCTAAGAACAGCAGTTAACCGGTTAAAAACACTACAGCACAATGCCACAGCCTCTACTGTGGCTTTTACCTTCCTTAGGGATTATTTGAGTAAGAAATAAGCCTCTCTGAAGTCCTTTCTGAGGTCTCTGGACTCCCCACGTGAAGCTGCATGAACTGTCTAACAAAAATAACTGCACAACTGAGGCACGAAAAGGAGGCCCCCTCCCTCTTGATTCCAGAGTGGTGGGGCCTTTTTGACTAGATTAGGTGTCTAAATAAGTGCCAGGCGCCATAATAAACCCCATAAGTGTTTTAAAAGTCTCAAAAACACCCTATCCATACTGAATCATGCTAATAAAGCAATCGATTAAGCCCACAATAGTGTCAACCAGCATTGAGCCCTTAATTTAAGCCATCATTTTATACAGAGTCTGAGAAAAATGGCTTACCTATCCCTGAGGGGATTTCTGACAGTCTTCTAGCATTACTTGGTCTTGTTAGAAAAATGACTGATCATACCTGAAGCAGTTAAGCCTGCAAACTGTTCCCCCCAACTAAAGTTCTCCGGTATTCAACAGTCCTGCGTGGGAACAGCAATGGATTTTAGTTACTGGTGCTAAAATCATATTCCTCTCAGCAGAAATCTTCATCACTTTCTGCTACAGAGTAAATAGTACAAGCCGGCACTATTTTAAAATAACAAACTTTTGATAGAAGAAATAAAAACTACAAATCTAACACCACAAACTCTTTACCCTCCCGTGGAGATGCTACTTGTTAGAGCGGCAAAGAGAATGACTGGGGGGGGGCGGAGCCTGAGGGGAGCTATATGGACAGCTCTGCTGTGTGCTCTCTTTGCCACTTCCTGTAGGGATTGAGAATATCCCACAAGTAAGGATGAAGCCGTGGACCGGATACACCAATGTAGGAGAAATTAATATTATTAATGATGTCCCTTCTAAACTGTAAGTTCCCTAGGGCCCTCAATTCCACCTGTATTAGTTTATAAAGTTTTTGTAATGTCTTTTATTAAGTATTGTATCATTGTTTTAGTTATATGAATTGTACCTATAGACAGCGCTGCAGAATATGTTGGCGCTTTATAAATAAAGAATAATAATAACAATAATAATTTTGCATGGGTTACATGGCTGAGAATTTACATTTTCATCAACACAGGACCAATACAATGAACATTGGTAGCTATATAACATATAGTGATTCATCTATATACCACGGAACTCAGATTTGATGTGCATTAACTTTTCTTCTGTTATCTTGCTAATATAAAACACAGATACTTTTAAGTGACCCCCAAATCTACACCCAACACTGCTTTCTATAGAACCCTGTTACTTTCTACTGAGGTTCAGCCCTTTTCTCTATTGCATTTAGTGCCCCTGTGGGGGCTACATCTGCATCTAGGCAACTGTAGGATGAGGGCTGTATTTGAAACATATTTGTTTTCAAATATGTAACACTGATTTGTTTGCTTGCAACTGGGGTATGTTTGTAATAACACTTGCGGCAACTCAATGAATTATTAATGAATGTTTATCAGCATAATGACAGCTCCGGCAATACTCAGGAGTATTAAACTAGAGATAATTGTCAACATTTTCACAGTGAAATGTTACAGACAAGATGTTTGCAGAGGGAAAACAATTTCCTCTCAGTGACAATAGAGCAATGCTATGAATATAGTTAGGTTGGGTTAGGGTTCCATTCTAGCCCAAGGGGTTAAAACTAGGGAACAATCTTGCAGTGGTGATCATAACTGCTTAATAACACTAATGTAGCATCATCTTCATTGCAATGTCATTAATAATGTGGCAAAATCTATAACCTAGGTTTTTAAAGGCTGCAAATTGCTTAAACCAGTTATTGAGTTGCAGGTTGCTGCATTTGCTTTTTGAATTCCTAGGGAGCATTCAAGACGTACAATATTTTAAACAAATAAGTGGTGTTTAATGTCCTTGAAAATAACACTGTAATGAGTTCATATAAAAGGACAACATTTAACATGGGTATTAGCAGGAAGTACCTATCAGCCAATAAGCATTAGCAGGAAGTACCTATCAGCCAATAAGCATTAGCAGGAAGTACCTATCAGCCAATAATCATTAGCAGGAAGTACCTATCAGCCAATAAGCATTAGCAGGAAGTACCTATCAACCAGTCAGCATTACAAAGAGTTAACTATCGGTCATGTATTAGTTTCAGTTTAATTAGCCGTTACTTCACATTTTTTGTCAGACAAAAGAACAATTGCATCATGTTTAAAAGCTGCTCTTTTTATATTAGTTATAGGCAATCCATGAGTATAATGTCTTTTTAATGCAAAGTGGCTTGGAATTATATTTTAATAGGGACATAAACGTGCAAAAAGCATTTTATTATTGTATATATAAATATAGATAAATTCAGCTTCAGAGCAGTAATACACTACTGGGAGCTAGTTGAACACATCTAGCTGGCCAATGACAAGAGACATGTGTATAGCTGCCAATCACCAGCTAGCTTTCAAGAGTGCATTGCTGCTGCTAAGCCTACAACAAAGGATACCAACTGAAAAGTCTCCTATCAAAACACGCTCTATTTGAATCATGAAAGTCTAAGGCCTAGATTTAGAGTTTGGCGGTAGCCGTGAAAACCAGCGTTAGAGGCTCCTAACGCTGGTTTTAGGCTACCGCCGGTATTTGGAGTCAGTCAGGAAAGGGTCTAACGCTCACTTTTCAGCCACGACTTTTCCATACCGCAGATCCCCTTACGTCAATTGCGTATCCTATCTTTTCAATGGGATCTTTCTAACTCCGGTATTTAGAGTCGTGTCTGAAGTGAGCGTTAGAAATCTAACGACAAAACTCCAGCCGCAGAAAAAAGTCAGTAGTTAAGAGCTTTCTGGGCTAACGCCGGTTCATAAAGCTCTTAACTACTGTGCTCTAAAGTACACTAACACCCATAAACTACCTATGTACCCCTAAACCGAGGTCCCCCCACATCGCCGCCACTCGATTACATTTTTTTAACCCCTAATCTGCCGACCGCCACCTACGTTATACTTATGTACCCCTAATCTGCTGCCCCTAACACCGCCGACCCCTATATTATATTTATTAACCCCTAACCTGCCCCCCACAACGTCGCCGCCAGCTACCTACAATAATAAACCCCTAATCTGCCGACCGCAAAGAGCCGCCACCTACATTATAGCTATGTACCCCTAATCTGCTGCCCCTAACACTGCCGACCCCTATATTATATTTATTAACCCCTAATCTGCCCCCCTCAACGTCGCCTCCACCTGCCTACACTTATTAACCCCTAATCTGCTGAGCGGATCTCACCGCTACTATAATAAAGTTATTAACCCCTAATCCGCCTCACTCCCGCCTCAATAACCCTATAATAAATAGTATTAACCCCTAATCTGCCCTCCCTAACATTGCCGACACCTAACTTCAAACATTAACCCCTAATCTGCCGACCGAATCTCGCCGCTATTCTAATAAATGGATTAACCCCTAAAGCTAAGTCTAACCCTAACACTAACACCCCCCTAAGTTAAATATAATTTAAATCTAACGAAATAAATTAACTCTTATTAAATAAATTATTCCTATTTAAAGCTAAATACTTACCTGTAAAATAAACCCTAATATAGCTACAATATAAATTATAATTATATTATAGCTATTTTAGGATTTATATTTATTTTACAGGTAACTTTGTATTTATTTTAACCAGGTACAATAGCTATTAAATAGTTAAGAACTATTTAATAGCTAAAATAGTTAAAATAATTACAAAATTACCTGTAAAATAAATCCTAACCTAAGTTACAATTAAACCAAACACTACACTATCAATAAATTAATTAAATAAAATACCTACAATTACCTACAATTAAACCTAACACTACACTATCAATAAATTAATTAAATACAATATCTACAAATAAATACAATTAAATAAACTAACTAAAGTACAAAAAATAAAAAAGAACTAAGCTACAAAAAATAAAAAAATATTTACAAACATCAGAAAAATATTACAACAATTTTAAACTAATTACACCTACTCTAAGCCCCCTAATAAAATAACAAAGACCCCCAAAATAAAAAAATGCCCTACCCTATTCTAAATTACTAAAGTTCAAAGCTCTTTTACCTTACCAGTCCTGAACAGGGCCCTTTGCGGGGCATACCCCAAAGAATTCAGCTCTTTTGCCTGTAAAAAAAAACATACAATACCCCCCCCCAACATTACAACCCACCACCCACATACCCCTAATCTAACCCAAACCCCCCTTAAATAAACCTAACACTAAGCCCCTGAAGATCTTCCTACCTTATCTTCACCATACCAGGTTCACCGATCGATCCAGAAGAGCTCCTCCGATGTCATGATCCAAGCCCAAGCGGGGGGCTGAAGATGTCCATGATCCGGCTGAAGTCTTCATCCTATCCGGGAAGAAGAGTAGATCCGGACCGGCAACCATCTTCTTCCAAGCGGCATCTTCTATCTTCATCCGATGAGGACCGGCTCCATCTTGAAGACCTCCACCGCGGACCCATCTTCTTCTTCCGACGACTTCCCGACGAATGACGGTTCCTTTAAGGGACGTCATCCAAGATGGCGTCCCTCGAATTCCGATTGGCTGATAGGATTCTATCAGCCAATCGGAATTAAGGTAGGAAAATTCTGATTGGCTGATGGAATCAGCCAATCAGATTGAGCTCGCATTCTATTGGCTGATCGGAACAGCCAATAGAATGCGAGCTCAATCTGATTGGCTGATCGGATCAGCCAATCGGATTGAACTTGAATCTGATTGGTTGATTCCATCAGCCAATCAGAATTTTCCTACCTTAATTCCGATTGGCTGATAGAATCCTATCAGCCAATCGGAATTCGAGGGACGCCATCTTGGATGACGTCCCTTAAAGGAACCGTCATTCGTCGGGAAGTCGTCGGAAGAAGAAGATGGGTCCGCGGTGGAGGTCTTCAAGATGGAGCCGGTCCTCATCGGATGAAGATTGAAGATGCCGCTTGGAAGAAGATGGTTGCCGGTCCGGATCTACTCTTCTTCCCGGATAGGATGAAGACTTTGGAGCCTCTTCTGGACTTCTTCAGCCGTCGGATGATGGATTTCTAGCCCCCGCTTGGGCTTTGATGAAGATTTCGGAGCCTGGAACGATCGGTGATACCTGGCATGGTGAAGACAAGGTAGGAAGATCTTCAGGGGCTTAGTGTTAGGTTTATTTAAGGGGGGTTTGGGTTAGATTAGGGGTATGTGGGTGGTGGGTTGTAATGTTGGGGGGGGGTATTGTATGTTTTTTTTTACAGGCAAAAGAGCTGAATTCTTTGGGGCATGCCCCGCAAAGGGCCCTGTTCAGGGCTGGTAAGGTAAAAGAGCTTTTAACTTTAGTAATTTAGAATAGGGTAGGGCATTTTTTTATTTTGGGGGTCTTTGTTATTTTATTAGGGGGCTTAGAGTAGGTGTAATTAGTTTAAAATTGTTTTTAGTTTTTCTAATGTTTGTAAATATTTTTTTATTTTTTGTAACTTAGTTCTTTTTTATTTTTTGTACTTAGTTAGTTTATTTAATTGTATTTATTTGTAGATATTGTATTTAATTAATTTATTGATAGTGTAGTGTTAGGTTTAATTGTAGGTAATTGTAGGTATTTTAATTAATTTATTGATAGTGTAGTGTAGGTTTAATTGTAACTTAGGTTAGGATTTATTTTACAGGTAATTTTGTAATTATTTTAACTATTTTAGCTATTAAATAGTTCTTAACTATTTAATAGATATTGTACCTGGTTAAAATAAATACAAAGTTACCTGTAAAATAAATATAAATCCTAAAATAGCTATAATATAATTATAATTTAAATTGTAGCTATATTAGGATTTATTTTACAGGTAAGTATTTAGCTTTAAATAGAAATAATTTATTTAATAAGAGTTAATTAATTTCGTTAGATTTAAATTATATTTAACTTAGGGGGGTGTTAGTGTTAGGGTTAGACTTAGCTTTAGGGGTTAATACATTTATTAGAATAGCGGTGAGCTCCAGTCGGCAGATTAGGGGTTAATGTTTGAAGTTAGGTGTCGGCGATGTTAGGGAGGGCAGATTAGGGGTTAATACTATTTATTATAGGGTTAGTGAGGCGGATTAGGGGTTAATAACTTTATTATAATAGCGGTGCGGTCCGCTCGGCAGATTAGGGGTTAATAAGTGTAGGCAGGTGGAGGCGACGTTGTGGGGGGCAGATTAGGGGTTAATAAATATAATATAGGGGTCGGCGGTGTTAGGGACAGCAGATTAGGGGTACATAGGGATAATGTAAGTAGCGGCGGTTTACGGAGCGGCAGATTAGGGGTTAATAATAATATGCAGGGGTCAGCGATAGCGGGGGCGGCAGAATAGGGGTTAATAAGTGTAAGGTTAGGGGTGTTTAGACTCGGGGTACATGTTAGAGTGTTAGGTGCAGACGTAGGAAGTGTTTCCCCATAGCAAACAATGGGGCTGCGTTAGGAGCTGAACGCGGCTTTTTTGCAGGTGTTAGGCTTTTTTTCAGCTCAAACAGCCCCATTGTTTTCTATGGGGGAATCGTGCACGAGCACGTTTTTGAAGCTGGCCGCGTCCGTAAGCAACTCTGGTATCGAGAGTTGAAGTTGCGTTAAATATGCTCTACGCTCCTTTTTTGGAGCCTAACGCAGCCATTCTGTGGACTCTCAATACCAGAGTTATTTAAAAGGTGCGGCCAGAAAAAAGCCAGCGTTCGCTTTGCGGGTCGTTACCGACAAAACTCTAAATCTAGCAGTAAATTTGGCTTTCTAGTCTCTTTAAAGTGAATGTCAATTTTGATGCTAAAGTGTCCGGTTTTTGAAAATTCAATTAAAAACAGGTGCACTGTAATTCATTAAAATTTACATTTCACTCCAGTTGAGAAAAAACATAATTTATGCTTACCTGATAAATTTATTTCTCTTGTAGTGTATCCAGTCCACGGATCATCCATTACTTGTGGGATATTCTCCTTCCCAACAGGAAGTTCCAAGAGGATCACCCACAGCAGAGCTGCTATATAGCTCCTCCCCTCACTGCCATATCCAGTCATTCGACCGAAACAAGCCGAGAAAGGAGAAACCATAGGGTGCAGTGGTGACTGTAGTTTAATTAAAATTTAGACCTGCCTGAAAAGGACAGGACGGGCCGTGGACTGGATACACTACAAAAGAAATAAATTTATCAGGTAAGCAAAAATTATGTTTTCTCTTGTTAAGTGTATCCAGTCCACGGATCATCCATTACTTGTGGGATACCAATACCAAAGCTAAAGTACACGGATGATGGGAGGGACAAGGCAGGAACTTAAACGGAAGGAACCACTGTCTGTAGAACCTTTCTCCCAAAAACAGCCTCAGAAGAAGCAAAAGTATCAAATTTGTAAAATTTGGAAAAAGTATGAAGGGAAGACCAAGTTGCAGCCTTGCAAATCTGTTCAACAGAGGCCTCATTTTTAAAGGCCCAGGTGGAAACCACAGCTCTAGTAGAATGAGCTGTAATCCTTTCAGGAGGCTGCTGTCCAGCAGTCTCATAGGCTAAACGGATTATACTCCGAAGCCAAAAAGAAAGAGAGGTTGCCGAGGCCTTCTGACCTCTCCTCTGTCCAGAGTAAACAACAAACAGGTTAGATGTTTGGCGAAAATCTTTAGTAGCCTGTAAGTAAAACTTCAAGGCACGGACTACGTGCAAAAGACGTTCCTTCTTTGAAGAAGGATTAGGACATAATGATGGAACAACAATCTCTTGATTGATATTCTTGTTAGAAACCACCTTAGGTAAAAACCCAGGTTTTGTACGCAGAACAACTTTATCTGAATGAAAGATCAGATAAGGAGAATCACAATGTAAGGCAGATAACTCCGAGACTCTTCGAGCCGAGGAAATAGCCATCAGAAAAAGAACTTTCCATGAAAGAAGTTTGATATCAATAGAATGAAGGGGTTCAAACGGAACCCCTTGAAGAACTTTAAGAACCAAGTTTAAGCTCCATGGAGGAGCAACAGGTTTAAACACAGGCTTAATTCTAACTAAAGCCTGACAAAATGCCTGAACGTCTGGAACTTCTGCCAGACGCTTGTGTAAAAGAATAGACAGAGCAGAAATCTGTCCCTTTAAAGAACTAGCTGATAATCCTTTGTCCAAACCCTCTTGGAGGAAGGACAATATCCTATAAATCCTAACCCTACTCCATGAGTAATTCTTGGATTCACACCAATGAAGATATTTACGCCATATCTTGTGGTAAATTTTCCTCGTGACAGGCTTTCTTGCCTGTATTAAGGTATCAATTACTGACTCGGAAAAGCCACGCTTTGATAGGATCAAGCGTTCAATCTCCATGCAGTCAGTCTCAGAGAAAGTAGATTCGGATGATTGAAAGGACCTTGTATTAGAAGGTCTTGTCTCAGAGGCAGAGTCCATGGTGGAAAGGATGACATGTCCACTAGGTCTGCATACCAGGTCCTGCGTGGCCACGCAGGCGCTATCAATATCACCGATGCTCTTTCCTGTTTGATTTTGGCAATCAGACGAGGGAGCAGAGGAAACGGTGGAAACACATAAGCCAGGTTGAAGAACCAAGGCGCTGCTAGAGCATCTATCAGTGCCGCTTCTGGGTCCCTGGACCTGGATCCGTAACAAGGAAGCTTGGCGTTCTGGCGAGACGCCATGAGATCCAATTCTGGTTTGCCCCAACGGAGAACCAATTGAGCAAACACCTCCGGATGGAGTTCCCATTCCCCCGGATGAAAAGTCTGACGACTTAGAAAATCTGCCTCCCAGTTCTCTACACCTGGGATATGGATCGCTGACAGGTGGCAAGAGTGAGTCTCTGCCCAGCGAATTATCTTGGAGACTTCTGACATCGCTAGGGAACTCCTGGTTCCCCCTTGATGGTTGATGTAAGCCACAGTTGTGATGTTGTCCGACTGAAATCTGATGAACCTCAGTGTTGCTAGCTGAGGCCAAGCCAGAAGAGCATTGAATATTGCTCTTAACTCCAGAATATTTATTGGGAGGAGTTTCTCCTCCTGAGTCCATGAACCCTGAGCCTTCAGGGAGTTCCAGACTGCACCCCAACCTAGAAGGCTGGCATCTGTTGTTACAATTGTCCAATCTGGTCTGCGAAAGGTCATACCCTTGGACAGATGGGCCCGAGATAACCACCAGAGAAGAGAATCTCTGGTTTCCTGATCCAGATTTAGTAGAGGGGACAAATCTGTGTAATCCCCATTCCACTGACTGAGCATGCATAATTGCAGCGGTCTGAGATGCAGGCGCGCGAATGGCACTATGTCCATCGCCGCTACCATTAAGCCGATTACTTCCATGCACTGAGCCACCGTGGGGCGCGGAATGGAGTGAAGAACACGGCAAGCATTTAGAAGTTTTGATAACCTGGACTCCGTCAGGTAAATTTTCATTTCTACAGAATCTATTAGAGTCCCTAGGAAGGAAACCCTCGTGAGAGGAGATAGAGAACTCTTTTCTTCGTTCACTTTCCACCCATGCGACCTCAGGAATGCCAGAACTATCTCTGTATGAGATTTGGCAATTTGAAAGCTTGACGCCTGTATCAGGATATCGTCCAGGTAAGGAGCCACCGCTATGCCTCGCGGTCTTAGGACCGCCAGAAGTGAGCCCAGAACCTTAGTAAAAATTCTTGGGGCTGTAGCCAACCCGAATGGAAGAGCTACAAACTGGTAATGCCTGTCTAAAAAGGCAAACCTCAGGAACTGATGATGATTCTTGTGAATCGGAATGTGAAGGTAGGCATCCTTTAAGTCCACCGTGGTCATGTACTGACCCTCTTGGATCATGGGTAAAATGGTTCGAATAGTTTCCATCTTGAATGACGGAACTCTGAGGAATTTGTTTAGGATCTTTAAATCCAAAATTGGTCTGAAGGTTCCCTCTTTTTTGGGAACCACAAACAGATTTGAATAAAACCCCTGTCCTTGTTCCGTCCGCGGAACTGGATGGATCACTCCCATTACAAGGAGATCTTGTATGCAGCTTAGGAATGCCTCTTTCTTTATCTGGTTTGCAGATAATCTTGAAAGGTGAAATCTCCCTTGTGGAGGAGAAGCTTTGAAGTCCAGAAGATATCCCTGAGATATGATCTTCAACGCCCAGGGATCCTGAACATCTCTTGCCCACGCCTGGGCGAAGAGAGAGAGTCTGCCCCCTACTAGATCCGTTGTCGGATAGGGGCTGCTCCTTCATGCTGTCTTAGAGGCAGCAGCAGGCTTTCTGGCCTGCTTGCCCTTGTTCCAGGACTGGTTAGGTTTCCAGGCCTGCTTGGATTGAGCAAAAGTTCCCTCTTGTTTTGAAGCAGAGGAACTTGATGCTGCACCTGCCTTGAAATTTTGAAAGGCACGAAAATTAGACTGTTTGGCCTTTGATTTGGCCCTGTCCTGAGGAAGGGTATGACCCTTACCTCCAGTAATGTCAGAAATAATTTCTTTCAAACCAGGCCCGAATAAGGTCTGCCCCTTGAAAGGAATGTTGAGTAATTTAGACTTTGAAGTCACATCAGCTGACCAGGATTTGAGCCATAGCGCCCTACGCGCCTGGATGGCGAATCCGGAATTCTTAGCCATTAGTTTAGTCAAATGAACAATGGCATCAGAAACAAATGAGTTAGCTAGCTTAAGAGTTCTAAGCTTGTCAACAATTTCAGTCAATGGAGCTGTATGGATGGCCTCTTCCAGGGCCTCAAACCAGAATGCCGGCGCAGCAGTGACAGGCGCAATGCATGCAAGGGGCTGTAAAATAAAACCTTGTTGAATAAACATTTTCTTAAGGTAACCCTCTAATTTTTTATCCATTGGATCTGAAAAAGCACAACTGTCCTCAACCGGGATAGTGGTACGCTTTGCTAAAGTAGAAACTGCTCCCTCCACCTTAGGGACAGTCTGCCATAAGTCCCGTATAGTGGCATCTATTGGAAACATTTTTCTAAATATAGGAGGTGGGGAAAAGTGCACACCGGGCCTATCCCACTCTTTACTAATAATTTCTGTAAGCCTTTTAGGTATTGGAAAAACATCAGTACTCACCGGCACTGCATAGTATTTATCCAGCCTACACAATTTCTCTGGCACTGCAATTGTGTCACAGTCATTCAGAGCAGCTAATACCTCCCCAAGCAATACACGGAGGTTCTCAAGCTTAAATTTAAAATTAGAAATCTCTGAATCAGGTCTCCCCGATTCAGAGACGTCACCCACAGACTGAAGCTCTCAGTCCTCAGGTTCTGCATATTGTGACACAGTATCAGACATGGCTCTTACAGCTCTGTATCTCGTCTAACCCCAGATCTATCGCGCTTGCCTCTCAATTCAGGCAATCTGGATAATAGCTCTGACAGGGTATTATTCATGATTGCAGCCATGTCCTGCAAAGTAATCGCTATGGGCGTCCCTGATGTACTTGGCGCCATATTAGCGTGCGTCCCTTGAGCGGGAGGCGAAGGGTCCGACACGTGGGGAGAGTTAGTCGGCATAACTTCCCCCTCGACAGACCCCTCTGGTGACAATTCTTTTATAGATAAAGACTGATCTTTACTGTTTAAGGTGAAATCAATACATTTAGTACACATTCTCCTATGGGGCTCCACCATGGCTATTAAACATAATGAACAAGTATCCTCTGTTTCAGACATGTTTGTACAGACTAGCAATGAGACTAGCAAGCTTGGAAACCACTTTAAAGCAAGTTAACAAGCAATATAAAAAACGTTACTGTGCCTTTAAGAGAAACAAATTTTGACAAAATTTGAAATAACAGTGAAAAAAGGCAGTTACACTAACAAAATTTTTACAGTGTATGTAACAAGTCAGCAGAGCATTGCACCCACTTGCAAATGGATGATTAACCCCTTAATGACAAAAACGTTTTTTAAACACAGTCACAACAACTGCCACAGTCTACTGTGATTGTTACCCTCCTCAAACACGACTTTGAAGCCTTTTGAGCCCTTCAGAGATGTCCTGTGTCATGCAGAGGGAAGCTGAATGTCTCTGTCAGTATTTTTATCTGCACAGAAAAGCACTAAAATAGGCCCTTCCCACTCATATTGCAACAGTGGAAAGCCTGTTTCTAGGCAAAAATCAAACCAGCCATGTGGAAAAAAACTAGGCCCCAATAAGTTTTGTCACCAAACATATATAAAAACGATTAACATGCCAGCAAACGTTTTATATTACACTTTTATAAGAGTATGTATCTCTGTTAATAAGCCTGATACCAGTCGCTATCACTGCATTTAAGGCTTAACTTACATTAATCCGGTATCAGCAGCATTTTTCTAGCAAATTCCATCCCTAGAAATATATTAACTGCACATACCTTATTGCAGGAAAACCTGCACACCATTCCCTCTCTGAAGTTACCTCACTCCTCAGAATATGTGAGAACAGCCATGGATCTTAGTTACTTCTGCTAAGATCATAGAAAATGCAGGCAGATTCTTCTTCTAAATACTGCCTGAGATAAACAGTACACTCCGGTACCATTTAAAAATAACAAACTTTTGATTGAAGTTAAAAAACTAACTATAATACACCACTCTCCTCTTACTATGTCCATCTTTGTTGAGAGTTGCAAGAGAATGACTGGATATGGCAGTGAGGGGAGGAGCTATATAGCAGCTCTGCTGTGGGTGATCCTCTTGCAACTTCCTGTTGGGAAGGAGAATATCCCACAAGTAATGGATGATCCGTGGACTGGATACACTTAACAAGAGAAAAAACATCTTTTAATCTTGACAGCAGCTCCAGCTTCCTCCGGTCGTTGCAAGCCATATCTGACGTCAGAAATGATGGATAGGTCATCCTCCAATCATGGCTTTCCCCCCGGGGCAATCAGTGTCTGATTCAACGCCAGGATTGGAGGAAGCCGGATTCCTCATTTTAGACCCAGGAAGAGGCTTTGCGACGGGTGGAGGAAGCTGGAGCGGCTGTCAAGTTTAAAAGGTAAGTTTTTTTTCTCAACAGGAGTGAAATGTAAATTTTGATGAATTAAAGTGCCCCTGTTTTTAATCAAATTTTTAAAAACCGGGCTCTTTAGCATCAAAATTTACATTCACTTCAACATATTTCTTGATACTTCAGTTTTCCTATTAAACTGCACAACACAATTTTATAAAGAACTGAGTTTATTACTGACAATAACTTTTTTTCAGATTATTGCAAATGCCAGTCTTACTAATATTGTGATGTATTTATTTTTAATGCAACTAGAACATATTCTAGGTTTTCTCTGGCTGTAAAAATAAGAAGTGAATATTCTGTACCTAATCCCTTGACAAACTTCATAAGGCACATAATGTAATCGGTTGCTGCATTGGCAAACACTTGGATGTTGTCTGTGTTTAGAAAAGCTTCAAAGACATCAAACACTGGAGCCTGGCATTTCCCTGAGAAAAAAATATGTTTAGTTAAGAGCTTAAAAGAAACAAAATTAAAAAATAAATGAAGTCTGTTGATGAAGATTTTTTCTTCTGCATATTAAGTATAAAATGAGACATGAAAATTAAATACAAACAAACAAAAATCTCAAAAATCTAGTAATCTCAGCATTGTTTATTAGGAGTTATGTAGTGTAGGTAACAACAAAAAAATGAAATACATTAAAATAGAGGAAAGCAGACACATTTAAAGGGTAGATAAAATGTTTTAAAGAAAAATAATTTGGAAAAAAATAATCTATTCTTCAATGGAGAATTTGTAAAGTCAAATAAAGGGAAACTTTAAAAAAACATATACAGTCCACACTGTCTTTTATGTGTACCAAGGTCTAAGAATAGACAGAAATGTATATATATAGAGTATATATAATTTTTTAAAAAGAAATCCAGAGCTGTTTTTATATATATCTAATTAGTTGAATATCCCACTTTAATTTAACTTAAATAACTTAACAGTATGCACTACATATGAAATGGGCAACAATTTCCAAATATGTTTGAGACATTAAAAATCTTGTTCATGAATATCAAAATATCAACCGGCTATGGACTCACCCATGGTGTAATCTCCAACAAGGTACTCCTTGACATCTGACTTGCTACTGTGTACAGTTTCCAAAGCACTGAACAGAGGTCTCCATCCTGATTGGATCTGGGGAGCACATACCTCTACCAGTTGCCCAATTGATGTGACCACCTGTAGAACACACAGCAATGCGTTAGATATCATACACTATATCCTACTGTTCTTAAACACAAGTCAATACTTTATGATACTAATCTCTTAATCAAGCTACCGTTATCTACAATTATTTAACTCTGAAATAAATTAGATCATGTGTCTGTTGTAGGAAAAATTCTATTGTTTTACATATATTTATGTGTTCACTCCAGCTCTGCAGTAATGATTAGAATAATGAAGCCACAGTAGCTTGTCATTGTGAGCCAACGGCTAGTAAAATAGCCTAGTAAGTGCATGATTTAAGGTTCCATTGCATGCAAAAGAACACTGAAGCAGCAGTATACAAGAAACAGTCCTTTAGGCATACACAAGTAGTCACCTGGTCCTGTACATCTTCATCACAAAGCTCCAGCTGCATGATACGCTCAAATGGCTTGAAGAGAGCTTCATTAAAATGAAAATGTGGTGGCTCAACCCAGTCTGTGAGAACTTCAGTCATAATATCATGGATAAAGGAGACAGCCTTCTGTGAAACATGCCTTTCTTTGTGACATGCAGCCTGTAGGAGCAGAGAAGGTACAAATAAATCGGTTTTATCAGGTAAGCATACGTTTTGTTTTTGGCCTAATCGTGGTTCCGCATCAGTTGCTAGGATTACTGTTACACATTTACTTATTTATTGTAAACCAGTGTTTCAATTCTTTCTACACCCAAAATGGTCAGACTTTATAAGTCTAAATATTGTCCGGTTGGGATAACTAGAAAATGAAGATCTCTTTTAAATGATATATTGCTAATAAACTGTAAGGGAAGGGGAATAGTTATTTCCAATGTTTTAATGTTTGTTTTATTAGTTGCTCGTAGAATAATGTTAAATAGTGTACAAAAATGTATAGCTTCAGAAGTTAAAGCTGCAGTTAATGATGCAGGAGGTATAATGGCAGTAATTGGCAAGTCTTCCCAGGTCACCTGGAGGGGGAAGAACACAGTAGGTACATGAAAGTAAAAGTTACATTTCAGGATTCAGCTAGAGCATGCAATTTTAATAGACTTTTCAATTTACTTCATTCTCTTGGTATCCTATGTTGAAAAACATACCTAGGTAGGCTCAGGAGTAGCAATGCACTACTGGGGGCTAGGTGATGACTGGTGGCTACACACATATGCCTCTTGTCATTGGCTCACTAGCGGTGTTCCTGTTTAATTATAAATAATTAACTTTAGTAAGATTGTACAGCTGCCCGATAGGGTGGAGAGAGAGAAGGCATTCTTGTACTCTGTAAAGACGGGTAGTGTAGTTCCACTCATGTTGCAAGCTTGTTTATCCTTCTGTTGGGAAGTTTATTAATAGAGGTACAAACTAAAGGATAAATCAAGCTGCAGGAGGATGTTTAATGAAGGATTTTCTTACAAGTGCTCCTTGCATTATAGCAAACCTCTGTTGCGTTCCTTAAGTTTAACATCATTATTTCACGATAGTGAGAATTCACAATTCATCCCATGTGGTAATTCCCCTCCTGGCAGTGGCGGCTCGTGGGTTATTCAAATGGGGGTTCACGGACCAGTTATGTAAAATAGTTTTTTTATATATATATATACACACACACACACTGGAACATTTTTCTAGAATAATCCCTTAGAGCTGCAAGTGCGTTCGCAACTGTGTATGGTACAATGTAAATTGCATATTTATTGTCCTAAATTCCAAAGATTTAAGTAATTTTACAGATGAGCTTAGTAACCCTGTAAATCCTAGCTAGATGAAGGGTTAAATATATCAGTGAGGGTATTTATTGATGAATGTCAAGTGTTTTGTGGTTAATCAATTAGAAACAAGCTTAAGGTATATATTTTAACTGCACATATTGTTTTAATTATGTCTATGATTAAGGCTACAGCCGAAACATGTCAGGCAAAACTGCTGCTTAAAGGGACACTAAACCCACATTTTTTCTTTCATGATTCAGATAGAGAATGCAATTTTAAACAAATTTCCAATTTACTTCTATTATCTAATTTGCTTCATTTTTTAGATATCCTTTGTTGAAGAAATAGCAATGCACATGGTAGAGCCAATCACATGAGGCATCTATGTGCAGCAACCTATCAGCAGCTACTGAGCCTATCTAGATATGCTTTTCAACAAAGAAAATCAAGAGAATGAAGCAAATTAGATAATAGAAGTCAATTAGAGAGTTGTTTAAAACTGAATGCTCTTTCTAAATCATGAAAGAAAAAATGTGGGTTTCATGTCCCTTTAAGCTGTTTGCTACTACTTTTTTCCTTTTAATCTTGTTGAATAAATTTGGACTTTTTAACTAGAAGGAAGTTTTTGCCGGCTTTATTTATAATCTCTCTCCAAAGAACTTTCCCTACCAAGCTGAGCCCCTCCGGGTCCGGACAGAATCCATTATTGCACAGCTCTATATTGTCATGGTGGTGAAGCGGTCACATGGTAGAGTAAGGGGCAGAATCCTCAGAAGACGTTGAACGCACCAGACAGCGTGGGAATCCGAAAGGCTGCAGTGAAGGCAGACAAGCTTCTCCCCGCAAAGGCTAAGGAGGTAACCTTCCAGTCCGTGGAGCACCTCTCGTTTCTCACTGTGCTGCAGGAAGCGGTCGATGGGATTACGAGTTACAGGACGCCCAGAGATTCCGGATGTAAGCTTTTACCCTTACCCTGGGGAGAGCAATAGAGGTTATCCCATGCAGTTACTAAGGTGCTGACTCTCGAAAAGCCACTATCTCCCATTAGAGAACTTGACCACTTGTTGAAAAGAGCACAGGATCACTGGGGATTTTACACTTTTGCTCACATTGAATGTCTACGGGATTTGGGAAACCCGTTTCCTCAGCTGATTTACAGAGTGCCTCTCAAGTCTAATAGCTTCAAACCCATTACTTTACTTTACTAACATGGAATTGACAAACTTTGTACTGCGCATGGTTTCACTATATTTTGACTTTTAGGAATTATTTATACAAATTGTTACCCCATGATCACTAAAAACGGACATTCTAACGTTTACTGAAAAGACTGCATTTTAACACGTTAGGGTACAGAAACTCAGTGTTATGGAACTTTTATTTCAACATTTTGCTTATTAGTTGATTAATAGCATTGATAGCAGTGATAGCGGATGTATTCTCACACTTATACTTATGTTTAGACTTATACCTGGTATGATATAGAATGTGCTAGATGTGAGCCTCAAGTTATATGTTTTCTAACTTAGTTTATTTAAGACATCTGAAGAATTTATATTATCTATTTCGTATTTGATCTGATACATCAGATAGGATTTGCTGTTTCATCATCATTTTTGTAATAAGTATTACAACCTATTACCCAATATTACTACCCTGTATAATTACCATCATTACCATTTCTATTTGTTATGTCTATTACTATTTATCATTGCTAGTGCCTTCGCTATTATTACTGCCAGTACTAGTATTATTGTTAACAATCTTTGAATGAGTGGTGTATGTGGGAACACACGCTGCATTATTGGTTTATCTTCTGATTTTGTGAAATGGTGATCTATTAACCCCATTGCCTGTTTAACAAGGTTGTGAATGAGCAAGTTCTACACAAAGAATTTGACAAATAATAGTTTTGCTCACTAGTTGATTAATTGCATTGATAGTAGTGATAGCAGATGTATACCCACATTCATATTCAGGCTTATACTTGGTATAATTCAGAATGTGTTCGATGTGAGCCTTAAATTAAATTATATGTTTTCTAACTTAGTCTTTTTAAGGCATCCGAAGAATTTATATTATCTATTCTGTATTTGATCTGATACATCAGAAAGGATTTGCTGTTCATGATTATCTTTGTAATCATTATTACTACCTACTACCTAATATTACTACCCAATATTACTTCCATCATTACTATTTGTATGTTTTATGTCTATTACTATTTCTTATTGCTGGTGCCTGCATTATTATGTTTGGTTTTACTAGTGTTATTGTCAACAATTTTTGAATGAGTGGTGTATGTGGGAACGCATGTTGCATTATTGGTTTATCTTCAGATTTTACAAAATGATGATGTATTAACCCCCTTGCTTGTTTAATAAGGTTGCTAGTGAGCAAGTTCTAGACAAAGAATTTGACAAATAATAGACTTAGGACTTAGACATATATACACAAATAGGTTGCATTCTATGTATTGACTATATTGATTTTACCTGTTTGCCTATCAATCTAGTATCTAGAATTGGGCCATCACTCTCTACAGTATTTTTTTTTTGTTTGTAATTATTTATAAGGGTCATCTTGAGTTATCATAGATAAAGAACATTATTATCTCCTTTATAATACTGAGGTTTATTTAACCCAAATAAGACGTCTAGGAAATAGAAATTGCAGTTGGTGTATAGATTAGAAGTACACCCCATACTCCTCTAAGGTCTGAACACACTGATTAGTAAAAATCTGTAAAAAAAATCAGTAAAATATCAATATATCTGTAAGTTCATAAGAGTATTAGCTTTTTCAGATGGAAGCTTCCAATATTGATGGTGGGTCAAGTAATTATTATTATTCACAAATCTCAATGGCTGATTTGGACCAATTAGAGAATTACTTTGAACAGATCTTCAATGATACCGTAGTCACCAGTTCTCTGAGTGGTCGACTTCAGACTTTGGAAGTATTAATGAAGAAGGAAACAAAATTAAAATGGGATAAATGGACCCTAGAGAGATGCATTTGTCTAAAAAATAGTCTCCTGGGGCCTTAGGATCAGAACATTTCCTACATTTGTAATAGATGATAGGACTCTCATAGACAATTGGAATAATAATTTGTCTGAATGTTCATTTAAACTCATGCAACTGATCATATAATATAAGGATTCCCAGCTTATGGGAGTTAGGGAAGAGATAGAAAAACTACAGACAGAATTGGATGCACACACCACAGAGACTAAATACAAGGAATATGACGGTATACTCAAGGAGACATATTGAAAAAAGAGCTAGTAGAGACCAAACATGAAAAATTCATGAGGGATCAACAAGATTATTCCCAAAACAGAGTGTATATATGGCAAAGATTCCCTAGCAATAGATCAAGGGATAGATACAGGAGAAGGCATCAAGGCAAGGGAGGCAACCAAAACACAGAAAATTCAGACTCTAATTTAGTAGGTACAGAATTGGGGGGAACGAGTCATTCAGACAATGAATTTTCTGATAATGATCAAGGAAACGGTCAAACAGGCACTAACCCCAAAACGATATTAAAAATCCCAAAAGAACAGAGAACGGTCAAATTTGGAGGTAATATAGTAGATGCCACAGTACAATCAGGTAACGGTAGACAGCCTCCCAGCACAATGAACAGAGATAGCGACACTACCACATTAGTGAATAGAGATGTAAATGATCGTGAAAAGGTTTTTTATACCGATCCAGTGATTCCCTCCCTAAGAGGAGTAAGAGGAGGGAAAGGAAGAGGAACAACAAGAGGAGTAAGGGGAGGAAGGACGAACCACTCACAGTATTACCTGAGACAGAACAGGAAACAAGCCAAATACCAATAGGGAACACGACCATATATAACAATGTGATTAATTTGACGGACTATCCCCTAAGTGACAGTGAATTAAAAGTAGTGAGCTATGGATTAGGCTTTGTACCCACAAGTAAATTTAATCTATTTCAAACATTGGTAGATGTAAACAGGCTAATCCGCAATCTGACTCTCAAGAAACATTTCAGATACCATCAGACTGATAGTTTGGAGAATAGGGATATCATGCAAAGGCACGTAGGTTCCAATAATTACAATGTTCCTCTGGACTTTTCAGAATTTCAGGATATTGAGAGTCTGGCAAGTCTTGAGAGAGAGGGGGGCATACAGGCAATGGAGAAAAACTCACATGGGGGTTTTTGACCCAAGTCGGTGTTCTATCCAGTCCAATCAAGAGGGGACAATCTCCTAAACTTCCAAAAAAGAATTGAAGCCGATTTAATAAATTGAGCCAAGGAACCAGCCACAAACCATTCTAACCTCTCTAAAGAAGAGATGATGGCTATACTCCTTAAAAAAGAATGACCAACTAATAATTAAGATGGCGGACAAAGGTGGGAGCTTAGTGGTTTGGAGTAGGGAAGCTTACAAGGAAGAGATCTTGAGACAGCTGGGTTGTCGTGAGGACTATAGATCACTTCCTGGTGATCCAACATCAGTCTTTTTGAGAGAAATTAGGTCACTCTTGGATGATGGCCTAGAAGCAGGGCACATTGATCGCGATACCCACGACTACCTAGCTGTACAAGAACCAATAATATATTTCATATTCTCCCAAAGGTACACAAATCCATTATGGAAGTAAAGGGGCACCCTATCGTTTCGGGGATAGGGTCAATGTGCGAACCACTCTCAGAATGGTTGGACAGTTTGCTCCAACCATTAGTCTCCAACCTTAATAGTTACCAGAGGGATACTAAACATCTCTTGCAAATTCTTAAAAACTGTACCTGGGAACCACATTACAGTTGGTTAACTGTGGATGTGGTGTCTCTTTATTCTTCTATACCCCACAAAATGGGGTTAAGAGCAATAAGGTTCTTTTTGGAAAGAGATACCACATACACATCTAACTTTATCAACTATATAATAGAAGTAACCAGTTTTCTTCTTAAAGACAACTACTTCAGGTTTGACGGGAATTACTTCCTCCAGATAAGGGGCACCGCCATGGGGGCCAAATTCGCCCCCTCGTTTGCTAATCTCATGATGGGATGGTGGGAGCTAACTACCATATATGGAGGAAATAATAAGTTTGCTAACAAAATAAAAACAAAATAAAATCATACTATAGGTTTATAGATGATTTGATATTTGTATGGATGGGGGACATGAAAGAGGTAGTAGATTTTGTCAGTTACCTAAATCAGAACATTTACTTTTGAGTCCAGTAATACCTCAATTTTTTACCTAGACTTAAGACTCACATCCAAAACAGAAACTAAAAAGGTATACACCTCAAACTACAGAAAACCAATCTCAGGGAATACCCTTTTGCATGGGAAAAGCAGTCACCCAGTCAGTGTGCAAAAATCTATAGAAAAGGACAATTTGTTAGAATGAAAAGAAACTGTTCTAATGACAGAGATTATAAAATACACAGTGAAGATCTGAAAAAGCGAATGCATGACAGAGGGTATTAATAAACAGATGGTAGAGAAAATGAAAAAACAGGTGGATATGACAGAGAAAATTTGTTGAAAGACACACCTAAGACAGCCACACCAAGGTACACTAAAGACACAGAGCAAGTGACCTTTGTAACCCAATATTCTTCTAATTACAAAGAAATTTGCAAGATAATTAAAAGCCATTTGCCCATTTTAACAGCAGATGAAGGACTAACTGAAGTGGCCCAAAAAGGGTCCAGATTTTCTTACAGGAAAGGAGTAACCCTTGGAAATATCTTGTCACCCAGTGACTTGCCACAAAACCTTGACACCAGTTCTTGGTTAGCATCAAAAGGGATGTATATGTGTGGCTATAACCAGTGCATTCCCTGTAGTTTCATACAAAGAGGAGAAAAGTTTAGATCAAATGTAACCGCCAAAGAATATCAGATTGAGAGCTGTGTGAATTGCAGGTCCAAATTTGTGGTCTATATGGCCTGGTGCACATGTTCGAATAAACAGGACATTGGATGTACATCCAGGGAGAGGATTCGACAGCACCTCTCAGATATCAAGAGATCTGATGCTAGAACTAGCTAAACATTTTATACGGAACATGCTAGCTCCAATTCAACCTTTAAGTGGAAGCTCATAGAAAAACTTAGGAAACTCAAAAAAGGAGGAGATATGACTAAATTACTGTTCAAGCGGGAGGCTTTTTGGATCTTCTCCCTGGCCACCAGGATCCCCAATGGATATAATTCTATCTATGACATTATTAACTTTTGGGAGTAGGAAATATCATGTGTTTAATTGCATTATGACATTTTGCATAATGCACACATCAGAGAATTGCATTTTTTAAATGCAATATATACATTAGATGAAAAGTCAATATAGGCTCTTAGTTAACTAGGAGGCATTGCTATCCTAGATTGCAAACTTAGTCTTGTCATAAGTTGAGTATATTCTATATTTATTAATGTTCATAAAGGGTATTTTATCACAATATCAGGGATACAACATGTGCACAGACGCTATGCTAAGAATACAGTATTGAGCAACATGACTAATAGAATCCTATACATAATGAGATAATTTGTTATTTAGTATCCATATTTATATAAAACTTGCATCTTATTGTAATGGCATTACATACATCTTCTATTTATGATGCATATACAAATACATTTGATTTAACCCTTCAGCTACCAAGAAAAGGCTAATTGTGGTGATGTAAGATAAAATATGCCTGTGACTGACTGTAGTTTGAGCATTACTAGCTCCTAATTGGTTAAATTAGTTTTGTTTGCTGGTTACTAAGAAGTTAAATAACCATTTGTTCTGTGTTATTGGTAGCTGAGGGGTTAAACTTCAGCACCTTTGCTGGCAGTAACAGAGAAATGTGTATTTAAAATATTTTTAAGCAGATTTTGTAAACAGGACCCTGTCACTTACTTGTGTGAGCTCCACAAAACAAGCCTCACTGACAAAGCCTCCCTCACTTTATCAGTTTCTTCTAAGATGTTTATTACTCCTCGTGTGTTCGTGCTGTCACATGTTTGCTAATAGTACGGCACTCAGAGGTGAGACAAGGGGGATGGCAAACCGGTGAAGCAGGAGAGATTTCTAAGCCAGACCTGCCCGTTATGGAGACAGTGCAGTATTGAGTGTTTGGCTGCATTCTAAAGGCTCAGCAGAGGAATGTACACACACTGCTACAGTTGCTGCAGATGTCTCCAAGATTACAGCTGAGTTCCAACTCTGAAGCCCTCCCTCCACGCTAGTCAGAGGCAGCAAAAAAAAAACAAAAAAAAAAAGTTTGTAATATTAGCCTCCTGCCTTCTTGCTAGCATCTAGCACGGGTTATAACACCTGACATGTTTTTATATTTTTACAAAATCTATTTCAAAATGATAACTTTCTACTGCAGTTCCCCTGCTGTGCGCACTTGTAAAATAAATCAGGCTTAATTTGCTCAATAGTTCACTTAGAAAATAAATCAATGATTTGTTTTCTGAGTGAACTATTGAGCTAATAAAGCCTGATTTGCCTGTCTGTCTGCTTTAGAAAAAATACCTCTTTATGGAGCCCACAAGTCGCAACATATAGAGAACTGAAAGCTGGCTGCAGAAAGAGGATTCCCGTTGCTGTCAATTTGCTTTTTCCTTGCTGTGATCATGGATGGTGGAGTTAGCATAGTACCGGTACTTACCCCACAAACTCAGTCATCCTGCATGGTTCCAGACCGGTAAATCTGAGCATTGCTAACGCAGCTAAAAAAAAAGGAAACTTAAAAAAAAAAAAAAAAGTGCTCCCCCTGCTGCCCGCCCATAGAAATAGCCCAACTCGCACACTGAAAATTGTGCGATTAGCAAAGGTATAGGCTATGCTATGGGCGGCGCAGCAGGCACTTAGAAAAAAACGTGCAAAGGGCTATGGCAGACTATACCTCTCTACCGCAAGTGCTGTAAAAAAAAAGGGATTTTCTTTTTTTTTATTAAACTGGAGAGTCTAGACTGGAACATTTTTTGACTGAATAAATATAATTTTTCCAATAGGGGGGCTATTGGAGAAATTATATTTATTCAGCCAAAAAATGTATTTTCTTTCTTTTTTTTCTTTTTTCTGAGAGGGTTCACGTGCGCCTGTGCTCATATGGAGGAGCCTCCACTGCCACCTAGTGGTCAGGAAGGGAATTCCCACACATGATGACTTACGGATCACCATCTGAATAAACAGTTTTAATAATGAACGTTTTCATAAAACTCAGGTTGAGATCTACTAACTTATTTTAACCAATGAACAAGTATAGTTTTAAAATGTTTCCTCTTACAGAATGTTTAAAATTACCAAAATGCATCTTGATATAAATGATGTATTGGAGTCTTCTGACGTGACAAATTTTTTAACTAAAATTTACCAGTGTTAATTCTAATTAACACTATGTAATATGTTACAGACATACAAAAGAGATTTCATAAGTCAGAGGGGTCAATTTATCAATATCCCTATGGAGCTTGATGCCACTTGTTTTCGGTGAGCCTTCAGGCTCGCTGGAAACAGAAGTTATGAAGCAGCGGTCTAAAGACCGCTGCTCCATAACTTGTCCGCCTGCTCTGAGGCAGCGGACACAAATCACCCCGATCGAATACGATCGGGTTGATTGACACCCCCTGCTAGCTGATAAATGCCGACAGCGTATGCTGTCAGCATTTATCGATGCGCGGCGGACATTATACACTACATCATATCATGTCCGTCCGCACTATAATAAATATACCCCATAGTAACTATATTTGAGGGACACTCAAGTCAAAATTAAACTTTCATGATTCAGATAGAGCATTTAATTTTAAATAAATTTCCAATTTACTCCCATTAACAAAATGTGCACAGTCTTTTTATATTTACACTTTGTGAATCACCAGCTCCTACTGAGCATGTGCAAGAATTCACAGAATATACATATATGCATTTATGATTGGCTGATGGCTGCCACATGATACAGGAGGCATGGAAATAGACATAACTTTAACATTTGTCAGAAAAAAGTCTACTACTCATTTGAAGTCTGGACTAAGTGCTATTGCATTGTCTTTTTATTATGTATTGGTTGATTATGCAAATATACTGTATTTACTGGTCCTTTAAAACGAACGAACCCAGACCAGGATTAATGAGGCTTGTATTTTCTCCCCAGGATTCGTCTAATCATTATTGGTGAGCAGTTTCCCAATTTACTTAACCTTTAAAGACGATATCTTGCACATTTTGTTTTTTCTGTTTACCTTACAGGTATTTACATTTGAATATATTTTTATTTTTTCAAAATTTTTTGACACACACTCAGGATTATTTGTGGGACCATTGTGACCACTTCAGGAATACGGATCAAGTGGACCCCGTTCTTGTCACTAAGATTTATTCATTTTGGACACCATCTTTGACAATAGGATTTATTTGACTTTGAACATTATTTTATCACTGATTTTTCATTTTGCATTTTTAACTTTTTTATTATATTTTTTCACGTTTACACGTTATTTTCACACCTAGGTGCTCTAGAGACATTCATTATATATTTATATGCACTTTTTTGGCGATTACCTTTCCAACGGTTGGTCTTGGGGGTCTGTAGCTGCTTAGATGCCTGAGATACAGGCTTCTAAGCAGCATGCCCCCATTTCCCTATACTGTCCGTTTTAATTTTTCAATAAAGTTGCGCAGTGACGTCATCAAGTCATTGCGCGTGACATCACCGTGCAAAACGTGAAGCCCCGTTGATGCCTGTCACTATACAGGCCTGATCACTGGGGTGGGAGTCGATGGGACCCCTAGATTGACCTCAAATTGGGTAAGTGCTAGCGACGGCTCTGAGCTGTCGTCAGCACCTGACTGGGAAAATTTGCGATCCGTCGTTAGCACTCAAAGGGTTAAACTTAAAGTAAATTATCTAGTAATTAAATAGTTATTAACTATTTAATAGCTACCTAGCTAAAATAAATACAAAAGTACCTGTAAAATAAAACCTAACCTAAGTTACAATTACACCTAACACTACACTATAATTACATAAATTCCCTACATTAAATTAATATATAATTACATAAATTCCCTACATTAAATTAAATTAATTACAAATAAATAAAATAAACTAAAGTACAAAACAAAACACTAAATTACAGAAAATAATAAAATAATTACAAGTTTTTTAAACTAATTACACCTAATCTAATCCCCCTAATAAAATCAGCTGTTTTACCTGTAAAAAAAAAAAAGTACAATACCCCCCCAACATTAAAACCCACCACCCACACACCCAACCCTACTCTATAACCCACCCAATCCCCCCTTAATAAAACCTAACACTAACCCCTTGAAGATCACCCTACCTTGAGACGTCTTCACCCAACCGGGCAGAAGTGGTCCTCCAGACGGGCAGAAGTCTTCATCCAAGCCGGGAAGAAGAGGTCCTCCAGACGGGCAGAAGTCTTCATCCAGACGGCATCTTCTATCTTCATCCATCCGGAGCGGGTCCATCTTCAAGACATCCGACGCGGAGCATCATCTTCTGTCTTCATTCGACGACTAAATGACGGTACCTTTAAGTGACGTCATCCAAGATGGCGTCCCTTCAATTCCGATTGGCTCATTGAATTCTATCAGCCAATCGGACTTAAGGTAGAAAAAATCCTAGTGGCTGATCCAATCAGCCAATCGGATTGAAGTTCAATCCTATTGGCTGATCCAATTAGCCAGTAGGATTGAGCTCGCATTCTATTGGCTGATTGGAACAGCCAATAGAATGTGAGCTCAATCCTATTGGCTGATTGGATCAGCCAATAGGATTTTTTCTACCTTAATTCCGATTGGCTGATAGAATTCTATCAGCCAATCGGAATTGAAGGGACGCCATCTTGGATGACGTCACTTAAAGGTACCGTTATTTAGGCGTCGGATGAAGACAGAAGAGGATGCTCCGCGTCGGATGTCTTGAAGATGGACCCGCTCCGCTCCGGATGGATGAAGATAGAAGATGCCGTCTGGATGAAGACTTCTGCCTGTCTGGAGGACCTCTTCTTCCCGGCTTGGATGAAGACTTCTGCCCGTCTGGAGGACCACTTCTGCCCGGATGGGTGAAGACGTCTCAAGGTAGGGTGATCTTCGAGGGGTTAGTGTTAGGTTTTATTAAGGGGGTATTGGGTGGGTTTTAGAGTAGGGTTGGTTGTGTGGGTGGTGGATTTTAATGTTGGGGGGGGCGTATTGTATTTTTTTTACAGGTAAAAGAGCTGATTACTTTGGGGCAATGCCCCGCAAAAGGCCCTTTTAAGGGCTATTAGTAATTTAGTGTAGGGTAGGACTTTATTTTGGGGGGCTTTTTTATTTTATTAGGGGGATTAGATTAGGTGTAATTAGTTTAAAAAAACTTGTAATTATTTTATTATTTTCTGTAATTTAGTGTTTTGTTTTTTTCGTACTTTAGATAATTGTATTTAATTGTATTTAATTGTAGTTAGTTAGTGAATTAATTTAATTCTAGTGTAGTGTTAGGTGTAATTGTAACTTAGGTTAGGATTTATTTTACAGGTAAATTTGACTTTATTTTAGCTAGGTAGTTAGTAAATAGTTAATAACTATTTAATAACTATTCTACCTAGTTAAAATAAATACAAAGTTGCCTGTAAAATAAAAATAAACCATAAGCTAGATACAATGTAACTATTAGTTATATTGTAGCTAGCTTAGGGTTTATTTTATAGGTAAGTATTTAGTTTTAAATAGGATTAATTTAGTTAATTATAGTCATTTTATTTAGATTTATTAAAATTATATTTAAGTTAGGGGGTGTTAGGGTTAGAGTTAGAATTAGGGGTTAATACATTTAATATAGTGGCGGCGACGTTGGGGGCGGCAGATTATGGGTTAATAAATGTAGGTAGGTGGCGGAGATGTTAGGGACGGCAGATTATGGGTTAATAAAATGTAACTAGTGTTTGCGATGCGGGAGTGCGGCGGTTTAGGGGTTAATACATTTATTATAGTGGCGGCGATCTCCGGTTCTGCAGATTAGAGGTTAAAATTGTTATTATAGTGTTTGCGAGTTGGGGGGGCCTCGGTTTAGGGGTTAATAGGTAGTTTATGGGTGTTAGTGTACTTTTTAGCACTTAAGTTAAGAGTTTTATGTTACGGCGTTAGCCCATAAAACTCTTAACGACTGACTTTTAAATGCGGTACCAGGCTTGACAGGAGAGGGTCTACCGCTCCACTTTTAGGAAGACTCGTAATACCGGCGTAATCTAGCCGTATGTGAATTACATTAGAGGTATATACCTACCGATATGGACAATCCCTAATACTAGTAGCTTTTATTTATTTTAGATTTAATGTAGACTCGAGCATATTAGTATAAATTGACAATAAATCAATATCCTCTTTATATATCAGAACTACATGTCCCAGAATTCCATCATGCAACCGTCTGTGACCTCAGAGCCGGAACCGGAATTGACATGCATTCCGAAAAAACGGACGTGACGTGCTATCCGAAAAAAACCCAGAAGTGACGCGTCACCTGGATGTAACATAGTTGTCACGTGGCGTTTTTCATAGAATACAATATTTAGAACGGATTAACAATCCAGACTATTATGATAATATGGAGTTTCTACTACGAAGGTTTGTAATACTCAATTCCAGAATTTAACAAATAGGGGTAATCAGCCTATAATAATAATATGTTCAATACCGGAAGTGAAAGAGTCAGTAGCCACCATCTTTATGAAGGGCATTAGAGTATTGCCATGATACATGTAATGGCATTTTAAGGCGGGAAATTATAGGAAGTAAAAGAGCCAGTAGCCACCATCTTTATTAAGGGCATTAGTGCTCAAGTTTACATATAGGGTAAGCCTATTTTCAATTAAGTTTATATTCATATTAGCGTTATTGCACTATGTGATTTTTGTTTTTCACAGGTCCTACAATTTTTGGATCCTATTGGATTTCTTATTCACTTTTTTCACTTGATTCACTTTTCTCCAATTTTTTTTTTTTTTTTTTTTATTTTTATCATATATTTTTGATAAGCATCTTTATTTTGATTTTTGATTTCTTGGATACCCCATCATACACAAAGGATTAATTGGATTCACAAGGGCATCGGATCTGTTACACAGGACATTTGCTAAGGATATCATCACTTATTAAGACTTATTGTATCATTTGCGACTTTTAATAGATATTTTTTTGTGGTGTTTATATGTTTTGGTATTCCCCTCTCTCCTGAAGGGCACTTACTCTATTGTTTTTAACTATTTTTTTTAATTGTTTTCAATCGAATTGTTATATGTACATAGGGTACCCTAGTCTATGTGAATGTGATAAATGTATTTTAATATTTTAATATTATTCTGTTATTCTGATACTTTAGCCTATAGCTGGCGCTCCCTCTTTCTATATTAATGTTAACAGTATTCGTCATTTAAAACCTTTTTTTTTTTTACCTAGGCTGAGTTACGGCGTGTAAAAATAGTGTTTTAAAAGGTAAATTTCTAAGAAATTTGGAAATATGTGAAAAATTGATGAATGAAACACACTAATTTCGGATGTTCTCTACGCTTTTGCATAGCGGTGATTGATAGTTAACTTTTCCTTTAACCCTTTGAGTGCTAACGATGGCTCTGATCCGTCGCTAGCACCCACCCACCTTGAGGGCAATCTGGGGGCTCCCACCTACTCCCACCCCGGCGATCTGGCCTGAATAGTGAGAGGCTTCACGTTTTGCGCGATGACGTCACCGCGCAACTTTACAGTTGTGCTCATATAATTACATACCCTGGCAGAATTTATGATTTCTTGGCCATTTTTCAGAGAATATGAATGATAACACAAAAACTTTTCTTTCACTCATGGTTAGTGTTTGGCTGAAGCCATTTATTATCAATCAACTGTGTTTACTCTTTTTAAATCATAATGACAACAGAGACTACCCAAATGACCATGATAAAAAGTTTACATACCCCAATTTTTAATACTGTGTATTGTCCCCTTTAACATCAATGACAGCTTGAAGTATTTTGTGGTATTTATGGATGAGACTCTTTATCTTCTCAGATGTGAAAGCTGTCCATTCTTCCTGACAAAAAGCCTCCAGTTCCTGTAAATTCTTGGGCTGTCTTGCATGAACTGCACGTGTGAGATCTCCCCAGAGTGGCTCAATGATATTGAGGTCAGGAGACTGAGATGGCCACTCCAGAACCTTCACTTTATTCTGCTGTAGCCAATGAAAGGTCGACTTGGCCTTGTGTTTAGGATCATTGTCATGGAATGTCCAAGTACGTCCCATGCGCAGCTTCCGGGCTGATGAATGCAAATCTTCCTCCAGTATTTTTTGATAACATACTGCATTCATCTTGCCATCAATTCTGACCAAATTTCCTGTGACTTTGTAGCTCACACATCCCCAAAACATCAGCGATCCACCTCCATGTTTCACAGTAGGAATGGTGTACCTTTTATCATAGGCCTTGTTGACTCCTCTCCAAATGTAGCGTTTATGGTTGTGGCCAAAAAGCTCAATTTTGGTCTCATCGCTCCAAATGACTTTGTGCCAGAAGGTTTGAGGCTTGTCTCTGTGCTGTTTGGCATATTGTAAGCGGGATACTTTGTAGCATTTGCGTAGTAATGGCTTTCTTCTGGCGACTCGACCATGCAGCCCATCTTTCTTCAAGTGCCTCGTTATTGTGCATCTTGAAACAGCCACACCACATGTTTTCACAGAGTCCTGTATTTCACCTGAAGTTATTTGTGGGTTTTTCTTTGCATCCTGAACAATTTTCCTGGCAGTTGTGGCTGAAAGTTTAGTTGGTTTACCTGACAGTGGTTTGGTTTCAACAGAACCCCTCATTTTCCACTTCTTGATTAGAGTTTGAACACTGCTGATTGACAATCTCAATTCCTTGGATATCTTTTTATATCCCTTTCCTTTTTTATACAGTTCAACTACCTTTTCCAGCAGATCCTTTGACACTTCTTTTGCTTTCCCCATGACTCAGAATCCAGAAACGTCAGTGCAGCACTGGATGACAAGGTCTGGATGCAAGGGTCTGTCAGGAGTCCAGAAACTCATTGACCTTTTATACACATACAATAATTACAAGCAAACAGATCACAGGTGAGGATGGTTACCTTTTAATAGCCATTCAAACCCTTTTGTGTCAACTTGCATGTTATCAGGCCGAAATCACCAGGGTATGTAAACTTTTGATCAGAGTCATTTGGGTAGTTTCTGTTGTCATTATGATTTAAAAAAGAGTAAACACAGTTGATTGATAATAAATGGATTCAGCCAAACACTAACCATGAGTGAAAGAAAAGTTTTTGTGTTATCATTCATATTCTCTGAAAAATGGCCAAGAAATCATAAATTCTGCCAGGGTATGTAAACTTATGAGCACAACTGTATTTAAAATTAACAATGAACAATATAGGGAGATGAGGAAAAGCTGCTTAGATGCCTGTATCTCAGGCATCTAAGCAGCTACAGACCAAGACACACGATTGGAAAGGTAATCGCCTAACTTTTCCAATGTTATAAGTCTTGGGGATCTGGAAAAAAAAGTAAAAATGTAAAAAAGAAATATATTTAAAAAAATAAAAACCAGCTTAGCACCCAGGTGGAAAATGGCTTAGCAGTCAAAGGGTTAATAGAACCGTGTTGGTTATGCAAAACTGGGTAATAGGTAATAAAGGGATTATCTATCTTTTTTATTAAAATAATTTTTATTGAAGTTTTGCAAAAGGTAAGACACACATTGAACGTAATGTGACAATAATGACAATATTTTGGTTGCACATTGTATATTGACGTGAAAAAGGAAAACAAGAAGTGTTAAATCCTAAACATCTAAAACCTCCATTTTACAATATTGCTAACAAAGGTATGCGACTACTTGACTGGCCTCTTGGTTAAAGAAAAAGATATATGTAAATAGTAGTCGATTCACCGGCCACTTTTGGGCCTTATGACACCAGGAAGGCATAAAAGTGTCTAAGGTGTAGGTTATATATTCGGTGTTATAGTATAGAGTACTTAGACTTTGATAAATAAAGTAACTTATAGGATGTTATGGTCACTTTTAGACCTAGATAAATTGAAGGACAGAGAAATTAGGGGCTGGAAGACAATGTTCAGCACGTTAGTTCCATCTGGGTAAAGCTGACATATATTAATGGGGGAACCTCCATTACTAGCCTAATTATCATAGGTGTTGCGGTATGGTGACTCCAGAGGGAATAGCAGTATAGATTGTAAACTCTTCAGGAACAGAAGAGGAGTTCTGCCCACATGAAGATATATCCTATGCAAAAGTAAAGCTAGTGGCTAATGAATGAACTATTTTGTGTCCCACATATCAGCTCATTATATGAACCCTATTCTAACCTATCTTAATTATTATAGAGTCTGCAGGAAATTAATATTTCACTAAGGGATGTTATACAGTAAAATAATATAAAGTATTGACTACCCTTAATAACATTAACTTAGCTTAGACAGTGTTATTGTGTATATGCTTATAGGGCATAACTGTAAAACACATATGATTTCCAATACTACTATAACAAAAACATTTTAGTCATACATGTAAATTATATGGTTGAGATGCATGGACAGTTTCAACCCATTAGTGAGATCTCAGGCTAAAAGTTTTCATGAGAATCATTATCGCTGAAAAGATACAGCAGTTCGCTCGTATTGCTTTAGAGTTTATTGTAACAGTCCAGGACTCTGTGAGTAGCTACCTTAATGACTAGTAAAATGTCACTAAATGCGTTAATGTGGGGGAGTCCTGGTGTATACGACTTACTCAACCCACACCATGGCGTTCGGAGCTGGAGGTACTGATTGGGGTAATGTGTCCTGGGTGTAAGATTTGCCGGCTCCAAGGGCTCAGTACTAACAATTGCTTTGTTTTCATTAGAATCTGGCTCTCTGCGTTGCCGATCATGCCTCCTGGGATTCCAAGGACCTCTGTTGAATGCTGCAGGGTAAGTAGGTCTGAGACCAGTTTTACTGACTTGGTTGAGGGGGTAATCTCATTGCTTGCCAGGCCGGTGCAGGGTGGGACAAAGCTGGAGTTGCTGTTTGGGTAGCTGTCAACGGGCTTCCGATCAGTTCTCTTAAGCAGGCAGATGAGATCTGCAAATAATTCTGCACAGCTCCTTCTCTAAGCTCTGGAAGTGGGTTTGTATGGTCTGGGTCATCTCAGTTTCCCATCGATCTAGCGCCTCCATTTGCGTTATATGTCTCAGGTGTATCATCTTTAAGGAGATAATCTTTGCTAACAGCCGTTTAATTGCAATAAGCTGTCCCCCCTTAGAGTTGGTGATTACGGTCTAAGCGTGAGAGTGAAATCTGCGCACACAAGGCACAGTTAAGTGTGGGGACAGTATAGAGATTTCAGTTATAGGGAAAGGCCTCAAGGTAAATAATCTGGTACTGAGGGCAATTTAGCCGTGCCACGATCCAAAACCCTATATCTCGAGTCAGGACGCCAACATTATCTATCTTTTTAAACAATAAAAATTCTAGAGTAAACTGTCCCTTTAAGGATATCTAAACATTTTTGCCATGTTACAATTTGGGTTAAAATGTATTAGATTCTGTCACTGTTCTACAATCAATATTATATAATACCAATTTTAGAAAAAAAATATTGTGGCAGCACTGGCCAGATACAAATCAAGATGTAAGTGTCTGGAGCCTTTGGCATGTGAATGAGACTCACCATTATTTAAGAAAATAATCCTAAATAAACTGGATAGTAGGGTTCATTTTTACTATTTGAAAAAGCAAAATATAAACAGGCAGCACTGAAAAATTGCAATACATGATCTACAAGCAATTCTGGAATTGATGCATTAAAGGGACATTAAACACTTTGAGATATAAAATAATAAATTGTTTGTATAAAAAAAAAGTCTGCAATATACTTTCATTAATTATTTTGTCCCCTTTTCCAGTAACTCCGTTCTGAAATTGTGAGCTTCTCAGTTCCTGTTAGAAATGGAAGTGCAGAACACTGTTCTATTCCACACCGCCATTGGCTGCACAATCTAGTGACCTATTAATAACTGTCTCTAATTGGCCACAGCAGAGAAGGTAACCTAAGTTACAACATGGCAGCTCCCATAGTTTTATAGACACTGAAACTTTACACTTAATTTGTAAATATTTAAACAGCTAATTAAACTTTAAAAAATACATATACATGTTATTCCCAGACTAATCTTTTCTTTGAATGCATCATTCTATCTATCATTTGTTTAGTGTTTAATGTCCCTTTAAACATAATACATCACTTCCATATCCCTTTAATTTCACTGTATTGATTGTTACCTCTACAAAATGAGGGGCCACCACACTCCAACAGCGCATAATATGAAGTAGTGGGCGTGATTTACTGCGGATAATACGTAGCATTACATCACCCAAGCGGAACAGATGAAGAGCACTTTTTCTGTCCTGAGTGGATTTTATTTCACCTGCAAAAAATTAAAATGAGTTTATATAACACATTATCTAATTAAAATCACAATATAATCAAATGAAAATTATTATACAAGTCTATATAAAGGGTAACATTCTTCTTAAATAGATCTGTTCAAACAATATAATGCAAGGCCATAAAAATGTTTATCTGATTTAAAAAAAATAATAATAATAATTGTTCATAGCAAATTAAATAAGCACTATATCTAAAATGGATGGAACAAAATTGCTAAAATTAAATATTTTTTTTTCCAGTATTATGATCAATGAAAACAAAATCCCCCAAAATTGCTTTTATCTGTTTCTTATTGTCAATCCCAATAGGTCATAATGAATTAACTTTACTCACTGATTACATTTATTGTACTTTTTAATTAACCAATTTCTTCACATTCTCATTGACAGCAGATGAGGAAATAATTGTTCTAGCCAGGGCCGGATTGTCCTACCAGGATACCAGGAGATTTCCCGGTGGGCTGCAGCAGCTGGGGTTGGAAAGCTACACTTTAAAGGGTGCAATTGGGATGTAGAGTTGCTATATAACATCAATCTGACAAACTACTTAGCAAATGACTCCTCCCCTTCCTACCCAAACTATTTATCTCCAGTTTTATCAGTTATGCAGTGAGTTATGAAGAGAACCCCAAAAAAAGATCAAGAGGACCAAACAAAAAAGGGAGGGATTATTATTTGTTGTAACTCAAATGTGAAGATAGGGATTTAATACTAAATACAAAACTCCTGTTTTCAGTCACATTAATCATTACAGTGCATGAAACAGGAGTCAATTTTAGATTACTGTGCCAGTATCAAAGCAATGAAAATCACTGTACAAGAGAAAATAAATAACAGAATGTAACACTTTCTCCCAAAGACTGCAATAGCAGAAGCCAAAACATTGATGGGTGGGAGAGGGGCGGGAGAGGGGCGTGAGAGGGGCGGGACCGCTTACACTACGAAAAAAGTGTAAAAAGGGAAGGAGGGAGAGGGGGTTTATAGTAAAATGATCTGGGAAGGGGTAGGGTGGTAGGGGAATGGGGGTGGAAGCTGCACTACAGAAAAAAATATTTATATATATAAAAAAATAAGCCAAAAAATATAGGAAACTGGGTACTGGTGTTCTGTCGAGAACTCCAAGAAATAGAAACCTCCATGATGACGTCACTTCCAGTGACTCTTCTATTTTCACTGTTTGTTTTTGCCTCTGTCTGGGGGTCACACGGCCGATCCTCTGGCATCCACCCCAAGTGAACCTTGGGGAATGAGGTTTACAAGGGGGGCTTCACCCCGCAGGCAAAGGCAAAATAGATAGTGAAGATAGGCTATTACAGTGCCCATCTGATTGGTCCGTGTCTCAGGGAGAGATAGGATGCACAACTATTCAGATGTATGGAATAACCGGAAGTGACATCATCTTGGGGTCTTCGATACCTTGGAGTTTTCGATAGAACACTGGCAGACAGCTTCCAGTACCTAACATGGCGGCTAATAGGTAGAGGGGGGAGGGTTAGAAAGCTGTTTGTAGGGGGTCAGAAAGGTTGGGAGGTAAGGGGGCATACTACCCGGCAGAAAATATATATTAAAAAATATTAAAAAAAACAAAAACAATAAAACCTTTTATTTTTATACTGGCAGACTTTCTGCCAGTACTTAAGATGGGGTGAACTTTGGGGGGTGGGGGAGGGAAGAGAGCTGTTTGGGAGGGATCAGGGGGTGGGATGTGTCAGGTGGGAGGCTGATCTCTACACTAAAGCTAAAATTAACCCTACAAGGTACCTAATTAACCCCTTCACTGCTGGGCATAATACAAGTGTGGTGTGCAGCAGCATTTAGCGGCCTTCTAATTACCAAAAAGCAAAGCCAGAGTCATATATGTCTGCTATTTCTGAACAAAGGGGATCCCAGAGAAGCATTTACAACTATTTGTGCCATAATTGCACAAGCTGTTTGTAAATAATTTCAGTGAGAAACCTAAAGTTTGCGAAAAAGTTAACGATTTTTTTTATTTGATCGCATTTGGCGGTGAAATGGTGAAATATACCAAAATGGGTCTAAATCAATACTTTGGGTTGTCTACTAAAAAAAATATATATACATGTGAAGGGTTATTCAGGGATTCCTGACAGATATCAGTGTTACAATGTAACTATTGCTTATTTTGAGAAAAAAAAAAAGGTTTGTAAATAGCAAAGTGCTACTTGTACTTATTGTCCTATAACTTGCGCACAAAGCAAATAACATGTCAACATTGGATATTTCTAAACTCAGGACAAAATTTAGAAACTATTTAGCATGGGTGTTTTCTGGTGGTTGTAGATGTGTAACAGATTTTGGGGATCAAAGTTAGAAAAAGTGTTTTTTTCATCATATTTTATAATTTTTTTATGATATGATGAAAATAATGGTATCTTTATAAAGTCCATTTAATGGCGAGAAAAAATGTATATAATATGTGTGGGTACAGTAAATAAGTAAGAGGAAAATTACTTCTAAACACAAACACAGCAGAAATGTAAAAACAGCCCTGGTCCTTATCAGTAAGACAATTAAAAAATGGTCTGGTCACTTAGGGGTTAATATATAGGGTAATGCAGACAATAAAGTAGGTCAGTACAAGGGACACGTGGGAGGACCCAGTGCACTGCACAAATGACTGAGGAGTAAACAACATGGTAAACTCTGTAGACAAGGACAGATATCATGGTAAATAATGTAAGAGGGAAGTGCAGACAGCTCTGACAGAGGGAGACAGATAGGATTTTGCATTGATAAAGAGGGGTCAAAGGAGTTTCAATTGAGATAACAGGAAGACATCTAGTAGGGAGAAAAGAGAGCTTCAGAATTCCAAAGATGACAGCCTTCTCTGAAACCAGAAAAACTGAAAATTAAGGGAGTGAGTAGTGAGACAAGAGGGGGGTTATATGCTTCAAGTGCATTGCTATTAACCCAATAGTCAGGAACCTAATCTTGCCTAATGTGCTGTCACAAAGAAAACATTCAACAAAAATGATTTTTTTATTGCTCATTACAGATTTCCTCTCTGGCAAAATGTAAAGTTCACTTTAACATCCTTCTCAATGTCATACTTTATATTTCTATGGCTAGATTACAATTAAAGCCCAATCCTTACTGATTATGGCAGCCCTAGATATAACAATACTATCTCTCAAACTATTAAAATCCTGGTGCTAGAGAAACCCCCTACTGCCACCACCTGATTAGTAGCTAATACTTTCTAGGGACCTTCATCAGTATTATTTTTACGCTGTTAAGTTCTCATTAAACCCCTTTTCATATCCCCAACTCATAACTTCTATAATGCATTTAACACCAGATACAACGTTATAAAACATTAACTGGAGCTGATCATTTCTTACACTCACTGGGCCTAACTTTATTATCCATAAAATAAATATGTTACTAAATGAAGCCTGTTTAGGTTGCCAGTGTTACTACAAATGAGCAATTCACCAATTCCTGGGGATAAACTTCCCTATTTTCTGGAAGGAGCTGTTTAATTTAACACCGACACTTCTACCACAGTCAAGCTTAAAAAAAAAAAAAAAAAAAGCATTGGCTTAATTGTAATACAGTAAAAAATGATTCTTGGAAAAAAAGCTGGTGATATTTATGGGACTAATTTATTTAGTTGTAATCTAAATTCCAGTCTTTATTTAGATTGTGAAGATGCCAAGAACCCCATAGTCAGATCGTCATACCTGGCATGGCAAGAGAGTAATCCACTGTGTCAGTAACAGAATGAAAAAGCTGAGACTGGGAGGCTTTCTTCAGCTGGTAAAGGAACCCACTCAGAGCCATTAAATTAAGTTTGTCAGCAGAATTTTCAAAGAGCCTTTAAGTTAAAAAACAAAAATGCATTATTAGTTCAATAATGTGCAAATTTTAATCTCCAACAGTGAATAAAAAAAAAATTCTGTTTATAAATACTATAAAAACACCCCAAAACGGAGTTCCACTATTGTGCCGGCACTGATTTTAGTATAGTGTGCAACAGAAAAAAATGTCATGTGCTTTCATTTTTTTGTAAACTGTGTGTTTAAGTTTTTAGCAGGACAGAGGATTATAATAAATTATTACCTTGAATCAGAGTTTTTGTTCTCCTTTTCTGGTCTTATAAATACTGTAACAGATTAATGTATGGCTATACAAATGCTTGAAGGGAAATGAACTCAGATTTTTTCTTTCATAATTGAGATAGAGCATGCAATTTTAAGCAACTTTCTAATTTACTCCTATTATCATTTTTCTTCATTCAATGTAAATTTAGAAGCCGGCCCATTTTTGGTTCACAACCTGGGTTGTTCTTGCTGATTGGACAGCACCAAAAAACAGGTGCTGTCTAGAGGTCTGAACCAAAAATTGTCTGGCTCCTTAGCTCAGATGCCTTCTTTTTCAAATAAAGAAAGCAAGAGAACGAAGAAAAATTCATAATAGGAGTAAATTAGAAAGTTGCTTAAAATTGCATGCTCTATCTGAATCATGAAAGAAAAAAATTTGGGTTTAGTGTCCCTTTAATACACAGTAAGTAAAGCATGTTCTAATTTGGGGGATGAAACAGATCGCTACTTCAGGATCTGAACTATACAAATTCAGGTACTCCAGAGAGACATAACAACATTGAGCCTTTTACAGAATTTTACATGGCCCACAGTAAGTACTTTGTTTACTTCAATAATTTTCAGTAATGCATTTATTCTATATGAGTGTTCTAGTCAAGCGCTTAACGCATGCTCACAAAGGGACATACACAAACAAGGTTAATTCATCCTTTAAAAAGATGTTATCTATTATTCAAACTTTATCAGCTTAGAATTAATCTGTGTGTCATTCAGTCCACAACCTTCTTATTTCTTTCAGTAATCACTGCAGCATATAAATTCATAAACAGATTATACTCTTTCAGACACGAACAGCAAAACTTGATAGATCAGCATTTTTCAGTGCTTGGATTTGACTCCTATCATCTGGGGTTTATTAAAATCATTTAGAAAATGTATTTAATGATTTTCAACAGAAAACCACGATTAAAGTGATGGTGAACAAAGCCTAGGTTCAAGACTCTTGCCAGATGACTCGCACAAAAATTAAATTACTTAAAAAACTTTCTTCAAAGTGGGACGGCAGTGTTGGGGACGAGTATAATAACATACAGAGTATTTTTAACCCTTTCAGGCATGATGTTACTATACAGTAAAGGCACCGATATACATTTTGTTAAGAAAGGATTTCACATTTCTCTTGAACCTAGGCTTTGTTTACCATCACTTTAAAGTCTATGTGGAGTTTTGTTAATAAATCATTTTTATAAGTTTTTTCTAAATGATTGTGATCATTCCCTATTTTACCTTCAAAATACTTTTACAGATGAAGAGGTATTGTCCAATAAACGTGAGAAATCAAGTATTGTGTTTATTTAATTCACCATGATTGTTTAATGTGAATATCCCAATGTATCTTTTTGTGTCTGTTATCATTAGGTGTTTTTTTTTTAAATCTATGTTGTATAGCAATGTTCTCCTCAAGACCTTTTTAATGGGTACACTACCCGGGTGATTTTCCTGACTACCCTGCTACAACTTAAGCCAATATTAAGCTAAAATGATCTAACATTTAACATTTTTCAATGCTTATTGTACAAATTATCATTAAAAAAGTTATGCTAAATTATGGAGTTCATTTGTACTTTGGATAGCAGAAAATGTTATAATTTTGCAAAGTATTACACTGCCCCCACCAAGCTACCTCATATAATGCCACCCGACTGGCACATTTTCTGTGGAGAACACTGTATTGTCAGGCACTATGTAAATAAATAAATATTTGTTTTTTTCCCCAAATTCTTTTTATCATCTGTTATCACATGATTAGCTACTGAATGGTTTCACAAACTACAACTATTCATTTAAAGGGGCGTTAACCACTAAATCAATTATTGATAGAATTATCTATTTAGAGCAAAGATTAGCCTGTAAAATTATATGCAAGTTCTAAATATTGAAAAACTAAGTGTTAAAGAGACAGTGAAGTCCAAATTTTTTTTTAAAGATTTAAATAGGGAATGTAACTTTAAACAACTTTCCAATTTACTTTTATCACCAATTTTGTTTTGTTCGCTTGGTATTCTTAGTTGAAAGCTAAACCTAGGAGGTTCATATGCTGGGACATGCATAAGGCTATCCTAAGGAAAAAGTAACATGTAATATGGGTAGACTTGATGGGCCTTTTTGGTTCTTATCTACCGTCAAATTCTATGTTTCTATGTAATTTCTTAGACCTTAAAGACTTCCTCTAATCTGAATGCATTTTGACCACTAGAGGGCATTAGTTCATGTGTTTCATATAGATAACATTGAGCTCATGCAGGTGAAGTTACCCTAGAATGAGCACTGATTGGCTAAAATGCAAGTCTGTCAAAAGAACTGAAATAAGGGGCAGATTGCAGAAGATTAGATACAAGTTAATCACAGCGGTAAAAAGTGTATTTCTATAACAGTGTTGGTTATGCAAAACTGGGGAATGGGTAATAAAGGGATTATCTTTCTTTTTAAACAACACAAATTCTGGTGTTGACTTTCCCTTTAAGTTTTGGTGTCCATGAAGCAATGGGCATCGCCATGTTGTAGCCTAGGTTTCTTTCTCTGCTGAGGCCAGTTAGGGACAGTTACAAATGGGTCACTAGAGAGTGCAACGAATGACTGTGTGGAACTTAGCAGTGTTAGGTCTAAAGTATGCACTCCACTTTTTACAGGTAATTTAAAGCCCACAATGTTTAGAATTAAATTACACAAAAAAGGGACAAAATAAATAATGAGATTATAATGCAAAGCTTTTCTCCTGCACATAATTAAACACTTTGAGATTTTCCTATAAAATGTTTAATCTCCCTTTAATAAATGCTTTACCATTATTAAATACTCACTTGTCTACTTGTGTTGACAATGTGCAGACAGCTTTAGCTGCATTGCTACCACTCATCAAGCTGGTCCCACGGAAGTCAAAAGCTCTTCCTTTGGTGCCTTCCTTGATTAGCTCATGGATAGGCACTGGCTGTATGACAGGGCTCTTGCCGAGAGTGCCCTCTTGTGGTGTGGCATGCTCTTGTGAGTAATCTGCAGGCACTCCCTCAGAGTCTACTGAAGGTTTCTGAGATTGGGTGATAGTTATAGGAGGTTGGGATGTGCCATCACTGAAATGTGTGTGTTCCAAGGTGCTGATGTATTCACAAACCCTAAAGGGAACAAGAAATACAAGAAAAATTATATGGGTATTTCACATTTATTAAATAGAGCAAAATTCATAATTTTGAAATACATTTGATACACTGGCAAAAAACAAAATGTATTCTTACCTGATAAATTATTTTCTTTCTTGGTAGTGAGAGTCCACTAAATCCTAATCTTACATATGGTATTACATCACCTGGCCACCAGGAGGAGGCAAACACACCCCAACCAGAGCATTGAGCTATCCCTCCTACTACCCCTTCCCTCCCAGTAGATCATATCTGAGGATAGGGAAAAGCAAAAGAGATAAAAAGAGGTGCAAACTGGAACTGCCACCAACAATTAGACAGGGTGGGTTCGTGGACTCTCACTACCAAGAAAGAAAATAAATTATCAGGTAAGAATACATTTTGTTTGTTTCCAGCGGTAGTGAGAAACCACAAAATCCTAATCTTACATTTGGGAATCTATACCCAAGCTGTGGAGTCCACAAATAAAAAAGGGCGGTATTAACAGACAGTATTAAGGCAGTTACCTAGTTGCTAGGCATCACTGGCTGAAGAACTTTCCTGCCAAGTGATGCTTCAGCGTAGGTGAAAACATCAAATTGATCAAATTTAGTGAACGTTTGAAGAGAAGATCAGGTAGCAGCTTTGCAGATCTGTTCTTTGAAGCCTCATTTTGAAGGTCCAAGATGTAGACACAGAATGAGTGGAATGAGCAGTAATACGAGTTGGAGGCTGATGACCTGCCACCAGATAAGCCCTACGAATGAGATTCCTCAGCCAAGACGACAAAGAAACAGCAGTAGCCTTTTGACCCTTGCGCTTACCAGAGAAAAGAACAAACTTGATGACTGGCAGAAATCCTTAGTGGCATGAAGGTAAAACTTTAATGCCCTGACCACATCCACATTGTATAATAACCCTTCCTTAGAAGAACAGGGATTAGGACATAAAGATGGCACAACAATATCCTGATTTAAATTGTCCATCAACACCACCTTAGGCAGAAAACCTGATCTAGTTCTCAACATCGCCTTATCCTGGTGAAACACCAAATAAGGAGGATCACACAGGAGTGCCGACAACTCAGAAACTCTCGAGCAGAGGAAGTCGGCAATAAAAATAACACCTTCCAAGAAAGCAACTTAATATCAAAGGATTGCATACGCTCAAATGGGCCATGCTGTAAAACTCTAAGAACAAGATTAAGGCTCTAAAGAGGAGCAATTGTTCTGAAAACTGGCCTGATACTAACCAGGGCCTGAACAAAGGATTGAACATCTGGCAACTGTGCCAACTTTCTATGTAATAAAACTGAGAGAGAAGAAATGTGGCCCTTAATGGAACTAGATGAGAGACACTTCTCAAGTCCCTCCTGAAGAAACTGAAGAATATGTGGAATTCCCCTCTTGTGCCACAAGAAACCATGTTAAGCACACCAAGACATGTACACCTAAAGAGAAAGGTATCCCAGGTTTCTCCCATTCCTTTGAAATTATATCAGCTATCAGAGAAGGGACAGGGAAAACATCAGGAGTCTGAGGTTGGGGCTTAAAAATGTATATTTTTTGTACCAGTTCATCCTCAGTCAGTTTAGACTCCATTACTCCCAAAGTTCTCAGCACCTCCTTAAAGGGAAATTAAACCCACATTTTTTCTTTCATGATTCAGATAGAGAATACCATTTTAACCCCTTAGTGACCAGACCACTTTTCAATTTGTTGACCATCTGGGACCAAGGCTATTTTTGCATTTCTGCGATGTTTGTGTTTAACTGTAATTTTCCTCTTACTCATTTACTGTACCCACACATATTATATACTGTTTTTCTCGCCATTAAATGGACTTTCTAAAGATATGATTATTTTCATCATATCTTATAATTTACTATAAAAAAAAAAATAAAATATGAGGAAAAAATGAAAAAAAATTCACTTTTTCTAACTTTGAGCCCCAAAATTTCTTACACATCTACAACCACCATAAAATACCAATGCTAAACAGTTTCTAAATTTTGTCCTGAGTTTATAAATACCCAATGTTTACATGTTCTTTGCTTTTTTTGCAAGTTATAGGGCAATAAGTACAAGTAGCACTTTGCTATTTCAAAACCATGTTTTTTCAAAATTGGCGATAGTTACATTGTAACACCAATATCTGTCATGAATCCCTGAATAACCCTTCAAATGTATATATTTTTTAAAAGAAGACAACCTAAGGTATTAAACTTGGGGTATTTTGACTTTTTTCATGCAACCATTTTACCACCAATCTATGCCAAAGTTTGGGGGGGGGAAAAAAATAATTTGATTTTTTGACAAAATAGCAATTTAAGAATACATTTACTGATAATATTAAGGGTTACTGCCAAATAACACCCTCATATGTCTTCAGCAGCATCTCCTGGGTACAGTGATACCACCCATGTATAGGTGTGTCGGGTTCTCGGGGGCTAAAAGCTCTTATTTTTAGGGAGCGCATTCCAGTTTTTCAACTTGGAATTTTCACATCGGTCATCATGCACCCATGTCCTATTTGGGACATTTCTGAAGCTGGTCAATGGAATTTACCCCCATCAAACCATATATTTTTGAAAAGTAGACACCCTAGGGTATTTCAAATGCTTGTATTTTAACACTTTCCATGCACTAATTCAACCACCAGTCTTTGTCAAACTTTTGGGTAGTCATTATTTTGTGTTATTTTTCACACACATTGTACTTTAGGCATGGATTCTCAGTTCCTGTTATGTGTTACTACCAAAAAAACCCTCAATATGTGTTCAACAACATCTCCTGAGTACAGTGATACCACCCATGTATAGGTGTGTCGGGTTCTCTGGGGGCTAAAAGGCCTTAATTTTAGGAAGCGCATTCCAGTTTTTCAACTTGGAATTTTCACATCGGTCATCATGCACCCATGTCCTATTTGGGACATTTCTGAAGCTGGTCAATGGAATTTACCCCCATCAAACCATATATTTTTGAAAAGTAGACACCCTAGGGTATTTCAAATGCTTGTATTTTAACACTTTCCATGCACTAATTCAACCACCAGTCTTTGTCAAACTTTTGGGTAGTCATTATTTTGTGTTATTTTTCACACACATTGTACTTTAGGCATGGATTCTCAGTTCCTGTTATGTGTTACTACCAAAAAAAACCTCAATATGTGTTCAACAACATCTCCTGAGTACAGTGATACCACCCATGTATAGGTGTGTCGGGTTCTCTGGGGGCTAAAAGGCCTTAATTTTAGGAAGCGCATTCCAGTTTTTCAACTTGGAATTTTCACATCGGTCATCATGCACCCATGTCCTATTTGGGACATTTCTGAAGCTGGTCAATGGAATTCACCCCCATCAAACCATATATTTTTGAAAAGTAGACACCCTAGGGTATTTCAAATGCTTGTATTTTAACACTTTCCATGCACTAATTCAACCACCAGTCTTTGTCAAACTTTTGGGTAGTCATTATTTTGTGTTATTTTTCACACACATTGTACTTTAGGCATGGATTCTCAGTTCCTGTTATGTGTTACTACCAAAAAAAACCTCAATATGTGTTCAACAACATCTCCTGAGTACAGTGATACCACCCATGTATAGGTGTGTCGGGTTCTCTGGGGGCTAAAAGGCCTTAATTTTAGGAAGCGCATTCCAGTTTTTCAACTTGGAATTTTCACATCGGTCATCATGCACCCATGTCCTATTTGGGACATTTCTGAAGCTGGTCAATGGAATTTACCCCCATCAAACCATATATTTTTGAAAAGTAGACACCCTAGGGTATTTCAAATGCTTGTATTTTAACACTTTCCATGCACTAATTCAACCACCAGTCTTTGTCAAACTTTTGGGTAGTCATTATTTTGTGTTATTTTTCACACACATTGTACTTTAGGCATGGATTCTCAGTTCCTGTTATGTGTTACTGCCAAAAAACACCTCAATATGTGTTCAACAACATCTCCTGAGTACAGTGATACCACCCATGTATAGGTGTGTCGGGTTCTCTGGGGGCTAAAAGGCCTTAATTTTAGGAAGCGCATTCCAGTTTTTCAACTTGGAATTTTCACATCGGTCATCATGCACCCATGTCCTATTAGGGACATTTCTGAAGCTGGCCAATGGAATTTACCCCCATCAAACCATATATTTTTGAAAAGTAGACACCCTAGGGTATTTCAAATGCTGGTATTTTAACACTTTCCATGCACTAATTCAACCACCAGTCTTTGTCAAACTTTTGGGTAGTCATTTTTTTGTGTTATTTTTCACACACATTGTATTTTAGGCATGGATTCTCAGTTCCTGTTATGTGTTACTGCCAAAAAGCACCTCAATATGTGTTCAACAACATCTCCTGAGTAAAGTGATACCACCTATGTATAGGTGTGTTGGGTTCTCTGGGGGCTAGAAGGCCTTATTTTTAGGAAGCGCATTCCAGTTTTTCAATTTGGAATTTTCACATCGGTCATCATGCACCCATGTCCTATTTGGGACATTTCTGAAGCCGGTCAATGAAATTTACCCCCATAAAACCATATATTTTTGAGAAGTAGACCCCCTAGGGTATTTGAAATGCTGGTATTTTCACACTTTCCATGAACTTATTTAACCACCAGTCTTTGTCAAACTTTTGGGTAGTCATTTTTTTGTGTTATTTTTCACACACATTGTACTTTAGGCATGGATTCCCAGTTCCTGTTATGTGTTACTGCCAAAAAACACCTCAATATGTGTTCAACAACATCTCCTGAGTACAGTGATACCACCCATGTATAGGTGTGTTGGGTTCTCTGGGGGCTAGAAGGCCTTATTTTTAGGAAGCGCATTCCATTTTTTACACTTCCCCTTTTCACATCCCATGCACCCATGTTCTATTTAAGACATTTCTGAAGCCGGCCAATGTAATTTACCCCCATAAAACCATATATTTTTGAAAAGTAAACATCCTAGGGTATTTCAAATGCAGGTGTTTTAACACTTTCCATACACTAATTCAACCACTAGTCTTTGTCAAACTATTGGGCATTCATTTCTTTGTGTTATTTTTCACATACATTGTATTTTAGACATGGATTCACAGCTCCTGTTATGTGTTACTACCAAAGAAGACACCAATATGTGGTCACCAACATCTCCTGAGTTCAGTGATACCACCTATGCATAGGTTTGGTGGCTTGTTTGGGCGGTGCAATGCCAAATGTCTGACATGTGTTTGTGATTTTTTTTCACATTTAACATATTTTCTTTGCCTATTGTCTTTTTTGGGGGTCTTTTAACATACCCCAATTTATTTGTTTTCCATAAATGTGATTATATTTAAAAAGTTGACCCCCCCAAGGTATTATACATGGAGTGGTTTGATGACTTTGATGCAACCGTTTTAGCCCAAAAAATTGGAGAAAGTATATGGTGGTAATTTTTCAATTTTCATTGTTACAGACACATTGCTTTTTTACTATGATTTAGGAGAGACTGTTGTAAGTTATTGCAAAAGAATACTTCAGGTTGTTTTCTGCAAGGCACCCTGAGTACACCTATGCCCCCCATGCATAGGTTTGCCAGGATTTTGGGAAGGTTATGTTACATGATTTTAGTTATTAAAAATGAGAGTATTTCTTCTGATAGGCCTATCTTTAGTTTGGGGCCTATCACATACCCCACTTTTATTTATTGCATTCAAAGTGTATATTTTTTAAATGTTGACACCCCAAGGTATTGTATATGGTGTGCTTTGATGCCTTTGAAGCAACCGTTTTAGCCCAAAAAATTGGAGAAAGTATATGGTGGTAATTTTTCAATTTTCATTTTTACAGACACATTGCTTTTTGACTATGATTTAGGAGAGATTGTTGTAAGTTATTGCAAAAGAATACTTCAGGTTGTTTTCTGCAAGGCACCCTGAGTACACCTATGCCCCCCATGCATAGGTTTGCCAGGATTTTGGGAAGGTTATGTTACAATTTTATGACTTGTGATTTTAGTTATTAAAAATGAGAGTATTTCTTCTGATAGGCCTATCTTTAGTTTGGGGCCTATCGCATACCCCACTTTTATTTATTGCATTCAAAGTGTATATTTTTTAAATGTTGACACCCCAAGGTATTGTATATGGTGTGCTTTGATGCCTTTGAAGCAACCGTTTTAGCCCAAAAAATTGGAGAAAGTGTATGGTGGTAATTTTTCAATTTTCATTTTTACAGACACATTGCTTTTTGACTATAATTTAGGAGAGACTGTTGTAAGTTATTACAAAAACATACTTCAGGTTGTTTTCTGCAAGGCACCCTGAGAACACCTATGTCCCCCATGCATAGGTTTGACAGGGGTTTTGGTTAAAAAAAAACAGGCCCAATTTTAGAAAAAAATAGAGTAGTGAAATGTAAAAATCTGGCACAGTAAAAGTAAAAAAAACAAAAAAACATCTAACTGTAAACATAACCAAAAAAATATATATATATATGTAACAGCAAATGTATTTATTTTTTTAAAAATTGACCATTGTATGGTACCGCTTGAAGCAGTCCCCAATGCAGAGTGCAGGCTGTCCAGGGCAATCAGGACAGTAATATATGGTGTCCCTTCTCTTCCCCCTCTTGGTACAGACTCTGCATTTTTTTTGTGGTTTCTGCTTTGTGGCAGTAGGGGGGATTTTAAAAATAAAATGGGTAGCCCCAACTCTGCTCTCTCCCATCACCGCCCGGGGAGCAGGTGCATCATGGTACAAAATCCCCGTAATAATCTGGAGCTGAAACTGTAAAAAAGTCTTTTTAACTCTGGGGTTTGCTTTTTTGAACAACAAAAAAGCGTTGTGGGTTGCAATCTGCATTAGGTAAATTGCAACCTTTTTGTACCAGGCCCTTGTCTTCCGCATAATTAGGTAGGGCTGCAGCAGCTGATCAGCCAGATCAACCCCACCCATATGCCGGTTATAAGACTTGATGCACACTGGCTTCCTTATGATCTCAGCTCTGCCACGTACAGAAACCGCCACCGTCCTCTCTGTGTGGATGGTGGTAAGAAGGTATACATCCTTCTTGTCTCTGTACTTCAGTGCCAACAGCTCCTCTTGGCGCAGAGCTGAGGTCTCCCCCCTTCGTAGCCGGGTGCGTACAAGCTGTCCTGGGAAACCTGCGCGGTTCTTTTTAATTGTACCGCAAGCTACTGTATCAAAGCAATACAGTAGCTTGAACAAAAGGACACTTGTATAAAAATTGTCTAAGTACAAGTGATACCCTTTGTTCATTAGGGATAATATCAGGTCCCAGACAATCTTGCCAGTGGTTCCCATATGTTCTGGGCAACCTGGAGGGTCAAGGTGGCTATCCTTTCCCTCATACACCCGGAAGGCCTGAGTATACCCAGTCTCGCTGTCACAGAGCTTATACACCTTTACCCCATATCTGGAGCGTTTGGAAGGAATATACTGCTTGAATCCCAGCCTTCCCTTACACTTCATTAGGGATTCATCAACGCATATATTCCTTCCAGGTGTATAAGCCTCTGCAAACCTGGCAGAAAAGTGGGTTATCAGGGGGCGGATTTTATACAGCCTGTCAAATTGGGGATGCTCCCTAGGGGGGCACAGGCTGTTGTCGCTGAAGTGCATGAAATGCAGAATCATTTCATACCTCTTCCTCGACATAGTCTGGGAGAAAATGGGGGTAGAGCAGATGGGGCTAGTACTCCAGTAGGAGCGAATGGAGGGTTTCTTTATGATGCCCATCAGCATAGTCAATGCCCAGAATTTTTTGAATTCTGGCACATTGATGGGGGCCCATTGCTGCTTTGCCAAATATGTTCCAGGCTTTGCAGCACGGAACTGATGGGCATATAAATTAGTTTGGGCGACAATGTTCCCCAATATATCATCGCCCAGAAACACTTCCAGAAACTGCTGGGGGCTAAAACCTGCCACATCTATATTTATGCCAGCATTTGCTGTGAAGGGTGGGATATCTGGCCTCTGGAGATGAGGCGTTACCCACTCTTCAGCAGCAATGGCAGCAACACGCCTCCTTCTGGCAGGGGGGCTAGCAGGGAGGCTGGCAGGGGGGCTGGCAGGGGGGCTAGCAGCCACAGATACATCACTATCAGTTGAGACTGCATCTAGTGATGTATCTGAGCACATGGCAGGGTCATAATTGGGGTCTGAGTCAGAAATAGAGGCATCTGACTCTGACGCAAGGATGGCATACGCCTCCTCAGCACTATATCTTTTCTGTGACATTTTTGTATCTGTCACAGAAAACAATTACTAAAAAAAATTAAATTAACTAAATTAATTAACTAAATTAACTAGCAAAAATGTACAGCTATGCTACTGCCAGTGATTTATAGTGATCACTGGCAAGCTAGAGGTTAATGGCTCTGAAAATTAAATTAAATTAACTAAATGTTTCTGAAAAGAGCCTTTGGGTTTTTAAAAAATTACAACAACAAAATTAACCCCTAAAAAAATGCACAGACAGCAAAAAAGTACAGCTATGCAACTGCCAGTGATTTATAGCGATCACTGGCAAGCTAGGGGTTAATGGCTCTGAAAATTAAATTAAATTAACTAAATTAATTAACTAAATTAACTAGCAAAAATGTACAGCTATGCTACTGCCAGTGATTTATAGTGATCACTGGCAAGCTAGAGGTTAATGGCTCTGAAAATTAAATTAAATTAACTAAATGTTTCTGAAAAGAGCCTTTGGGTTTTTAAAAAATTACAACAACAAAATTAACCCCTAAAAAAATGCACAGACAGCAAAAAAGTACAGCTATGCTACTGCCAGTGATTTATAGCGATCACTGGCAAGCTAGGGGTTAATGGCTCTGAAAATTAAATTAAATAAATGTTTCTGAAAAGAGCCTTTGGGTTTTTAAAAAATTACAACAACAAAATTAACCCCTAAAAAAATGCACAGACAGCAAAAAAGTACAGCTATGCAACTGCCAGTGATTTATAGCGATCACTGGCAAGCTAGGGGTTAATGGCTCTGAAAATTAAATTAAATTAACTAAATGTTTCTGAAAAGAGCCTTTGGGTTTTTAAAAAATTACAACAACAAAATTAACCCCTAAAAAAATGCACAGACAGCAAAAAAGTACAGCTATGCAACTGCCAGTGATTTATAGCGATCACTGGCAAGCTAGGGGTTAATGGCTCTGAAAATTAAATTAAATTAACTAAATGTTTCTGAAAAGAGCCTTTGGGTTTTTAAAAAATTACAACAACAAAATTAACCCCTAAAAAAATGCACAGACAGCAAAAAAGTACAGCTATGCAACTGCCAGTGATTTATAGCGATCACTGGCAAGCTAGGGGTTAATGGCTCTGAAAATTAAATTAAATTAACTAAATTAATTAACTAAATTAACTAGCAAAAAAGTACAGCTATGCTACTGCCAGTGATTTATAGCGATCACTGGCAAGCTAGGGGTTAATGGCTCTGAAAATTAAATTAAATAAATGTTTCTGAAAAGAGCCTTTGGGTTTTTAAAAAATTACAACAACAAAATTAACCCCTAAAAAAATGCACAGACAGCAAAAAAGTACAGCTATGCAACTGCCAGTGATTTATAGCGATCACTGGCAAGCTAGGGGTTAATGGCTCTGAAAATTAAATTAAATTAACTAAATGTTTCTGAAAAGAGCCTTTGGGTTTTTAAAAAATTACAACAACAAAATTAACCCCTAAAAAAATGCACAGACAGCAAAAAAGTACAGCTATGCAACTGCCAGTGATTTATAGCGATCACTGGCAAGCTAGGGGTTAATGGCTCTGAAAATTAAATTAAATTAACTAAATGTTTCTGAAAAGAGCCTTGGGTTTTTAAAAAATTACAACAACAAAATTAACCCCTAAAAAAATGCACAGACAGCAAAATGCAGCAAAAAAAAAGTGCACCTATGCTACTGCCAGTGATATATAGTGATCACTGGCAAGCTAGGGGTTAATGGCTCTGAAAATTAAATTAAATTAACTAAATGTTTCTGAAAAGAGCCTTTGGGTTTTTAAAAAATTACAACAACAAAATTAACCCCTAAAAAAATGCACAGACAGCAAAATGCAGCAAAAAAAAGTGCACCTATGTTACTGCCAGTGGTATATAGTGATCACTGGCAAGCTAGGGGTTAATGGCTCTGAAAAGAGCCTTTGGTTCTATATTTTTTAACAAATAAAAGAAATAAATCTCTCTCTCTGCTAAATACAGGTCTCTCTCTCTCTCCAACAAAATGGCAAGTGAGGAGAGGGAGGGAGATCCACACTGATCATAGTCAATATTTACAAATATTGACATGATCAGACAAATGGGGTATTTTATTATTATTTTTTTTTTTAGGGTGGGAGGCTCAGATTGGGTGACCCTAGCTTGCCCCTATGATGAGGCAGGCTAGGGACACCCCCAGAGGCCCCATGATACACTGGGCATCGCCATCTTGGATGCCTAGTGAAGGGGGAGGGGGGGGGGCTATTTAGGGCTTTTTTTTTAATATACGTTTTTTTTTTTTTTTAATTATTACTTTTATTTTATAACTAACTAAGTGCCTCGACCCACCAAGGCACTTAGCACACAATCAGAGCATCGGAAGCGTGTCCGATCGCTTCCGATGCTCTGAAACACTGCCGGGCTCCACGTGGAGCGAAACCGGAAGTGATCACTCGTGGGGGAGTGATCAATCCGGTCCCGGCACTCTGGAACAGTATTGCAGGATGCCTAGACCTCAAGGCAAGCCTGCAATACTGTTAGAGCAGCTGGAAGCGATTCCGATCGCTTCCAGTGCTCTGTTAAACCGACGACGTATGCCATACGTCCTCGGTCGTTAAGTGCTTTTTTTTTGAGGACGTATGGCATACGTCGTCGGTCGTTAAGGGGTTAAACAACTTTATAATTTACTTCTGTTATCTAATTTGCTTCATTCTCTTGATATTCCTTACTGGAAAGCATATCTAGATAGGCTCAGTAGCTTCTGATTGGTGGCTGCACATATTTGCCTCATGTGATTTGCTCACCCATGTGCATTGCTACTTCTTTAACAAAGGATATCTAAAGAATGAAGCAAATTAGATAATATAAGTAAATTGGAATGTTGTTTAAAATTGTATTCTCTATCTGAATCATGAAAGAAATGTTTTGGGTTTAATGCCCCTTTAAGCAAGTACCTAAGATGTTCCATCTTGAACCTAAAAGATAATCCTCATCGTCCTTGTCAGCATCCTTATAAAAATCAGAGGAAGACAATTGGCCCTCCGAACAAGACATTGGGGCCGATTTATGAAGCAGTCAAGCTGCTTATTCCGCGTGAGCCTTCAGGAATTAGGAGTTAAGAATCAGCGGTCATAAGACTGCTGCTCCTTAACTCGTCCACCACCTCTGAGGCGGCGGACAGCAATCATCCCGATCGGATGATTGACACCCCCTGCTAGAGGCCAATTGGCCGCGAATGTGCAGGGGGCAGTATTGCACAAGCATTTCATAATGCCGAAAGCGTATGCCGTCGGCATTTATCGATGTCGGGCGGACATGATCTGCTACAACGGATCATGTTCACCCGACAGTTGATAAATCAGCCCCATTGACTCGTTACTATAAGAATCCTGTAACTGTCTGTTGACAGGAATAACAGCGGAACTACTGTGTCTGGATTCAGAAGAATAATGCTTAAACTTTATTTTGTCGGAGACACCGCAGATTGAAATTGAGATGTGAAATCTGGAGGAAGAGAGGGAATATCACCCTGAGATGATGGAACAGGAGGTCTAGAATTTTGAGTGTTAGGGCTCACTAACTGAGACAAAGCCGTTTGTGCAGGAGCACATACCAACGTAGATTGGTTGCTAGAACCTGCCAACTGAGGAACTGGGTCAGAGCATACTAAGGTATTTTGCAAGCTAGGACCTGTACAGTGAGACTGTAGAACAGAAAAGAAACAAGAACTGCTGAGCTGGTGGATATACTATGTTTAATTTACAAAGCAGGAATTTTTTAATGTCAATAAGGACCTCAATGAGATCCCCAACAGGAGCCCCAACGTTTTGAGCAACAGCCCCTGATTGCTCCATCATACACCTCACTCACAGAGCCCAGGAAAAATAATTTTATTACCCCTGGGAATATAGACAAAAAACACAATTTATGCTTACCTGATAAATTTATTTCTCTTGTGGTGTATCCAGTCCACGGATCATCCATTACTTGTGGGATATTCTCATTCCCAACAGGAAGTTGCAAGAGGACACCCACGGCAGAGCTGTAATATAGCTCCTCCCCTAACTGTCATAGCCAGTCATTCGACCGAAAACAAGCCGAGAAAGGAGGAACCATAGGGTGCAGTGGTTACTGTAGTTTAAATTTAAAAATTACCTGCCTTAAAATGGCAGGGCGGGCCGTGGACTGGATACACCACAAGAGAAATAAATTTATCAGGTAAGCATAAATTGTGTTTTCTCTTGTAAGGTGTATCCAGTCCACGGATCATCCATTACTTGTGGGATACCAATACCAAAGCTAAAGTACACGGATGAAGGGAGGGACAAGGCAGGAACTTAACTGGAAGGAACCACTGCCCGTAAAACCTTTCTCCCAAATATAGCCTCCGAAGAAGCAAAAGTATCAAATTTGTAAAATTTTTAAAAAATATGAAGCGAAGACCAAGTCGTCGCCTTGCAAATCTGATCAAAAGAAGCCTCATTTTTAAAGGCCCAAGTGGAAGCCACAGCTCTAGTGGAATGAGCTGTAATCCTTTCAGGAGGCTGCTGTCCAGCAGTCTCATAGGCTAAGCGGATTAAGCTTCTTAGTCAAAAAGAAAAAGAGGTTGCCGAAGCCTTTTGACCTCTGTCCAGAGTAGACAACAAACAAAGCAGATGTTAGACGAAAATCTTTAGTAGCTTGTAAGTAAAACTTTAAAGCACGGACCACGTCCAGATTGTGTAACACAAGGATGGAACAACAATCTCTTGATTGATATTCTTGTTAGATACCTTAGGTAAGAACCCAGGTTTGGTACGCAGGACTACCTTATCCGTATGAAAAATCAGATAAGGAGAATCACATTGTAAGGCAGATAGCTCAGAGACTCTACGAGCCGAGGAAATAGCTACCAAAAAAAAAATAAAAAAAAATGACTTTCCAAGATAAAAGCTTGATATCTATGGAATGAAGATGTTCAAACGGAACTCCTTGAAGAACCTTAAGAACCAAGTTTAAGCTCCATGGTGGAGCAACAGGTTTAAACACAGGCTTGATTCTAACTAAAGCCTGACAAAATGCCTGAACGTCTGGAACATCTGCCAGACGCTTAACTAGCTGACAATCCTTTTTCCAAACCTTCTTGGAGATTAGATAATATCCTAGCAATCCTGACCTTACTCCATGAGTAACCCTTGGATTCACACCAATAAAGATATCTACGCCATACCTTATGGTAAATTTTCCTGGTGACAGGCTTTCGTGCCTGTCTTAAGGTATCAATAACTGACTCGGAGAAGCCACGCTTTGATAAAATCAAGAGTTCAATCTCCAGGAAGTCAGCCTCAGAGAAATTCGATTTGGATGGTTGAAAGGACCCTGAAGTAGAAGGTCCTGTTTCAGAGGCAGAGACCATGGTGGAAAGGATGACATGTCCACTAGATCTGCATACCAGGTCCTGCGTGGCCACGCAGGTGCTATCAGAATCACAGATGCTCTCTCCTGCTTGATCTTGGCAATCAGTCGAGGGAGCAGAGGAAACGGTGGAAACACATAAGCCAGGTTGAAAGACCAGGGCGCTGCTAGAGCATCTATCAGTGTCGCCTTGGGATCCCTGGACCTGGATCCGTAACACGGAAGCTTGGCATTCTGGTGAGACGCCATGAGATCCAGTTCTGGTTTGCCCCAACGATGAATCAGTTGTGCAAATACCTCCGGATGGATTTCTCACTCTCCCGGATGAAAAGTCTGACGACTTAGAAAATCCGCCTCCCAGTGTTCTACACCTGGGATATGGATAGCTGATAGGTGGCAAGAGTGAATCTCTGCCCAGCAAATTATTTTTGAAACTTCTAACATCTCTAGGGAACTTCTCGTTCCCCCTTGATGGTTGATGTAAGCCACAGTCGTGATGTTGTCCGACTGAAATCTGATGTACCTCAGAGTTGCTAACTGAGGCCAAGCCTGAAGAGCCTTGAATATCGCTCTTAGTTCCAGAATATTTAATGGAAGGAGAGACTCCTCCTGAGTCCACAATCCCTGAGCCTTCAGGGAGTTCCAGACTGCACCCCAACCTAGAAGGCTGGCATCTGTCGTAACAATTGTCCAATCTGGCCTGCGAAAGGTCACACCTTTGGACAGATGGACCCGAGATAGCCACCAGAGAAGAGAATCCCTGGTATCTTGGTCCAGATTCAGTTGAGGGGACAAATCTGTGTAATCCCCGTTCCACTGACTGAGCATGCATAGTTGCAGCGGTCTGAGATGTAAGCGTGCAAATGGCACTATGTCCATTGCCGCTACCATTAAGCCGATTACTTCCATACACTGAACCACCAAAGGGCGCGGAATGGAATGAAGAACCCGGCAAGAATTTAGAAGCTTTGATAACCTGGACTCCGTCAGGTGAATTTTCATTTCTACAGAATCTATCAGAGTCCCTAGAAAGGAAACTCTTGTGAGTGGGGATAGAGAACTCTTTTCCTCGTTGACTTTCCACCCATGCGACCTCAGAAATGCCAGTACTACGTCCGTATGAGACTTGGCAATTTGGAAGTTTGACGCCCGTATCAGGTTGTCGTCTAAATAAGGGGCTACTGCTATGCCCCGCCGCCTTAGGACCGCCATAAGCGACCCTAGAACCTTTGTAAAGATTCTTGGGGCTGTAGCTAATCCCAAGAGAAGAGCTACAACTGGTAATGCCTGTCTTGAAAGGCAAACCTGAGAAACCGATGATGATCTTTGTGTATCGGAATGTGAAGATAAGCATCCTTTAGATCCACTGTAGTCATATATTGACCCTCCTGGATCAGTGGTAGGATGGTACGAATAGTTTCCATCTTGAACGACGGAACTTTGAGGAATTTGTTTAAGATCTTTAGATCCAAAATTGGTCTGAAGGTTCCCTCTTTTTTGGGAACCACAAACAGATTTGAGTAAAAACCCTGTCCCTGTTACTCCTTTGGAACTGGATGGATCACTCCCATAACTAGGAGGTCTCGTACACAGTGTAAGAATGCCTCTCTCTTTATCTGGTGTGCAGATAATTGTGAAAGGTGAAATCTCCCTTTTGGGGGGGAAGCTTTGAAGTCCAGAAGATATCCCTGGGATATAATTTCCAATGGCCAGGGATCCTGAACATCTCTTCTGCCCCCTACTAGATCCGTTCCCGGATAGGGGGGCCGTTCCTTCATGCTGTCTTAGAGGCAGCAGCAGGCTTTTTTACCTTCTTACCTTTTTTCCAGGTCAGGTTTGGTCTCCAGACCGTCTTGGATTGAGCAAAAGTTCCCTCTTGTTTATTATTAGAGGAAGTTGATGCCGCACCTGCCTTGAAGTTTTGAAAGGCACGAAAATTAGACTGTTTGGCCCTAGATTTGGACCTGTCCTGAGGAAGGGCATGACCTTTTCCTCCAGTGATATCAGCAATAATCTCCTTCAACCAGGCCCAAATAGGGTCTGCCCCTTGAAGGGAATGTTAAGTAGCTTAGATTTTGAAGTCACATCAGCTGACCATGATCTAAGCCATAGCGCTCTGCACGCCTGTATAGCAAAACCAGAATTCTTAGCCGTTAGTTTAGTCAAATAAACAATGGCATCAGAATAAAAGAATTGGCTAGCTTAAGTGCTCTAAGTTTGCCAAGTATGTCATCCAATGGAGTCGCTACCTGTAAAGCCTCTTCCAGAGACTCAAACCAGTACGCCGCAGCAGCAGTGACAGGGGCAATGCATGCAAGGGGCTGTAGGATAAAACCTTGTTGAATAAATATTTTCTTAAGGTAACCTCTAATTTTTTATCCATTGGATCTAAAAAAAAAACACAACTGTCCTCGACAGGGATAGTAGTACGCTTTACTAGAGTAGAAACTGCTCCCTCCACCTTAGGGACTGTCTGCCATAAGTCCCGTGTGGTGGCGTCTATTGGAAACATTTTTCTAAAAATAGGAGGGGAAGAGAACGGCACACCTGGTCTATCCCATTCCTTATTAATAATTTCTGTAAACCTTTTAGGTATTTGGAAAAACATCAGTACACACCGGCACTGCAAAGTATTTATCCAGTCTACACAATTTCTCTGGCACTGCAATGGTATCACAGTCATTCAGAGCAGCTAAAACCTCCCTAAGCAACACGCGGAGGTGTTCAAGCTTAAATTTAAATGTAGAAATATTAGAATCAGGTATCTTTCCTGAGTCATTAACATCACCCACTGACTGAAGCTCTCTTTCCTCAGCTTCTGCATATTGTGAGGCAGTATCAGACATGGTTCTTAAAGCGTCAGTATGCTCTGCATTTTGTCTCACCCCAGAGCTATCTCGCTTACCTCTAAGTTCAGGTAGTCTGGCTAATACCGCTGACAGTGTATTATCCATGACTGCCGCCATGTCTTGTAAAGTAATCGCTATGGGCGCCCTAGATGTACTTGGCGCCATTTGAGCGTGAGTCCCTTAAGCGGGAGTCAAAGGGTCTGACACGTGGGGAAAGTTAGTCGGCATAACTTCCCCCTCGTCAGATTCCTCTGGTGATAATTTTTTTAAAGACAGAAAATGATCTTTATTGCATAAAATGAAATCAGTACATTTGGTACACATTCTAAGAGGGGGTTCCACCATGGCTTTTAAACATAATAAACAAGGAATTTCTTCTATGTCAGACATGTTTATACAGACTAGCAATAAGACTAGCAAGCTTGGAAAACACTTTAAATCAAGTTAACAAGCAAATATAAAAAACGGTACTGTGCCTTTAAGAGAAACAAATTTTATCAGAATTTGAAAAACAGTGAAAAAATGCAGTAAATCAAACGAAATTTTTACAGTGTGTATAATAGGCTAACAGAGCATTGCACCCACTTGCAAATGGATGATTAACCCCTTAGTTCAAAAAACGGATCAAAAAAACGAAATAGACGTTTTTTAACAGTCACAACCAACTGCCACAGCAAGCTGTGGCCCTACCTTCCCCAATAAACGACTTTGGAAAGCCTTTGGGCCCTTTAGAGATGTCCTATAGCATTCAGAGGGCCTTTGAGGGAAGCTGGATGTCACAGTTTGTAATTTTAACTACACCAACTGTAACTTTTATACTACAACAGTGGAAAGCCTCAGGAAACTGTTTCTAGTCAAACCAGCCATGTGGAAATAAAGTTTTATCACCAAAGCATATATAAAAACGATTAAACATGCCAGCAAACGTTTTTTATTGCAATATCATAAGGGTATTACCCCTGGGAGTAAGCATGATACCAGTCGTTATTAAATCACTGTATTCAGGCTTAACTTACATTAATCCGGTATCAGCAGCATTTTCTAGTGTTTTCCATCTCTAGAAAAAATTATAACTGCACATACCTGATAGCAGAATAAACTGCACGCCATTCTCTCGCTGAAGTTACCTCATCTGTGTAATTCCCTCAGACATATGTGAGAACAGCAATGGATCTTAGTTACAACCTGCTAAGATCATAGAAACCTCAGGCAGATTCTTCTTCTATTTACTGCCTGAGATAAAATAGCACAACTCCGGTACTATTTAAAAATAACAAACTTTTGATTGAAGAAAATAAACTAGCTATATTTAACCACTCTCTCCTACAACGTCCTTGCTTGTTGAGAGTTGCAAGAGAATGACTGGCTATGACAGTTAGGGGAGGAGCTATATTACAGCTCTGCTGTGGGTGTCCTCTTGCAACTTCCTGTTGGGAATGAGAATATCCCACAAGTAATGGATGATCCGTGGACTGGATACACCTTACAAGAGAAAGGGGATAAGCAATGAGAGAGACCCACAATCAGATGGCCTGATAAATGGTAGTGAAAGGAGTGAGACCTTAAGCACTCAAAGTGCCCACTATACCTCGTTAATAAATAACAATATGAGACCCAAGAAACGCTCAGATTAGATCAAAAAAAGGTGCCTAGAACCAGAGTCGAGCTATAATCTGCTCCACAAACAGTCTCATAACACTAGAGACTTTGGAAAATACTCTGGTGGTGCATTGAATCAGACCGGAGCTCAGGCTGCGCTTATAAGGAGCCATTTAGTGTGCACACACAGAAACCTTCACACACAGAGACCATGAGATTAAGAGACTAGCCATGATCAGGAAATTACATGTACCAGCACTCACACTGATTCCAACTAAAAATTACACAAGAAGAAATCCCCCACAGAATTAGGCAACTAGCCTGTATAAGGGGATATAGTCGGAAATAACTTACACCTCAGCTGCTCCAGCAGTCCCAGTCACAAAGCTCCTGCAATAGAAAGCACTGAGTATTAGTCCCCTGTGACTGACAGGATAGGACCATTACATGGGAGAAGAACATCACTGGCATACAGGGGGAGGCTAGGGAACTTCCCTGCTACACCCCTGGTCTGGTAATAATATAGTCTCCTGAAGAGATTAACACATTCAGTGACAACTACCTTAACCCTCTCTTCTATGAACTATCCATTGAGGGTTTCTGTAGAAATAAACTTCTTTGCAGAACACCTCAATCTCTGCCTACCTCCTAGACAAGGCAAAGAACTACTGGGAGGGAAGGGGAAGTATGAGTGATAGTTAAATGCTCTGGTTGAGATGCCTTTGCCTCCTCATGGTGGCCAGGTAATGTAATCCAATATGTATGGTTAGGATTTCGTTGACTCTCACTACCATTAGAAAGAAAACATAATTTATGCTTACCTGATAAATTTATTTCTCTTGTAGTGTGTTCAGTCCACGGGTCATCCATTACTTATGGGATATATTCTCCTTCCCAACAGGAAGTTGCAAGAGGATCACCCAAGCAGAGCTGCTATATAGCTCCTCCCCTCACATGTCATATCCAGTCATTCGACCGAAACAAGACGAGAAAGGAAAAACTATAGGGTGCAGTGGTGACTGGAGTTTTAATTCAAATTTAGAACTGCCTCAAAAAAAGACAGGGCGGGCCGTGGACTGAACACACTACAAGAGAAATAAATTTATCAGGTAAGCATAAATTATGTTTTCTCTTGTTAAGTGTGTTCAGTCCACGGGTCATCCATTACTTATGGGATACCAATACCAAAGCTAAAGTACACGGATGATGGGAGGGACAAGGCAGGAACATTAAACAGAAGGAACCACTGCCTGTAGAACCTTTCTCCCAAAAACAGCCTCCGAAGAAGCAAAAGTGTCAAATTTGTAAAATTTTGAAAAGGTATGAAGTGAAGACCAAGTTGCAGCCTTGCAAATCTGTTCAACAGAGGCCTCATTCTTAAAGGCCCAGGTGGAAGCCACAGCTCTAGTGGACTGAGCTGTAATTCTTTCAGGAGGCTGCTGTCCAGCAGTCTCATAGGCTAAACGTATTATGCTACAAAGCCAAAAAGAGAGAGAGGTGGCCGAAGCCTTTTGACCTCTCCTCTGACCAGAATAAACGACAAACAGAGAAGAAGTTTGCCGAAAATCTTTAGTTGCCTGTAAGTAGAACTTCAGGGCACGGACTACGTCCAGATTATGCAAAAGACGTTCCTTCTTTGAAGAAGGATTAGGACATAATGATGGAACAACAATCTCTTGATTGATATTCCTGTTAGAAACAACCTTAGGTAAAAACCCAGGTTTAGTACGCAGAACTACCTTGTCTGAATGAAAAATCAGATAAGGAGAATCGCAATGTAAGGCAGATAACTCAGAGACTCTTCGAGCCGAGGAAATAGCCATCAAAAACAGAACTTTCCAAGATAAAAGCTTAATATCAATGGAATGAAGGGGTTCAAACGGAACACCCTGAAGAACTTTAAGAACCAAGTTTAAGCTCCACGGAGAAGCAACAGTTTTAAACACAGGCTTAATCCTAGCCAAAGCCTGACAAAAAGCCTGGACGTCTGGATTCTCTACCAGACGTTTGTGTAAAAGAATAGACAGAGCAGAAATCTGTCCCTTTAACGAACTAGCGGATAAACCTTCTTGTAGAAAAGCCAATATCCTAGGAATCCTAACCTTACTCCATGAGTAACTCTTGGATTCACACCAATATAAATATTTACGCCATATCTTATGGTAAATTTTCCTGGTAACAGGTTTCCAAGCCTGTATTAACGTATCAATAACCGACTCCGAAAAACCACGCTTTGATAGAATCAAGAGTTCAATCTCCATGCAGTCAGCCTCAGAGAAATTAGGCTTGGATGGTTGAAAGGACCCTGAATTAGAAGGTCCTGCCTCAGAGGCAGAGACCATGGTGGACAGGACGACATGTCCACTAGGTCTGCATACCAGGTCCTGCGTGGCCACGCAGGCGCTATCAGAATCACCAATGCTCTCTCCTGTTTGATCCTGGCAATCAGTCGAGGTAGCAACGGAAATGGTGGAAACACATAAGCCATGTTGAAAACCCAAGGGGCTGCTAGTGCATCTACCAGCACCGCTCCCAGGTCCCTGGACCTGGATCCGTAACAAGGAAGCTTGGCGTTCTGGCGAGATGCCATGAGATCCAGCTCCGGTTCGCCCCAACGAAGAATCAGTTGAGCAAACACCTCCGGGTGAAGTTCCCACTCCCCCGGATGAAAGGTCTGGCGACTTAGAAAGTCCGCCTCCCAGTTCTCCACGCCTGGGATGTAGATCGCTGACAGGTGACAAGAGTGAGACTCTGCCCAGCGAATTATCTTCGAGACTTCCAACATCGCTAGGGAACTCCTGGTTCCCCCTTGATGATTGATGTAAGCCACAGTCGTGATGTTGTCCGACTGAAATCTGATGAACCTCAGTGTTGCTAACTGAGGCCAAGCTAGAAGAGCATTGAATATTGCTCTTAATTCCAGAATGTTTATTGGGAGGAGTTTCTCCTCCTGAGTCCACGATCCCTGAGCCTTCAGGGAGTTCCAGACTGCACCCCAGCCTAGTAGGCTGGCATCTGTTGTTACAATCGTCCAATCTGGTCTGCGAAAAGTCATTCCTTTGGACAGATGAACCCGCGACAACCACCAGAGAAGAGAATCTCTGGCCTCCTGGTCCAGATTTAGTAAAGGGGACAGATCTGAGTAATCCCCATTCCACTGACTTAGCATGCATAGTTGCAGCGGTCTGAGATGCAGTCGCGCAAATGGCACTATGTCCATTGCCGCGACTATTAAGCCGATTACTTCCATGCACTGAGCTACTGATGGGCTTGGAATGGAATGAAGGACACGGCAAGCATTTAGGATTTTTGATAACCTGGACTCCGTCAGGTAAATCTTCATCTCTACAGAATCTATAAGAGTCCCTAGAAAGGGAACTCTTGTGAGTGGGAACAGAGAACTCTTTTCCATGTTCACTTTCCACCCATGTGACCTCAGAAATGCTAGAACTATCTCTGTATGAGACTTTGCATTTTGAAAACTTGATGCTTGTATCAGAATGTCGTCTAGGTACGGAGCCACCGCTATGCCTCGCGGTCTTAGTACCGCCAGAAGCGAGCCCAGAACCTTTGTAAAAATTCTCGGGGCCGTAGCCAACCCGAAGGGAAGAGCTACAAACTGGTAATGCCTGTCTAGAAAGGCAAACCTTAGGTACCGATAATGATCTTTGTGAATCGGTATGTGAAGGTAGGCATCCTTTAAGTCCACTGTGGTCATATACTGACCCTCTTGGATCATGGGTAGGATGGTTCGAATAGTTTCCATTTTGAACGATGGAACCCTTAGGAATTTGTTTAAGATCTTCAGGTCCAAGATTGGCCTGAAGGTTCCCTCTTTTTTGGGAACCACAAACAGATTTGAGTAAAAACCTTGCCCTTGTTCCGTCCGCGGAACCGGGTGGATTACTCCCATTACTAAGAGGTCTTGTAAACATCGTAGAAATGCCTCTTTCTTTATTAGGATTGTTGATAACCTTGACAGATGAAATCTCCCTTGTGGAGGAGAAGTTTTGAAGTCCAGAAGGTATCCCTGAGATATGATCTCCAACGCCCAGGGATCCTGGACATCTCTTGCCCAGGCCTGGGCGAAGAGAGAAAGTCTGCCCCCCACTAGATCCGTTTCCGGATAGGGGGCCCTTTCTTCATGCTGTCTTAGGGGCAGAAGTAGGTTTTCTGGCCTGCTTGCCCTTGTTCCAGGACTGGTTGCCTTTCCAACCCTGTCTGTAACGAGTAGCAGTCCCTTCCTGTTTTGGAGCGGAGGAAGTTGATGCTGCTCCTGCCTTGAAATTACGAAAGGCACGAAAATTAGACTGTTTGGCCTTTGATTTGGCCCTGTCCTGAGGAAGGGTGTGACCCTTACCTCCAGTAATGTCAGCAATAATTTCTTTCAAGCCGGGCCCGAATAAGGTTTGCCCTTTGAAAGGAATATTAAGCAATTTAGATTTAGAAGTTACATCTGCTGACCAGGATTTAAGCCATAGCGCTCTGCGTGCCTGGATGGCGAATCCGGAGTTCTTAGCCGTTAGTTTGGTTAAATGCACAACGGCATCCGAAACAAATGCATTAGCTAGCTTAAGGGCTTTAAGCTTGTTCATAATCTCATCCAATGGTGCTGTGCGAATAGCCTCTTCCAGAGACTCAAACCAGAATGCCGCTGCAGCAGTGACAGGCGCAATGCATGCAAGGGGCTGTAATATAAAACCTTGTTGAACAAACATTTTCTTAAGGTAACCTTCTAATTTTTTATCCATTGGATCTGAGAAAGCACAACTATCCTCCACCGGGATAGTGGTACGCTTGGCTAAAGTAGAAACTGCTCCCTCCACCTTAGGGACCGTCTGCCATAAGTCTCGTGTGGTGGCGTCTATTGGGAACATTTTTCTAAATATCGGAGGAGGGGAAAAGGGCACACCGGGTCTATCCCACTCCTTGCTAATAATCTCTGTAAGCCTTTTAGGTATAGGAAAAACGTCAGTACACACCGGTACCGCATAGTATTTATCCAGCCTACATAATTTCTCTGGGATTGCAACCGTGTCACAATCATTCAGAGCCGCTAACACCTCCCCTAGCAATACACGGAGGTTAGCTTAAATTTAAAATTTGAAATTTCTGAATCCGGTCTCCCCGGATCAGATCCGTCACCCACAGAATGAAGCTCTCCGTCCTCATGTTCTGCAAATTGTGACGCAGTATCGGACATGGCTCTCGTGTCATCGGCGCGCTCTGTCCTAAACCCAGAGCTATAGCGCTTGCCTCTTAACTCAGGCAAATTAGATAATACTTCTTTCATAACATTAGCCATATCATGCAAAGTGATTTGTAAGGGCCTTGATGTACTTGGCGCCACAATCTCACGCACCTCCTGAGCGGGAGGCGAAGGTACTGACACATGAGGAGAGTTAGGCGGCATAACTTCCTCCTCGTTGTCTGGTGATAATTTCTTTACCGGTAAATACTGACTTTTATTTAAAGTAACATCAATACAATTGGTACACATATTTCTATTGGGCTCCACATTGGCTTTTAAACATAATGAACAAGTAGATTCATCTGTATCAGACATGTTTAAACAGACTAGCAATGAAGGCTAGCAAGCTTGGAAAAAATCTTTCAATAAATTTACAAGCAATAGAAAAAACGCTGCAGCGCTTTTAAAAACACAAAAAACTGTCACAGTTGAAATAACAATGAACTAATTCAGTTATAGCCAACAATTTTAAACAGTAAATGTATGAATTTAGCAGAGGATTGCACCCACTAGCAAAACGGATGATTAACCCCTCAGTACCCAAAAACGGATAATCAATTTAAGATTTAACGCTTTTATCACAGTCAAACACACTGTCACAGGTCTGCTGTGACTGATTACCTCCCTCAAAAATGAATTTTGAAGACCCCTGAGCTCTCTGGAGACGTCCTGGATCAAGGAGGAAGAAGCAGGAAGACTGTGCTAGAATTTTAACTGCGCAACAAGGCGCTAAAAAAGGCCCCTCCCACTCATATTACAACAGTGGGAGACCTGTTACAACGGTTTCTATGCAGAAATATACGTTAGCCATATGGAAAAAAATCATGCCCAAAAAGATTTATCACCAAAATGAATAACATGCCAGTAAACGTTTTAAAAACAACTTTCCAGTGTTATGCAAAGTTATCACTAAGCCTGCTACCAGTCGCTTCTACTGCAGTTAAGGCTCATACATTTATTTCAGTATTAACAGTATTTTCTCAGTCAAATTCTAGTCCCTAGAAAATAACTCAACTGCGCATACATTTATCAGCCTGATACCAGTCGCTACTACTGCATTAAAGGCTGTACTTACATCATATGGGTAACAGCAGTGTTTTCTTAGTCAATTCCATTCCTAGAAAATATTACTGCACATACCTCATTTGCGGGGGACCCCGCATGCTATTCCCTTTTCTGAAGTTACTCCACTCCTCAGAATGTGCGAGAACAGCCAGTGGATCTTAGTTACGTCTGCTAAGATCATAGAAAATGCAGGCAGATTCTTCTTCTAAATACTGCCTGAGAGAAAAAACAGCACACTCCGGTGCCATTTTAAAATAATAAACTTTTGATTGAAGAATAATTAGGTAAAAAACTCCTATCTCCTCTCGCGACCTCCTTCTTTGTTGAGACTTGCAAGAGAATGACTGGATATGACATGTGAGGGGAGGAGCTATATAGCAGCTCTGCTTGGGTGATCCTCTTGCAACTTCCTGTTGGGAAGGAGAATATATCCCATAAGTAATGGATGACCAGTGGACTGAACACACTTAACAAGAGAAATGTATTTTCCAATGAAGATATAAAAAAATGAATTATTGTTTGACATGTTTAAAGCTCATAATGCTTCAGGATTTATTAAATAGACATAAAGGTACAGCAATACAGCAGTTTATTGTTAAACAAAATCTTGTTTGCAACTTGCAAAAGGGTTAAACTTATAATTAAAATTACACTTGTGTGCGCAGGACATTGGTTAGTGTACAAATCAGGAGTTGTATTTTCTGAAAGCTGTCAATCAATAGCAGTATTGTGTTTGGGATTTCTACATGAGCCTGCCTGGTGCTGCATATGTATTTGTAGGTATTAAACATATAGGACTCAATCTTAATCCTTTAGAAAAGCTTAATGTTTTTTTCGATAAATACATTTTCTTTCATGTAATTAGCAAGAGTCCATGAGCAAGTGACGTATGGGATATACATTCCTACCAGGAGGGGCAAAGTTTCCCAAACCTCAAAATGCCTATAAATACACCCCTCACCACACCCACAAATCAGTTTTACAAACTTTGCCTCCTATGGAGGTGGTGAAGTAAGTTTGTGCTAGATTCTACGTTGATATGCGCTCCGCAGCAGGTTGGAGCCCGGTTTTCCTCTCAGCGTGCAGTGAATGTCAGAGGGATGTGAGGAGAGTATTGCCTATTTGAATGCAGTGATCTCCTTCTACGGGGTCTATTTCATAGGTTCTCTGTTATCGGTCGTAGAGATTCATCTCTTACCTCCCTTTTCAGATAGACGATATACTCTTATATATACCATTTCCTCTACTGATTCTCGTTTCAGTACTGGTTTGGCTTTCTACTACATGTAGATGAGTGTCCTGGGGTAAGTAAGTCTTATTTTCTGTGACACTCTAAGCTATGGTTGGGCACTTTTTATATAAAGTTCTAAATATATGTATTCAAACATTTATTTGCCTTGACTCAGGATGTTCAACATTCCTTATTTCAGACAGTCAGTTTCATATTTGGGATAATGCATATGAATAATTCATTTTTTTCTTACCTTAAAAATTTGACTTTCCCTATGGGCTGTTAGGCTCGCGGGGGCTGAAAATGCTTCATTTTATTGCGTCATTCTTGGCGCGGACTTTTTTGGCGCAAAAATTATTTTCTGTTTCCGGCGTCATACGTGTCGCCGGAAGTTGCGTCATTTTTGACGTTCTTTTGCGCCAAAAGTGTCGGCGTTCCGGATGTGGCGTCATTTTTGGCGCCAAAAGCATTTAGGCGCCAAATAATGTGGGCGTCTTTTTTGGCGCGAAAAAATATGGGCGTCACTTTTGTCTCCACATTATTTAAGTCTCATTGATTTTTTGCTTCTGGTTGCTAGAAGCTTATTCACTGGCATTTTTTCCCATTCCTGAAACTGTCATTTAAGGAATTTGATCAATTTTGCTTTATATGTTGTTTTTTCTATTACATATTGCAAGATGTCCCACGTTGAAGCTGAGTCAGAAGATACTTCTGGAATATCCCTGCCTGGGGCTGGAGCTACCAAAGCTAAGTGTATCTACTGTAAACTTATGGTATCTGTTCCTCCAGCTGTTGTTTGTACTGTTTTGTCATGACAAACTGTTTATGCAGATAATATTTCCTTTAAGTACTGTTACATTACCTGTTGCTGTTCTGTCAACATCTAATACTCAGAGTGTTCCTGATAACATAAGAGATTTTGTTTTTAAATCCATTAAGAAGGCTATGTCTGTTATTCCTCCTTCTAGTAAATGTAAAAAGTCTTTTAAAACTTCTCATTTTTCAGATGAATTTTTAAATGAACATCATCATTCTGATTCTGATAATGGTTCTTCTGGTTCAGAGGATTCTGTCTCAGAGGTTGATGCTGATAAATCTTCATATTTATTCATTCTTTACTTAAAGAAGTCCTAATTGCATTAGAAATTGAGAATTCTGGTCCTCTTGATACTAAGTCTAAACGTTTAGATAAGGTTTTTATATCTCCTGTAGTTATTCCAGAAGTTTTTCCTGTCCCTAGTGCTATTTCTGAAGTAATTTCCAGGGAATGGAATAATTTGGGTAATTCATTTACTCCTTCTAAACGTTTTAAGCAATTATATCTTGTGCCATCTGACAGATTAGAGTTTTGGGACAAAATCCCTAAAGTTGATGGGGCTGTCTCTACTCTTGTTAAGCGTACTATTCCTACGGCAGATGGTACTTCCTTAAGGATCCTTTAGATAGGAAAATGTAATCCTTTCTAAGAAAAGCTTACTTGTGTTCAGGTAATCTTCTTAGACCTGCTATATCTTTAGCGGATGTTGCTGCAGCTTCATCTTTTGGTTAGAAGCTTTAGCGCAACAAGTAACAGATCATAATTCTCATAGCATTTTTATTCTTCAACATACTAATAATTTTATTTGTAATGCCATCTTTGATATCATTAGAGTTGATGTCAGGTATATGTCTCTAGCTATTTTAGCTAGAAGAGCTTTATGGCTTAAGACTTGGAATGCTGTTATGTCTTCTAAGTCTACTCTGCTTTCCCTTTCTTTCCAGGGTAATGATCGTTTTCATTCCTTTTGTCACAACAAGGAACAAAAACCTGATCCTTCATCCTCAGGAGCGGTATCAGTTTGGAAACCATCTCCAGTCTGGAATAAATCCAAGCCTTTTAGAAAATCAAAGCCAGCTCCTAAGTCCACATGAAGGTGCGGCCCTCATTCCAGCTCAGCTGGTAGGGGGCAGATTACGTTTTTTCTAAGAAATTTGGATCAATTCCGTTCACAATCTTTGGATTCAGAACATTGTTTCAGAAGGGTACAGAATTGGCTTCAAGATAAGGCCTCCTGCAAAGAGATTTTTTCTTTCCCGTGTCCCAGTAAACCCAGCGAAGGCTCAAGCATTTCTGAAATGTGTTTCAGATCTAGAGTTGACTGGAGTAATTTTGCCAGTTCCAGTTCTGGAACAGGGACTGGGGTTTTATTCAAATCTCTTCATTGTACCAAAGAAGGAAAATTCCTTCAGACCAGTTCTGGATCTAAAAATATTGAATCGTTATGTAAGGATACCAACATTCAAAATGGTAACTGTAAGGACTATCCTGCCTTTTGTTCAACAAGGGCATTATATGTCTACTATAGATTTACAGGATGACTATCTGCATATTCCGATTCATCCAGATCACTATCAGTTTCTGAGATTCTCTTTCCTAGATAAGCATTACCAGTTTGTGGCTCTGCCGTTTGGCCTAGCTACAGCTCCAAGAATTTTTTACGAAGGTTCTCGGTGCCCTTCTGTCTGTAATCAGAGAACAGGGTATTGTGGTATTCCTTATTTGGACGATATCTTGGTACTTGCTCAGTCTTCATATTTAGCAGAATCTCATTCGAATCGACTTGTGTTGTTTCTTCAACATCATGGTTGGAGGATCAATTTACCAAAAAATTCATTGATTCCTCAGACTTAGGTAACCTTTTTAGGTTTTCAGATAGATTCAGTATCCATGACTCTATCTTTGATAGACATAAGACATCTAAAGTTGATATCAGCTTGTCGAAACCTTCAGTTACAATCTTTCCCTTCGGTAGCCTTATGCATGGAAATTCTAGGTCTTATGACTGCGGCATCGGACGCGATCCCCTTTGCTCGTTTTCACATGCGGCCTCTTCAGCTCTGTATGCTGAACCAGTGGTGCAGGGATTACACAAAGATATCTCAATTAATATCTTTAAAACCGATTGTACGACACTCTCTGACGTGGTGGACAGATCACCATCGTTTAGTTCAGGGGGCTTCTTTTGTTCTTCCGACCTGGACTGTAATTTCAACAGATGCAAGTCTTACAGGTTGGGGAGCTGTGTGGGGGTCTCTGACAGCACAAGGGGTTTGGGAATCTCAGGAGGTGAGATTACCGATCAATATTTTGGAACTCCGTGCAATTTTCAGAGCTCTTCAGTCTTGGCCTCTTCTGAAGAGAGAATCGTTCATTTGTTTTCAGACAGACAATGTCACATCTGTGGCATACATCAATCATCAAGGAGGGACTCACAGTCCTCTGGCTATGAAAGAAGTATCTCGAATTCTGGTTTGAGCGGAATCCAGCTCCTGTCTAATCTCTGCGGTTCATATTCCAGGAATAGACAATTGGGAAGCGGATTATCTCAGTCGCCAAACGTTGCATCCGGGCGAATGGTCTCTTCACCCAGAGGTATTTCTTCAGATTGTTCAAATGTGGGAACTTCCAGAAATAGATCTGATGGCTTCTCATCTAAACAAGAAACTTCCCAGGTATCTGTCCAGATCCCGGATCCTCAGGCGGAGTCAGTGGATGCATTATCACTTCCTTGGAAGTATCATCCTGCCTATATCTTTCCGCCTCTAGTTCTTCTTCCAAGAGTAATCTCCAAGATTCTGAAGGAATGCTCGTTTGTTCTGCTGGTAGCTCCAGCATGGCCTCACAGGTTTTGGTATGCGGATCTTGTCCGGATGGCCTCTTGCCAACCGTGGACTCTTCCGTTAAGACCAGACCTTCTGTAGCAAGGTCCTTTTTTCCATCAGGATCTCAAATCCTTAAATTTAAAGGTATGGAGATTGAACGCTTGATTCTTGGTCAAAGAGGTTTCTCTGACTCTGTGATTAATACTATGTTACAGGCTCGTAAATCTGTATCTAGAGAGATATATTATAGAGTCTGGAAGACTTATATTTCTTGGTGTCTTTCTCATCATTTTTCCTGGCATTCTTTTAGAATTCCGAGAATTTTACAGTTTCTTCAGGATGGTTTAGATAAAGGTTTGTCCGCAAGTTCCTTGAAAGGTCAAATCTCTGCTCTTTCTGTTCTTTTTCACAGAAAGATTGCTAATCTTCCTGATATTCATTGTTTTGTACAAGCCTTGGTTCGTATTAAACCTGTCATTAAGTCAATTTCTCCTCCTTGGAGTTTGAATTTGGTTCTGGGGGCTCTTCAAGCTCCTCCGTTTGAACCTATGCATTCATTGGACATTAAATTACTTTCTTGGAAAGTTTTGTTCCTTTTGGCCATCTCTTCTGCCAGAAGAGTCTCTGAATTGTCTGCTCTTTCTTGTGAGTCTCCTTTTCTGATTTTTCATCAGGATAAGGCAGTGTTGCGAACTTCTTTTGAATTTTTACCTAAGGTTGTGAATTCCAACAACATTAGTAGAGAAATTGTAGTTCCTTCATTATGCCCTAATCCTAAGAATTCTAAGGAGAAATCATTGCATTCTTTGGATGTTGTTAGAGCTTTGAAATATTATGTTGAAGCTACTAAGACTTTCCGAAAGACTTCTAGTCAATTTGTCATCTTTTCCGGTTTTAGAAAAGGCCAGAAAGCTTCTGCCATTTCTTTGGCATCTTGGTTGAAATCTTTAATTCATCATGCCTATGTTGAGTCGGGTATAACTCCGCCTCAGAGGATTACAGCTCATTCTACTAGGTCAGTTTCTACTTCCTGGGCGTTTAGGAATGAAGCTTCGGTTGATCAAATTTGCAAAGCAGCAACTTGGTCTTCTTTGCATACTTTTACTAAATTCTACCATTTTGATGTGTTTTCTTCTTCTGAAGCAGTTTTTGGTAGAAAAGTACTTCAGGCAGCTGTTTCAGTTTGAATCTTCTGCTTATGTTTTCATTTAAACTTTATTTTGGGTGTGGATTATTTTCAGCAGGAATTGGCTGTCTTTATTTTATCCCTCCCTCTCTAGTGACTCTTGCGTGGAAAGATCCACATCTTGGGTAGTCATTATCCCATACGTCACTAGCTCATGGACTCTTGCTAATTACATGAAAGAAAACATAATTTATGTAAGAACTTACCTGATAAATTCATTTCTTTCATATTAGCAAGAGTCCATGAGGCCCACCCTTTTTTGTGGTGGTTATGATTTTTTTGTATAAAGCACAATTATTCCAATTCCTTATTTTTTATGCTTTCACACTTTTTTCTTATCACCCCACTTCTTGGCTATTCGTTAAACTGATTTGTGGGTGTGGTGAGGGGTGTATTTATAGGCATTTTGAGGTTTGGGAAACTTTGCCCCTCCTGGTAGGAATGTATATCCCATACGTCACTAGCTCATGGACTCTTGCTAATATGAAAGAAATTAATTTATCAGGTAAGTTCTTACATAAATTATGTTATTTGATGTGCTCTTCTAAAGGATTGGGATTCACCCCATAGTTATAAATGTATGTACTTTTAACCCCTTGTGTTATATGGACGAAGGTACTACGTCACATAGTACTTTGCCCAACATAATGTGCTGACGTAGTACCTATGTTAAACACTGTGGTGCATGCTGCAATCCCTGCTGTAAGGTTAGACAGCGGAGACCTCAGCTAAGGCCATATAGTAAGGGAGAGATGATCATGCTCCCTTACTATATGAAGGCAGATTGCCGATTGTTAAAGGAATAGTCTAATCAAAATTAAACTTTCAAGATTCAGATAGAGCATGCAATTTTAAGCAACTTTCTAATTTACTCCTATAATCAAATTTTCTTTGTTCTCTTGCTATATTTAATTGAATGTAAGCTTTGGAGCTGGCCCATTTTTGGTTCAGCACTTGGGTAGTGCTTGTTGATTGGTGGCTACATTTAGACTCCAATCAGGAAGTGCTACCCAGTTGCTGAACCAAAAATAGGCCAGCTCCTAACCTTACATTCTTGCTTTTTCAAATAAAGATAGCAAGAGAACAACGAAAAATTGCTAATAGGAGTAAATTAGAAAGTTGCTTAAAATTGCATGCTCTCTCTGAATCACGAAAGCAAAAAGGTAGGACCAGCACACCTGCTTTCATCAAATGTCCATAAATAGCATGATAGGTGCAAACATATAGAGCCAAATCCCTTATGCTCAAAGTAAGTATCCAGAACAGAAAATGTTGCTCTCTCAAATGTGAAAGAACTTTTATTAAGTGAACAGCGAGGCTGTTCACTTAATAAAAGTTCTTTCACATTTGAGAGTGCAACATTTTCTGTTCTGAATCATGAAAGTTTAATTTTGACTACACTATTCCTTTAAGAGAGTTACACTGTCTGTGTCTCTCTCTGTAAACGATCCTCTGTTAGTGCCGAATTAGACCGGTGGCAGGGAAGGAGGAATGCGGGTGGCTAGTCCAGCAAAGGAGAGGGAAAGGAAGGTTTCCCTACACTATGGAAACACAATTAGGAAGTGAGAGGGAGGGATGGGGCCCTACACTATGGAACACTATTGGTGAGGGAGGGATGAGGCCCTATACAGAAAAATAAACAAATAAATTAAAATAATTTGTTACTGGCAGACTAGCTGCCAGTAACACACATGGCGGCTAGTAGTGGGAGGGGGCAGGGTTAGCTGTTTTTTTGGGTGGGGTGGGGATGAGTAGTGTGACCAGTAATTAGCCAATCACAAAATGCATATAAGTACAGTATATTCTATGAATTCTTGCACATACTACGTAGGAGCTAGTGCCTCAGAAAGTGTGCGCATAAAATACTGCACATTTTTATAATGGAACTAAATTTGAAAGTTGTTTAAAATTGTGTACTCTATCTGAATTATGAAAGTTCAATTTTGACTTTAGTTCTCTTTAAGCACTGGTGTGTAACTTAAATATAGTACAATCTATTCAAATAAACTTTAAAAGCTATTTATAATTTTTTTTTCTACATCAGATTATATAATAATAATGTTCTGCCACTTATTACATCAGATTACTTCTCTAATATTCATAAAACCTATGGAGCATTAGTAATCAGAATAGTGTATAATTTTATGCTTGTACCTGAACACATGAGGCCAACAGTCCTGATTGTGACTTCCCATTTCTAGGCCAACATTAAGAATTGCATCCATGCAGAGAACGTGCGCAGTGTGCAGGCGATAACCTCCTAGTTTTCCCATCTGTTCCAGTTTTTGCTCCACTTTCTGTTTCACTGCTTACAAATGTGAATACAACAAGTTATAGAAGTTTTGCTGAAACTAACACTGGGTCATGGACATCTTCCTATATGCAATAGTATAGGGGTAAGACAGTTTCACTTCACCGGAAAAAGGTTTGGATTTCTGATTAGTTTGGATTTTGGAATATTTCTATATGTGTTGTGCACTTGCAAAATGAGACAGCTTGGAGAGGGGATGGAACCAAGTCTGAACAACAATATCTTATTTACCTGTCATAATACATCTTATACATACAACCTAAAGGTAGCTTTATATATTTTTTAAAACTTTGTATACATAGTGCCCTCAGTACAGTACTGTAATCAGAAAGGTGTTAGTTGTTGTTTTAAATAAATATAGATTGTCATTTGCATTGTAGTTCATAAAAACCAAACCAAAAAGACGCCGGCAGAGAAGATTATGACTTACTGGTGGGAGAAAATGGTAATTTTTTTTATAATTCAATTTAAAAAAAAATATTAATGAAAAAGGCTAGATTTTGGAATAATTCTGGATTTTGGAATTCTTTATTTGGGGATTTGTACCTGAATTAAAATTTGATAAATTCAATACCCCAATATTTTTTCTTCTAATAGTTCTGCCAGTTTTTCAGTAAACAGCATACATACCAATCCTCCGAATGCAAATATATTTATATATATATATATATATATATATATGAAAAAAGAGAGACGCACTCACTGACGAAGCCCACAGAAGGGCGAAACATACGTCTGGGGTTTGTTGTTTCTCTTGTTCAGAGAAGAATTTCCTAATATTTCGGCGCTGGACTGTCATTGGGCAGGGTCAGACTGATATGCTACAGGATATTTTTTCTCTGTGAAAAGGCATAGTGTTGAAAAAGAACGCGCACCCTAAGTTGCACTGAAAATGAAGTCATGGCAGTTATTCTAACTTTTGTTCTGTCTCAGCTGAGTGTGTCTCTCTATTTTCTTGTTTATATATATATATATATATATATATATATATATATAAACAACGAAGTACAGATGTACATATGTCTTTGGCAATTCCAAAGCTTGACATTAAAGGGACAGTCAACACCAGAGTTTTTGTTGTTTAAAAAGAAAGATAATCCCTTTATTACCCATTCCCCAGTTTTGCATATCCAACACAGTTATAATAATACACGTTTTACCTCTGTAATTATCTTGTATCTAAGCCTCTGCTGACTGCCCTCTTACTTCAGTTCTTTTGACAGACATGCAGTTTAGCCAATCAGTGCTCACTCCTAGGTCACTTTACGTGCATGAGCTCAATGTTATCTATATGAAACATGTGAACTAATGCCCTCTAGTGGTCAAAATGTATTCAGATTAGAGGCAGTCTTCAAGGTCTAAGAAATTAGCATATGAACCTCCTAGGTTTAGCTTTCAACTAACAATACCAAGAGAACAAAGCAAAATTGGTGATAAAAGTAAATTCGGAAGTTGTTTAAAATTGTATGCCCTATTTAAATCATGAAAGTTTTTTTTGGACTTGACTGTCCCTTTAATGCTGGTAATGTTTAATTCCTCACAATTTTTTAATTGTCTCATTACTGTGCAATAACTACCTTGTGTTATTGTATCACTGTGCTCTCCAGTGTCTTTATCGTCCTTCTCCTCTTGAACACAAGATGCAGCTGCCATTTGAGCCAATGCCGATGCACAATTTGCGGCCACTCCTTAAATTAAATCACATAACTAGTAAATACATATACATTTATTCATAAATTCCCTTTACTAGAAAACTTAAGTTGTAGCTTTCAAATTTATTGGTATCCTATAAAGATATCCCAGTCAGAGCAGGGACATTTCCTTAGCAAAATAAACAAAAAAATAAATTCACCTGCTTCTATTTTATAGTTCAAATTATATTAAAAAAGAAAACAAATTAGTGATTGGACAGTCCTCTCAGGTACCAAGATTTTATTGTCGGTCCGCTCATCCCAAAAGACAACTCTAATATAATGAAATATGAAACTTTTTTCACCCAGAAAAAGCTATGTGCTCTATAGTTTGAATTGCTCATTTAAAAAAATAATAATGTTTAGTTCAGTTAAACTGTCTGTTACATCTTCTTTAATAATCAATCATTCACTAGAACTTTCAAAGTTCTAAAAACCTAATTTAAGAAACATATGTTATCATCATTAATCTGATAGCATTTTCTCAGCTCCGGAGATAATGTAGCTAAACACTAACCTCTTTGAAGTACAATTAATTAACATAAAACTGACTATTTTTAGAATGTTTCCTACCTAAGGCACAGCTAAGCCGAGCAGCTTTTCTGAGCCCATCCAGACTCATACAAATGGAATCCCTCTCCTTCTGATTTTGCTCTTTCACTCCTTCTGCACCCAAAATAAATGCAAGTCCTTTGGAGCTTCCTGCCATACGACCAGTAAGTGGTGCAGACAGTGTGTCAATTAAATTCTTCCAGCAGCCAATCAATATATACCGTGCAAAAGCAACACCTAGGAGAGATAAAAATGTTAATTTAGCACAGGCAAATGATTAAGGAAGTGGAGCTTCACCAGTTAAAAATGATTCTCAATTAAGAAAAAACATATAGGCCTAGACTACAAATACAATTATTTGTGCTAGCATTGCTCAAGTGCAATCCAATAGTCCTTCTATTTTTGTAATCATGTTACAAGTCTGAAGTTATATATTTTTTTATTGCTGGATCGATAGTCTAGGGCGTGCTAACATCTGCATTTTGGATAATGTGGGTGCTCTAAATACCTCACAACAGAATTCTGTAGGGGTGCACAATTATGTTGGATATCGCTCTAGCACTAAACAGATGGTGCACAAGTATTATTATTATTATCAGTTATTTGTAGAGCGCCAACAGATTCCGCAGCGCTACTCACAAGTAGCTGAGTTCTTGATGTAGTTGTGTGCTATACTATTGATTATTAATGGTTCACTTCAGGTTTTAAAAATCACTACATTTTACAGTAGTTTATTGGATTGCACTTGAGGGCAACACACTCACTTGTAGTATGAGTGGACTAATATCATTCCCTGTGCTAACAATTAAAAGTACAAAACATTTAAGTGTAATACTAGATTGTGCGTTATTCTTGTGTTATTCTTTACATGAAAGTGCACCCCAACCTTTTCACTCTATGCCACTATCATTGGATTACACTGCTATGACACTCTCCCATTTTCTACACTCTCTCATCTTCATGGGTATTCTCCACTTTCAGATACCGCAATTTATATGCTTGCAACTGCACCGCCAACAAGACCAGTTAATTTACAACCAACATTGTCAAATTACTGCTACACAAATAACAGATGCCCTTGCTTGCATACAGAGTTGCTTTTCTTTAATGAAGACGGGTTAAAAATGAGTAATCTTGAAAATGTACTTCTTGGGGGCCTGGTCAAAGTGCTAATTCAGTGTTCTAAGGCCTGATTCACAAATCTCGGATTTTCAGGAGATCATAATGTATTTACACTCTGAACAGTGGCTACCAAGACCTACTGGCGTTGTAGATTTATTTCATAGTAAGTTTGATACAACTTCGTCTAAATAATCAATTTGATTTCATAATTTAAAAAGGAACATTTATCGAAGTCATAATGATAAGATGTTTGAGCATGTACCTGCCAATGCTGTAGCATCCATGTTCTTCTCAGGAGGAAGTGGAAGTGATGAAGATGCTAAAAGTTGGCCACCAATAGCACTGCTACCCAAACCATCAATGTCTGCAAAATAAATAACAATAGTGAGACACGGATATTTGCTCTGAAATAAGCAAAACAATATGAAATAACTTGGAAATAACTATGTCTTATTTATAAAGGCTAAGTTCATTCATGGTAGAGAACCAAATGGAGAAACATAGTTTTGCAATAAGGAATATGTTAGAATGAGCACACACTTGAATTATACAAAAAAATTTAACTAAATAAAAAGTGTAATATTAAACTTTTTGTAGTGCCTTGCTTGCCTTCCATTATTAAACTGTGCACAGTTGTTTTATCTGCACACTTTGTAAGGAACCAGCTATTACTGAGCATGTGCAAGAGTTCACAGTGTAAATGTATATCAGTCTGTGATTGGCTGATGGCTGTCACATGATGGTCCAGCAAATTGAAGCAAATTTTGAATTTTGTCAGAAAAAAATCTCTTGCTATTGCCTTGTCTTGTTATTATGCACTTTCTGATTAAGCAATTCTGCTTCGAAATATATATAATATATATATATATATATATATATATATATATATACATACATATATAAATAAAGTAACCATTATTAATAAACAGATAAAGGTTTATCAAAACTCTTTGTTGCTCTTAGTGGCTGTCAGGGTGCCAGGAATAAGACTGAGACGAGAAGTGCAAAAATAATCACACCTTTATTAATAGCAAAAAATAATAAAAAGTCCACAAGTCAAATAACAAGCCAGGAATCAAAACCAGAGCTGGAAGTCAGACGAGTCGAGTCAGGAGCCAAAGCGAATAGTCAGACAAGCTGGAATCAGGAACAAGGAGAACAGCAGAGTCAGGAACAAGCCAGGGATCAGGAACCAGGAGGGACGTCAGACAGCCAGGTAATACACAGGAGCTCTCACAAACAGGTCTGAGACAACGCAAGGGCAAAGCATACTGAACAGAGGCCCTTTAAATAATAAGTGATGACATCACAATTCTGAGACTGCAACCTGTCTCACACGGATGATGTACACCAGTCTGGCCATAAAAGGAAGTGCAGGAAATGAGCAGCATCACACAGTATGCACCAGAGTCAACAAGAGAGGTGAGTAAAATGGCTGCCAGCAGCACATGGCAAACAAGGCAGGGAAAAAACCCTGACAGTGGCCAAATTATTTATTTATTAGCTTTATCCTGCTGGTGACTGAATTAAAAACACTATACAATGCTTGTTAGTACAGAAGTAAACACACAGTGAGTAAATTAAATCTCAATGTGCTCACTATGCAATAAAAACCTAAAAAAGGAAAAAAAATATCAAGCTACATTTGTAGCTTCAGACACAATGTGATGATGGCTTGCGTGAGTGAGCCTGAAACCACAACTTTTTAACAACTTTCAAATTTATTTCTATTATCTAATGTGCTTTGTTATCTTGGTATTCTTTGTTGAAAAGCCTACCTAGGTAGGCTCAGCAGCTGGGAGGAGCTAGCTGCTGATTAGTGACTGCATACATATATACCTTTTGTCATTGGCTTACCCTCCCTGCAGTGAATTGCTGCTAATTCTATAAAGGATACCAAAGGAATGAAGCAAAATCGATAATAGAAGTAAATTGGAAAGTTGTTTAAAATCACATGCTGTACTTGAATCATAAAAACATAATTTATGCTTACCTGATAAATTTATTTCTCTTGTAGTGTATCCAGTCCACGGATCATCCATTACTTGTGGGATATTCTCCTTCCCAACAGGAAGTTGCAAGAGGATCACCCACAGCAGAGCTGCTATATAGCTCCTCCCCTCACTGCCATATCCAGTCATTCGACCGAAACAAGACGAGAAAGGAGAAACCATAGGGTGCAGTGGTGACTGTAGTTTAATTAAAATTTAGACCTGCCTTAAAAGGACAGGGCGGGCCGTGGACTGGATACACTACAAGAGAAATAAATTTATCAGGTAAGCATAAATTATGTTTTCTCTTGTTAAGTGTATCCAGTCCACGGAAAGCTAAAGTACACGGATGATGGGAGGGACAAGGCAGGAACTTAAACGGAAGGAACCACTGCCTGTAGAACCTTTCTCCCAAAAACAGCCTCCGAAGAAGCAAAAGTGTCAAATTTGTAAAATTTTGAAAAGGTGTGAAGCGAAGACCAAGTCGCAGCCTTGCAAATCTGTTCAACAGAGGCCTCATTTTTAAAGGCCCAGGTGGAAGCCACAGCTCTAGTAGAATGAGCTGTAATCCTTTCAGGGGGCTGCTGTCCAGCAGTCTCATAGGCTAAGCGTATTATGCTCCGAAGCCAAAAGGAGAGAGAGGTTGCCGAAGCTTTTTGACCTCTCCTCTGTCCAGAGTAAACGACAAACAGGGCAGATGTTTGACGAAAATCTTTAGTAGCCTGTAAGTAAAACTTCAAGGCACGGACTATGTCCAGATTATGCAAAAGACGTTCCATCTTTGAAGAAGGATTAGGACACAATGATGGAACAACAATCTCTTGATTGATATTCCTGTTAGAAACCACCTTAGGTAAAAACCCAGGTTTGGTACGCAGAACTACCTTGTCTGAATGAAAAATCAGATATGGAGAATCACAATGTAAGGCAGATAACTCAGAGACTCTTCGAGCCGAGGAAATAGCCATCAAAAACAGAACTTTCCAAGATAAAAGTTTAATATCAATGGAATGAAGGGGTTCAAACGGAACTCCCTGAAGAACTTTAAGAACCAAGTTTAAGCTCCACGGGGGAGCAACAGTTTTAAACACAGGCTTAATCCTAACCAAAGCCTGACAAAATGCCTGGACGTCTGGAACTTCTGCCAGACGCTTGTGCAAAAGAATAGACAGAGCAGAGATCTGTCCTTTTAAAGAACTAGCTGATAAGCCTTTGTCCAAACCCTCTTGGAGAAAGGACAATATCCTAGGAATCCTAACCTTACTCCATGAGTAACTCTTGGATTCACACCAATAAAGATATTTACGCCATATCTTATGGTAGATTTTCCTGGTGACAGGCTTCCGAGCCTGTATTAAGGTATCAATGACTGACTCGGAGAAGCCACGCCTTGATAGAATCAAGCGTTCAATCTCCATGCAGTCAGTCTCAGAGAAAGTAGATTTGGATGATTGAAAGGACCTTGTATTAGAAGGTCCTGCCTCAGAGGCAGAGTCCATGGTGGAAGAGATGACATGTCCACTAGGTCTGCATACCAGGTCCTGCGTGGCCACGCAGGCGCTATCAGAATCACCGATGCTCTCTCCTGTTTGATTTTGGCAATCAGTCGAGGGAGCAGAGGAAACGGTGGAAACACATAGGCCAGGTTGAAGAACCAAGGAGCTGCTAGAGCATCTATCAGCGTTGCTCCCGGGTCCCTGGACCTGGATCCGTAACAAGGAAGCTTGGCGTTCTGGCGAGACGCCATGAGATCCAGTTCTGGTTTGCCCCAACGATGGACCAGTGGAGCAAACACCTCAGGATGGAGTTCCCACTCCCCCGGATGAAAAGTCTGACGACTTAGAAAATCCGCCTCCCAGTTCTCTACGCCTGGGATGTGGATCGCTGACAGGTGGCAAGAGTGAGACTCTGCCCAGCGAATTATCTTTGAGACTTCTAACATCGCTAGGGAACTCCTGGTTCCCCCTTGATGGTTGATGTAAGCCACAGTCGTGATGTTGTCCGACTGAAATCTGATGAACCTCAGTGTTGCTAACTGCGGCCAAGCTAGAAGAGCATTGAATATTGCTCTTAACTCCAGAATATTTATTGGGAGGAGTTTCTCCTCCTGAGTCCACGATCCCTGAGCCCAGACTGCGCCCCAACCTAGAAGGCTGGCATCTGTTGTTACAATCGTCCAATCTGGCCTGCGAAAGGTCATACCCTTGGACAGATGGACCCGAGAAAGCTACCAGAGAAGAGAATCTCTGGTCTCTTGATCCAGATTTAGTAGAGGGGACAAATCTGAGTAATCCCCATTCCACTGACTTAGCATGCATAATTGCAGCGGTCTGAGATGCAGGCGCGCAAATGGCACTATGTCCATTGCCGCTACCATTAAGCTGATTACTTCCATGCACTGAGCCACTGACGGGCGTGGAATGGAATGAAGGACACGGCAAGCATTTAGAAGTTTTCATAACCTGGACTCCGTCAGGTAAATTTTCATCTCTACAGAATCTATAAGAGTCCCTAGGAAGGAGACTCTTGTGAGTGGGGATAGAGAACTCTTTTCCACGTTCACTTTCCACCCATGCAACCTCAGAAATGCCAGAACTATCTCTGTATGAGACTTGGCAATTTGAAAGCTTGACGCCTGTATCAGGATGTCGTCTAGATACGGAGCCACCGCTATGCCTCGCGGTCTTAGAACCGCCAGAAGTGAGCCCAGAACCTTTGTAAAAATTCTCGGGGCAGTGCCAACCCGAAGGGAAGAGCTACAAATTGGTAATGCCTGTCTAGAAAGGCAAACCTTAGGAACCGATGATGATCTTTGTGAATCGGTATGTGAAGGTAGGCATCCTTTAAGTCCACTGTGGTCATGTACTGACCCTCTTGGATCATGGGTAGGATGGTCCGAATAGTTTCCATTTTGAATGATGGAACTCTGAGGAATTTGTTTAAGATCTTTAGATCCAAGATTGGTCTGAAGGTTCCCTCTTTCTTGGGAACCACAAACAGATTTGAATAAAATCCCTGTCCTTGTTCCGTCCGTGGAACTGGATGGATCACTCCCATTACTAGGAGGTTTTGCACACAGCTTAGGAATGCCTCTTTCTTTATCTGGTTTGATGATAACCTTGAAAGATGAAATCTCCCTTGTGGAGGAGAAGCTTTGAAGTCCAGACGATATCCCTGAGATATGATCTCCAACGCCCAGGGATCCTGAACATCTCTTGCCCACGCCTGGGGTCGAAGAGAGAAAGTCTGCCCCCCACTAGATCCGTTTCCGGATAGGGGGCCGTTCCTTCATGCTGTCTTGGGGGCAGCAGCAGGCTTCCTGGCCTGCTTGCCCTTGTTCCAGGACTGGTTAGGTTTCCAGGCCTGTCTGGAATGAGCAACAGTTCCCTCTTGTTTTGAAGCGGAGGAAGTTGATGCTGCTCCTGCCTTGAAATTTCGAAAGGCATGAAAATTAGACTGTTTGGCCTTTGATTTGGCCCTGTCCTGAGGAAGGGTATGACCCTTGCCTCCAGTAATGTCAGCAATAATTTCCTTCAAGCCAGGCCCGAATAAGGTCTGCCCCTTGAAAGGAATGTTGAGTAATTTAGACTTTGAATTCACGTCAGCTGACCAGGATTTAAGCCATAGCGCCCTACGCGCCTGGATGGCGAATCCGGAATTCTTAGCCGTTAGTTTAGTCAAAGGAACAATGGCATCAGAAACAAATGAGTTAGCTAGCTTAAGCGTTCTAAGCTTGTCAATAATTTCATTCAACGGAGCTGTCTGGATGGCCTCTTCCAGGGCCTCAAACCAGAATGCTGCCGCAGCAGTGACAGGCGCAATGCATGCAAGGGGCTGTAAAATAAAACCTTGTTGAATAAACATTTTCTTAAGGTAACCCTCCAATTTTTTATCCATTGGATCTGAAAAAGCACAACTGTCCTCAACCGGGATAGTGGTACGCTTTGCTAAAGTAGAAACTGCTCCCTCCACCTTAGGGACCGTCTGCCATAAGTCCCGTGTAGTGGCGTCTATTGGAAACATTTTTCTAAATATAGGAGGTGGGGAAAAGGGCACACCGGGTCTATCCCACTCCTTGCTAATAATTTCTGTAAGCCTTTTAGGTATAGGTAAAACGTCAGTACACACCGGCACCGCATAGTATCTATCCAGCCTACACAATTTCTCTGGAATTGCAACTGTGTTACAGTCATTCAGAGCAGCTAATACCTCCCCAAGCAATACACGGAGGTTCTCAAGCTTAAATTTAAAATTAGAAATCTATGAATCAGGTTTCCCCGAGTCAGAGATGTCACCCACAGACTGAAGCTCTCCGTCCTCATGTTCTGCATACTGTGACGCAGTATCAGACATGGCTCTAACAGCATTTGCGCGCTCTGTATCTCTCCTAACCCCAGAGCTATCGCGCTTGCCTCTTAATTCAGGCAATCTAGATAATACCTCTGACAGGGTATTATTCATGATTGCAGCCATGTCCTGCAAGGTAATCGCTATGGGCGTCCCTGATGTAATTGGCGCCATATTAGCGTGCGTCCCCTGAGCGGGAGGCGAAGGGTCTGACACGTGGGGAGAGTTAGTCGGCATAACTTCCCCCTTGACAGAACCCTCTGGTGATAATTCTTTTATAGATAAAGACTGATCTTTACTGTTTAAGGTGAAATCAATACATTTAGTACACATTCTCCTATGGGGCTCCACCATGGCTTTCAAACATAATAAACAAGTAGGTTCCTCTGTGTCAGACATGTTTAAACAGACTAGCAATGAGACTAGCAAGCTTGGAAAACACTTTAAAACAAGTTTACAAGCAATATAAAAAAACGTTACTGCGCCTTTAAGAAACACAAATTTTCCCAAATTTTGAAATAACAGTGAAAAAATGCAGTTACACTAACGAAATTTTTACAGTGTATGTAATAAGTTAGCAGAGCATTGCACCCACTTGCAAATGGATGATTAACCCCTTAATACCAAAAACGGAATAACAAATGACAAAAACGTTTTTTAAACAGTCACAACAACTGCCACAGCTCTACTGTGGCTTTTTACCTCCCTCAATACGACTTTTGAAGCCTTTTGAGCCCTCCAGAGAAGTCCTGGATCATGTAGGAAGAAGCTGGATGTCTGTGTCTGTAATTTTTGCTGTGCAAAAAAAACGCCAAAATAGGCCCCTCCCACTCATATTACAACAGTGGGAAGCCTCAGGGAACTGTTTCTAGGCAAAATTCAAGCCAGCCATGTGGAAAAAAACTAGGCCCCAATAAGTTTTATCACCAAACATATATAAAAAACGATTAAACATGCCAGCAAACGTTTTAAAATACACTTTTATAAGAGTATGTATCTCTATTAATAAGCCTGATACCAGTCGCTATCACTGCATTTAAGGCTTTACTTACATTACTTTGGTATCAGCAGCATTTTCTAGAAAATTCCATCCCTAGAAAAATATTTTAACTGCACATACCTTATTGCAGGAAAACTGCACGCCATTCCCCCTCTGAAGTGTGTGAGAAGAGCAAAGGATCTTAGTTACTTCTGCTAAGATCATAGAAAACGCAGGCAGAATCTTCTTCTAAATACTGCCTGAGATAAACAGTACACTCCGGTACCATTTAAAAATAACAAACTTTTGATTGAAGAAATAAACTAAGTATAAAACACCACAGTCCTCTTACGACCTCCATCTTAGTTGAGAGTTGCAAGAGAATGACTGGATATGGCAGTGAGGGGAGGAGCTATATAGCAGCTCTGCTGTGGGTGATCCTCTTGCAACTTCCTGTTGGGAAGGAGAATATCCCACAAGTAATGGATGATCCGTGGACTGGATACACTTAACAAGAGAAATAGACATTTTTGGGTTCAGGTCCCTTTAATTAGTGATCTTGCAATAGCCAGGAAGGCTATTACGGAGAAAAAAGTAGTAATAGCATTAGCATCAGATAATCTCATTGGTGGCTTATGGGGATGATTATAGTGAGTGAAAAGTTTCTCTGAATAAGGGAGTTTGCAGAAATCATTTTAACATTTTGGAGAGGAGTAAATGCATTAGATGAAGAGATTTTGCAATTATAAATGGGAAGGTTGTGAAATGTACACACAGAGGGCCTTTGGTAAAGATTAGATATAAGGCTGAAGAGTATTAGTAAAATTAATCAGGGCAAAAGCTATGCAGATTTGACCCTAAAATAATAAAAAAACATAATTTATGCTTACCTGATAAATTCCTTTCTTCTGTAGTGTGATCAGTCCACGGGTCATCATTACTTGTGGGATATTAACTGCTCCCCTACAGGAAGTGCAAGAGGATTCACCCAGCAGAGTTGCTATATAGCTCCTCCCCTCTACGTCACCTCCAGTCATTCGACCAAGGACCAACGAGAAAGGAGAAGCCAAGGGTGTAGTGGTGACTGGAGTATAATTTAAAAAATATTTACCTGCCTTAAAAAACAGGGCGGGCCGTGGACTGATCACACTACAGAAGAAAGGAATTTATCAGGTAAGCATAAATTATGTTTTCTTCTGTTAAGTGTGATCAGTCCACGGGTCATCATTACTTGTGGGATACCAATACCAAAGCAAAAGTACACGGATGACGGGAGGGATAGGCAGGCTCTTTATACAGAAGGAACCACTGCCTGAAGAACCTTTCTCCCAAAAATAGCCTCCGAGGAAGCAAAAGTGTCAAATTTGTAAAATTTGGAAAAAGTATGAAGCGAAGACCAAGTTGCAGCCTTGCAAATCTGTTCAACAGAGGCCTCATTCTTAAAGGCCCAAGTGGAAGCCACAGCTCTAGTGGAATGAGCTGTAATTCTTTCAGGAGGCTGCTGTCCAGCAGTCTCATAAGCTAAACGAATTATGCTACGAAGCCAAAAAGAGAGAGAGGTAGCAGAAGCTTTTTGACCTCTCCTCTGACCAGAGTAAACGACAAACAGGGAAGACGTTTGTCGAAAATCTTTAGTTGTCTGTAAATAAAATTTAAGGGCACGAACTACATCCAGATTGTGCAAAAGACGTTCCTTCCTCGAAGAAGGATTTGGGCACAAGGATGGAACAACAATCTCCTGATTGATATTCCTGTTAGTGACTACCTTAGGTAAGAACCCAGGCTTAGTACGCAGAACTACCTTATCCGAGTGAAAAATCAAATAAGGAGAATCACAATGTAAGGCTGATAACTCAGAGACTCTTCGAGCCGAGGAAATAGCCATTAAAAATAGAACTTTCCAAGATAACAACTTTATATCAATGGAATGAAGGGGTTCAAACGGAACACCCTGTAAAACGTTAAGAACAAGGTTTAAACTCCATGGTGGAGCCACAGCTTTAAACACAGGTTTAATCCTGGCCAAAGCCTGACAAAAAGCCTGAACGTCTGGAACTTCTGACAGACGCTTGTGTAACAGAATGGACAGAGCTGAGATCTGTCCCTTTAAGGAACTAGCGGATAACCTCTTTTCTAAACCTTCTTGTAGAAAAGACAATATCCTAGGAATCCTAACCTTACTCCAAGAGTAACCTTTGGATTCGCACCAATATAGGTATTTACGCCATATTTTATGGTAAATCTTTCTGGTGACAGGCTTCCTAGCCTGTATTAAGGTATCAATAACTGACTCAGAAAAACCACGCTTTGATAAGATCAAGCGTTCAATTTCCAAGCAGTCAGCTTCAGAGAAGTTAGATTTTGATGTTTGAAAGGACCCTGAATCAGAAGGTCCTGTTTCAGAGGTAACGACCAAGGTGGACAGAATGACATGTCCACCAGATCTGTATACCAAGTCCTGCGTGGCCATGCAGGCGCTATTAGAATCACTGATGCTTTCTCCTGTTTGATTCTGGCAATCAATCGAGGAAGCATCGGGAAAGGTGGAAACACATAAGCCATCCTGAAGGTCCATGGTGCTGTCAAGGCATCTATCAGGACCGCTCCCGGATCCCTGGATCTGGACCCGTAGCGCGGAAGCTTGGCGTTCTGTCGAGACGCCATGAGATCTATCTCTGGTTTGCCCCAACATGGAAGTATTTGGGCAAAGACCTCTGGATGAAGTTCCCACTCCCCCGGATGAAAAGTCTGACGACTTAAGAAATCCGCCTCCCAGTTCTCCACTCCCGGGATGTGGATTGCAGACAGGTGGCAAGAGTGAGACTCTGCCCAGCGAATTATCTTCGATACTTCCATCATTGCTAGGGAGCTTCTTGTCCCTACCTGATGGTTGATATAAGCTACAGTCGTGATGTTGTCCGACTGGAACCTGATGAACCCCCGAGTTGCTAACTGGGGCCAAGCCAGAAGAGCATTGAGGACTGCTCTCAATTCCAGAATGTTTATTGGAAGAAGACTCTCCTCCTGATTCCATAGTCCCTGAGCCTTCAGAGAATTCCAGACAGCGCCCCAACCTAGTAGGCTGGCGTCTGTTGTTACAATTGACCAGTCTGGCCTGCTGAATGGCATTCCCCTGGACAGATGTGGCCGATAAAGCCACCATAGAAGAGAATTTCTGGTCTCTTGAATGGAATGAAGGACACGGCATGCATTTTGAAGTTTTGTTAACCTGTCCTCTGTCAGGTAAATCTTCATTTCTACAGAATCTATCAGAGTCCCCAGGAAGGGAACTCTTGTGAGTGGAAAGAGAGAACTTTTCTCTTCGTTCACTTTCCATCCATGCGACCTTAGAAATGCCAGTACTATCTCTGTATGAGATTTGGCAGTTTGAAAGCTTGAAGCTTGTATCAGTATGTCGTCTAAGTACGGAGCTACTGAAATTCCTTGCGGTCTTAGTACCGCCAGAAGAGTGCCCAGAACCTTTGTGAAGATTCTTGGAGCCGTAGCCAGTCCGAATGGAAGAGCTACAAACTGGTAATGCCTGTCTAAAAAGGCAAACCTTAGATACCGGTAATGACTTCTGTGAATCGGTATGTGAAGGTAAGCATCCTTTAAATCCACTGTGGTCAAGTACTGACCCTCTTGGATCATGGGCAAAATTGTTCGAATAGTTTCCTTCTTGAACGATGGAACTCTTAGGAATTTGTTTAGGATCTTTAAATCCAAGATTGGCCTGAAGGTTCCCTCTTTTTGGGAACTACAAACAGATTTGAGTAAAACCCTTGTCCTTGTTCCAACCGCGGAACTGGATGGATCACTCCCATTAATAAAAGATCTTGTACGCAGCGTAGAAACGCTTCCTTCTTTGTTAGGTTTGTTGACAACCTTGACAGATGAAATCTCCCTCTTGGGGGAGAGGATTTGAAGTCCAGAAGGTATCCCTGAGATATGATCTCTAACGCCCAGGGATCCTGAACATCTCTTGCCCAAGCCTGGGCGAAGAGGGAAAGTCTGCCCCCCACTAGATCCGGTCCCGGATCGGGGGCCCTCAATTCATGCTGTCTTAGGGGCAGCAGCAGGTTTTCTGGCCTGTTTGCCCCTGTTCCAGGACTGGTTAGGTTTCCAGCCTTGTCTGTAGCGAGCAACAGCTCCTTCCTGTTTTGGTGCAGAGGAAGTTGATGCTGCTTCTGCTTTGAAATTACGAAAGGAACGAAAATTGGACTGTCTAGCCTTGGCTTTGGCCTTGTCCTGAGGCAGGGCATGACCTTTACCTCCTGTAATGTCATCAATAATCTCTTTCAAGCCGGGCCCGAATAAGGTCTGCCCTTTGAAAGGAATATTAAGCAATTTAGATTTAGACGTAACATCAGCTGACCAGGATTTTAGCCACAGAGCTCTGCGTGCCTGAATGGCGAATCCTGAATTTTTAGCCGCAAGTTTAGTTAAATGTACTACGGCATCTGAAATAAATGAATTAGCTAACTTAAGGAATTTAAGTTTGTGTGTGATGTCATCTAGTGTGGATGATTGAAGTGTCTCTTCCAGAGACTCAAACCAAAATGCTGCTGCAGCCGTGACAGGCGCAATACATGCAAGAGGTTGCAATATAAACCCTTGTTGAACAAACATTTTCTTAAGGTAACCCTCTAATTTTTTATCCATTGGATCTGAAAAAGCACAGCTATCCTCCACTGGGATAGTGGTACGCTTAGCTAAAGTAGAAACTGCTCCCTCCACCTTAGGGACCATTTGCCATAAGTCCCGTGTGGCGGCGTCTATTGGAAACATTTTTCTGAATATAGGAGGGGGTGAGAAAGGCACACCGGGTCTATCCCACTCCTTAGTAACAATGTCAGTAAGTCTCTTAGGTATAGGAAAAACGTCAGTACTCGTCGGTACCGCAAAATATTTATCCAACCTACACATTTTTTCTGGGATTGCAACTGTGTTACAATCATTCAGAGCCGCTAATACCTCCCCTAGTAACACACGGAGGTTCTCAAGCTTAAATTTAAAATTTGAAATGTCTGAGTCCAGTTTATTTGGATCAGAACCGTCACCCACAGAATGAAGCTCTCCGTCTTCACGTTCTGCAAACTGTGACGCAGTATCAGACATGGCCCTTGCATTATCAGCGCACTCTGTTCTCATCCCAGAGTGATCACGTTTACCTCTTAGTTCTGGTAGTTTAGCCAAAACTTCAGTCATAACAGTAGCCATATCTTGTAATGTGATTTGTAATGGCCGCCCAGATGCACTCGGCGCTACAATATCACGCACCTCCTGAGCGGGAGATGCAGGTACTGACACGTGAGGCGAGTTAGTCGGCATAACTCTCCCCTCGTTGTTTGGTGAAATATGTTCAATTTGTACAGATTGACTATTTTTTAAAGTAGCATCAATACATTTAGTACATAAATTTCTATTGGGCTCCACTTTGGCATTAACACATATAGCACAGAGATATTCCTCTGAATCAGACATGTTTAACACACTAGCAAATAAACAGCAACTTGGAAATACTTTTCAAAGTAATTTACAAATAATATGAAAACGAACTGTGCCTTTAAGAAGCACAGAAAATATTATAACAGATAAAATAATTAAGTTATAGCATCAATCTTTGTCAGAATATACAGTTTTAGCAAATGATTGTTCCCCTCAGCAAATGATAACTAACCCAGGCAGCAGAAAAAAATACACAAATAAACGTTTTTTATATCACAGTCAATACAATCAGCACAGCTCTGCTGTGAATGATTACTTCCCTCAAAAAAGACTCTTGAGATCCCTGAACTCTGTAGAGATGAACCGGATCATGCAGGAAGAAAATGAACCTCTGACTGAGTTTTTCTGATGCATAGTGAAAGCACCAAAATGGCCCCTCCCCCACACACATAACAGTGAGAGGGATCAGTGAACTGCTCTAATTTAAATCAAAACTATTGCCAAGTGGAAAAAAAGTGCCCAAAACATTTTTTCACCCAGTACCTCAGAGAAAAAAACGTTTTTACATGCCAGCAAAAAAACGTTTTACCTCAATAATTAATTGTCATTTAAAACCTATTGCAAGTCCCTGCAAAATAGGTTAAGTCTATGTATACAGTTTAAAAGCCAGAGACGTACCATTTCCCAGAAAACTGAAGTGTAAAATATACATACATGACAGCCTGATATCAGCTACATCTACTGCATTCAAGGCTGAGTTTACATTATAACGGTATGGCAGGATTTTCTCATCAATTCCATGTCAGAAAATAATAAACTGCTACATACCTCTTTGCAGATTAATCTGCCTGCTGTCCCCTGATCTGAAGTTTACCTCTCCTCAGATGGCCGAGAAACAGCAATATGATCTTAACTACTCCGGCTAAAATCATAGAAAAACTCAGGTAGATTCTTCTTCAAATTCTACCAGAGAAGGAATAACACACTCCGGTGCTATTATAAAATAACAAACTTTTGATTGAAGATATAAAAACTAAATATATCACCATAGTCCTCTCACACATCCTATCTAGTCGTTGGGTGCAAGAGAATGACTGGAGGTGACGTAGAGGGGAGGAGCTATATAGCAACTCTGCTGGGTGAATCCTCTTGCACTTCCTGTAGGGGAGCAGTTAATATCCCACAAGTAATGATGACCCGTGGACTGATCACACTTAACAGAAGAAAATGGAATAGCAGAAATTCATACAGAATAATATATTTGTAATTATTTATTTATTTTAAACATCAAGTATTATGGACAATGTGCACACTGTGTTGGGATCGCATGAACCATGGATATAATACACAACACTTAGGGCTGCTAATCATGGGCATTTTCACCATCATGAAAAATATACAAAAAGAAAAAAATGCTGAGCTTGTACTGTTGGAAATACGATTATTCATCCTCAGTTTGTTGGAAATTAGCATCTTCACATGAGTATATGCTGAGGTGGGCTCAGGAACGTACATATGTCTCGATCACTCCATGGCAGCAATGTGTATAGCAATGGTAAACAATGCAACCTGTAGAGGGAGCTTTAGTGTAGTAAAACGTTAAGGTAAACTAAGCTGTATAGCTAGAAGCACTGATTAATAAACAAGACTGAACGCAAAATGATTGCATTTATCTTTGGGTAGGAGACGTAATTAGTGTGTGCAGTAGTACTAAGTGAAGACAGAACTGCGTGAGTTAACTTCTGTCACTACTGCATTTAAAGTTTCTCTATGGCGACTGTATAACACTGCTACAAACACTATTGCCATATAGTAATCAAGACTCATGAGCCTACCACAGTATGCTCTTATGAAAACAAGCTAAGTTTCAACAAATGACACCAAGAGAAAAGGGCATATTTAATAATAGAATTAAATAGGAAACTTTTGTTGTTACTTTTAATTATATGTTCTAACTGAATCCTTAAAAAAAGTTTTAGTTTGGCTTCCATCTTCCTCTACCAATTAGCTACAGCCTCAGAATTAAGTGTATTGAATGACTTACTATTAAGCATAGCAATAATGGGGAGGCAGTGTCCCTCAGTACTCCCCCAGTACCCTGATTCCCCCAGCATGTTTCTGTCCAAGACTTGGTGGTAAAGCTCCTCTATCCATGCTTGTGAGAACACCATAAGTACTCCACTGGACTGTACCTGCTTCATAAACTCCTTCTGTGGATGCAACACACAGAAAGATTAGCAAGAACAGCATATGGCAAACAAGGATCATTTAAGGTGAGAAACTATCACATCTCTAAACAGAAAAAATATGTTTTAATACTGAACTGATGAATCTTTTTTAAAAGAACATAATTGTTTTTTATTTGCAGTCAGTAAACATAGAAATTCTATTAATAATTATTTAAATTTCTATAAATTTATACTATTTATATTTCTATATTTTATACTTCTATTAACAAGCAAATATTTAGAAAGATACGCCACAAACCTACATATACATATAAAGACCATTGTACACTGGATACACACAACAAAGATAAAATCATGCCCAATGCAGAGAAAATGAGACTTTGTTGCAAATGGGGAGAAATAGTATAGTGTGAGGGGATGGGGGGGGCAGCAGGATGAAACCATAAAATTGTGGTTGCTAAACGTTATAGAATTGGGTTTGATACAACAATGTTAGGGGGCAAATAAATGTACTAAAGGGCTGGACTGTGATCCCTATGTGTTGACTTGGATAAACCTTTACATAATAACCAGATACTAACAGCAGTTCTAAATGCAAAGGTTGTAATAGAGCACAATGCATATTGTTGCCCTGGTTACAATCCTAAGCTCCAAACCTGAAAGCTACTTTTATCTTTCATATACATGGACATACCATGGCAAGTCCTAGATTCCAATGGGACGAAAAACATTGTATTAAAGTCAGTACAAGACGATGTAGAACATTTTACAAATGCAATACGATTTAGACCTATTTTTATTGTGTACAAGTGTCTTAATGCAATTGTATAATTTCTCTCACATTTATTATTATTAAATATTTTTATTTTACTATTGAGAGACAATATTCAAATTTTACAGGTACACTTAAGCATAGTAACAAACACAAAGTCTTATTCCACTACAAATCTCAGTCTATTGATCATCAATATTCTAATATAAACTGAAAGTTGAAGATCTAGGTGGAAGAATCTAAGAAGCCCCCCCCCCCCAAAAAAAAGGTGAATTTGATACATACCTTTTTTTTTTTTACATTTAACTAACAAAGAAAAAAAAATGTGAATCAGATTATATGTCTGCAAAAGGAGGTACCCTGTGCCCACAGTCTGTGAGATGGTCTGACCCCCTATTACTGTATATAGGGACACTGTTGCCCCCCCCATGCTGTAGTAACAAAGTCTGTAATTTGCTGGTTCCACAAACAATCACACACACGCATACATGCATAAACACACACACATACATGCATAAATACACACACAGTCACATACATACATACACACACACACATACATGCATAAATACACACACAGTCACATACATACATACACACACATGAACACTAACCCCTGTAGTCAGAGACAGTAGTGAGGCATCATCTCACACTCACATGATATCAGTGCAGGCAGTGGCAGGTCAACGTTTTATATTGGAAAAAGGGAGAAAGAAAATTTGTTTGAAGCTGGGCCCCCACCCTCAGGGGCCCAGTCACATTTGCACCCCCTGTAGTTTCGTCCCTGTGCCTTGGTAATAACTACATGATTGCCTATTTGATTTATTAACTTTTTTTTTTTACTCCTAACACTCCATGATGTTTGGTTAACTACAACAGTCCAGCAAATGTGCTGGCTGATGATCCACTGTATTTCTATCACAGAGTAGTTTAAAAGCACTTAACTTAACTAACTGTTGCATCGCAGCACATATACTTGAACCCCAGGAAATAGTACAGTGCACAATCTGGTTAAAGAGTCAGTAAACATAGACAATAATGTTATATAATTCTGCACATAGTGCAGAATAACAGTGGGGCAAAAAAGTATTTAGTCAGCCACCAATTGTGCAAGTTCTCCCACTTAAGAAGATGAGAGAGGCCTGTAATTTTCATCATAGGTATACCTCAACTATGAGAGACAAAATGTGGAAACAAATCCAGACAATCACATTGTCTGATTTGGAAAGAATTTATTTGCAAATTATGGTGGAAAATAAGTATTTGGTCAATATCAAAAGTTCATCTCAATACTTTGTTATATATCCTTTGTTGGCAATGACAGAGTTCAAACGTTTTCTGTAAGTCTTCACAAGGTTGTCACACACTGTTGCTGGTATGTTGGCCCATTCCTGCATGCAGATCTCCTCTAGAGCAGTGATGTTTTGGAGCTGTCGCTGGGCAACACAGACTTTCAACTCCCTCCAAAGGTTTTCTATGGGGTTGAGATCTGGAGACTGGCTAGGCCACTCCAGGACCTTGAAATGCTTCTTACGAAGCCACTCCGTTGCCTGGGCGGTGTGTTTGGGATCATTGTCATGCTGAAAGACCCAGCCACGTTTCATCTTGCTGATGGAAGGAGGTTTTCACTCAAAATCTCGCAATACATGGCCCCATTCATTCTTTCATGTACACTGATCGGTCGTCCTGTTCCCTTTGCAGAGAAACAGCCCAAACACATGATGTTTCCACCCCCATGCTTCACAGTAGGTATGGTGTTCTTTGGTTGCAACTCAGCATTCTCTCTCCTCCAAACACGACGAGTTGTGTTTCTACCAAACAGTTCTACTTTGGTTTCATCTGACCATATGATATTCTCCCAATCCGCTTCTGGATCATCCAAATGCTCTCTAGCATACTTCTGACGGGCCCGGACATGTACTGGCTTAAGCAGGGGGACACGTCTGGCACTGCAGGATCTGAGTCCCTGGCGGCGTAGTGTGTTACTGATGGTAGCCTTTGTTACGCTGGTGCCAGCTCTCTGCAGGTCATTCACTAGGTCCCCCTGTGTGGTTCTGGGATGTTTGCTCACCGTTCTTGTGATCATTTTGACCCCACAGGGTGAGATCTTGCGTGGAGCCCCAGATCGAGGGAGATTATCAGTGGTCTTGTTTGTCTTCCATTTTCTAATTATTGCTCCCACAGTTGATTTCTTCACACCAAGCTGATTGCCTATTGCAGATTCAGTCTTCCCAGCCTGGTGCAGGTCTACAATTTTGTTTCTGGTGCCCTTCGACAGCTCTTTGGTCTTAACCATAGTGGAGTTTGGAGTGTGACTGTTTGAGGTTGTGGACAGGTGTCTTTTTTATACTGATAACAAGTTCAAACAGGTTCCATTAATACAGGTAATGAGTGGAGGACAGAGGTGCCTCTTAAAGAAGAAGATACAGGTCTGTGAGAGCCAGAAATCTTGCTTGTTTGTAGGTGACCAAATACTTATCTTCCACCATAATATGCAAATAAATTCTTTCCAAATCAGACAATGTGATTGTCTGGATTTGTTTCCACATTTTGTCTCTCATAGTTGAGGTATACCTATGATGAAAATTACAGGCCTCTCTCATCTTCTTAAGTGGGAGAACTTGCACAATTGGTGGCTGACTAAATACTTTTTTGCCCCACTGTATATAACATTATATTAGTGCTAGATTTATATAACCTAATATTGCCTGCAAAGTTTTATTAAAAAATACTGTTTTCCAGACCCGCTCTCTGTGCTGGTCTGGTTTTTACACAGAGCACATCTGGCCAGCTGTCTAGTTACAGCCTGGCCCGACCGCGCCATTACATTTAGTGCAGCTCGCTCCTGCTCTGTCTGATAGCGGGAGCGAGCTGCACTAAATGTAATGGTGCGATCAGGCCGTGCTGTGACTAGACAGCTGTCCAGATGCGCTCTGTGTAAAAACCAGACCCGCTCAGAAGAGCACAGAGAGCGGGTCTGGAAAACAGTATTTTTTAATAAAACTTTGCAGGCAATATTAGGTTATATAAATCTAGCAATAATATAATGTTATATAATTCTGCACTATGTGCAGAATTATATAACATTATTTTCTATGTTTACTGACCCTTTAATTGCATTCTTGCAAGTTATAGCTACATTCAACATCCAGGTACTCATTACATTGTAACGTATCAACTATATAGCCATACTTTAATCCAGTGAGAGGATTATCTTACTTAGCTGCAACGTTTGTGCATAAATCACGATTATTAAGGTACTCAGCAGCTAATTTACAATATAATCTCATGACTCCTGGTTAATTTTGTTTTAACGTTGACTTCAATCTTAACCATGTGTGCACCTTTATAGTAATATCTTTAACGGTTGTCAAACTGCTAATATCTGTATCACTATAAAAGTGTGGTTCTTTAAATTAGAAGCTGGGATCAATTTGATTCATTTACAGTTAGTTGCTGTATACCAGTCTCTCTAGAGAGGTACAGCTTGTTACATATATTTATAGGCTTATCTATAGGCTATCGTTTAATCGTTAGTACTGCTGCAAGTGGGATAAACTATACATATACCATTGTTTTGTGCTAAAGAGCAAGCAAAGGTTTTTTTCCTTTGATGCTGTCCATAGAAGTTGACATTATGCAATGTCCTTAGCACTGTCTGAGCTGTCACAGAAACTCTAATTTATATTGATAATCCCTGAGCCAAATCTGAAGCACTTGCCTTGATGCAAATCTGAAACACTTGCCTGTTGTCCGTTTTCAGAGCTAGATTGTGCAAGTAGCACACTGTCCGTAGCTTCATTTTAGGACAGCCACTGCGGCTCTGATTTTTGGCACTGTGTATTGATCTATACCTCCTGATTACTTCTGCAACTGCGTTTTGACTGATTTTTAGTTGGTCACCAATCTTCCTGTATCCTTTTCCATCTTTGTGAAGTCTCACAATCAGATTTTTCAATTCCTCTGGCAATTCTTTTCCATGTTGAGACATGATGCAGACTTGCAGGTAGACACAGCCCATTGGTCAAAAAAAATTGACTGTTCTGGTAACTATGCCCATACAGTTAGGCTAATTGGAAATTATAGTTGTACTCAATTTTGTTTCAGTGATCTAACTTGTGTGTCAGTGACCACAGGTGTATTCACTTTTGTTGCATTACGTTTCTACTTTGGGGCCTGTATTTTCAATATAATCTTTCTAAAGTATTTGTTTTTGATTGTTTATAATAGGAAATACACTACTTGTCAACTTAGAAATAAAACAATTATTGAGAGTTGATACAATTTTGAATAATTTGATATTTAAGTGATATTGCCCAGGGGTGTACTCACTACAACTACAATATCATATATATCAGTCAGGGACAACTAATTGCAAATATTCTTCCAGATCAGAGACATTAAAGGGACAGTCTACACCAGAATTATAATTGTTTAAAAAGATAGATAATCCCTTTATTATCCATTCCTCTATTTTGTATAACCAACACAGTTATATTAATATATGTTTTACCTCTGTGATTACCTTGTATCTAAGCCTCTGCAAGACTGCCCCCTTATCTCAGTGCTTTTGACAGACATGCAATTTAGACAATCAGTACATACTCCTAAATAACTCTACGGGAGTGAGCACAATGTTAACTATATGACACACATGAACTAGTACTGTCCAACTGTGAAAAACTTTCAAAATGCTCTGAGCTAAGAGGCGGTTTTCAACGGTTTAGAAATCAGTTTGAGCCTAGCTAGGTTTAGCTTTTCAAAAATACCACCAAGGGAACAAAGCGAATTTAGTGATAAAAGTAAATTGGAAAGTTGTTTAAAATTGCATGCCCTATCTGAGTCATGAAAGTTTAATTTTGACTAGACTGTCCCTTTAACACTGCAGACTTGAACATACTTGAATGATATGGTGGTAAATAATACAAACTAAGGAACATTTGAACTCTAAACATATGAGGAGCATCTCACTACATCTGTACTGCAAGCTAAGGACAATTAATGCCATGTATTAGTAGGGTGAGGGGACAATAATACAAATAAAACAAATAGTGTCTTTTTCTTGTAAAAAGAACAACTCTAGTAGCACTCTATATGTTGTCAAAAATCATCATTGGTAGTATTACTAGAGTATGCACACAAATATGAAGGAAAACTGGAGCTAGGCATTTCCTCCAACTAAGGGCTAGATTACAAGTGGAAAGCTAATTTATCGGGCGCCCATAAAACAGGCAAATTCGCCAATTTACGGGTAAACAATACAAGAGGTCAGACCTCTGGTTAATTTTAAAAATGTGCCTCAATTGCTCCCAAACTTTAGTGTAGTGTGCATTATACTAAAGAAACAAAATGTAGAATTACTTTTTTCATTAATAACTGAAGGAGGCAGTTTTAAGGGGTTAAAAGTGGCAGGTGTGGGGTGTTAGAAAAAATGGCACTAAAAAGTGCTGTTACAATGCGGTCTATGGGGACTGTGTGTTCCCAGTAAATATATATATATATGTATGTATATGTATATATATATATATATATATATATATATATATATATATATATATATATACATATACACACACACACAGGTATATATTCCTTTTAGAGTCCATATGTGCAAAGATTTTATTTTAACCCCCTGCTAAGTTCAGATGCAGTAGGGTCTGCTGTGCCTCTATTGTTGCAGCTGATCTTATGCTTGGTTATAATGCCAGTGCTACTTGTATGTTATATTTGCCTGCCCTCATCTGAAAGCTAGTGGAAGTGAACTTCTACAGGTGTTCATCTACTCACCATTACCATGAATCAAACCCTACTTGGTGACACCTTCACATTTTGAAATTGCTTGCTCCCAGCTACTGTTTCCTGTGCTGACCTGTACATTTTAATGTTTTTTTTCTGGATTATGGCCCTGGCCATTTTCTAACCTTGTTTATTCCTCATGCCATTTATAAACTTGCATATGATCTTCTATATTCTCAGCCCAGACTCTGTATTGCTTCTGTATTGGCTCAATTCAGCTCTGCTCTGAAACCACTGCCTGCAGCCTAGTTGCCTCTGTATAAGTGCATCTATTAGTACATTAAATTGTCCTACTCAGCAATCATGATAGATTGTTCATCCTTGAGCAAACATCTATTAGACAACTTTGCTGTAGCTACTACAATGTCCTGCCCTGGCTCTTCTACTGTGTATATTCTTCAAGTCTATATTCTGCTACTGGCCTACTCTTGAGGTTCTATACGGTTATATCTGCATTAAAATAACTACTAATCCATGTTGCTGCTCCTCTTCAGCGTTTTCATGCTATTATCAGGGTTACAGCTTTAATTTTGCCATCCATGTCTTTTATTGAAGTTTGCTGTCTGCCAGGTCTGAGATATGTCATGGGAATCCTTCCAAAGACTAGAATTACTAAATGACCTTCAGTTTATTAAAAAGTCAGGATTTTTGTATTTTCTATTAAACCCCTTTCTGGCTGGAGAGCATACAAACAGCAAATGATCTATTACAACTGGGGTCATTCATTACGTGTGTGTCTAGGGTGGCCCTTAGAGGTTTGTGAGGATAAGGAATAATTTGAAATAAGATGAAAAATGACAGAATCCAATAAGCCAGAGTCTTCTACTCTAGCTGAAGGACTTTAATGCTACTGAACAGTAATCAGTCTTTTAATTATGCGGTGCCCAAAGTGTGTGAGCCCTAAAGGAGGGAATTCGAAAAATAAGGTAGGTCCGGTAAGGGAAAGAAATCACCATTGCCTTAAGATGAATGAAGATGTAGTAGCCCCTGGGGATAGCACTTGTGAGTGTTCTGTAGAGAAGGGGACAGTGCCCAGAAATCTCTCGATGGGCGGCTGACTGGTTTGGGGTGTTGTTGCCTGATCTGCACAAAAGTTGCAAAATTGTATTCTCCGTCTAAATCATGAAAGAAAAAAAATTGGGTTTCATGTCACTTTAAACAGATCAGGGTTTAGATTACGAGTGGCGTGCTAACAATTCCACATGAGCGATAAGGGATTTATTGTGGCCATTAGCGCACGTCGGAAGTAGTGTGTGTATTACAAGTTAAAGTAAATACGATCGCTTGAGCACAGTTAAATTTAACGCACATCGGGAAAGCACTACCACAGAGCTCCGGCTAACAGGATAGCGAAACAAAAAAATTGTCACAAAAAACATCAAAAATACTTTGAAAAGTACACTTACACTCATAATAACTCTGTCTTATAAAAAATATTTAAAAAAAAAAAAAAGCACAAAAAAGTTATAAGGGCTAAAAGATATGAGGTCTCAGGTGTTAGGGAAAAAAAGGCAGGCAAAGGGCTTTATATATCTAAATATGTATATATGTGTATTTATATGTGCACATATGTATTTATATGTGAATATACGTATTTACAGACATATATACACACACATAAATTTATACTTACACATATATAGACATATAAATAGACATTGGAGCCCTTTGTAGTTAAGTAGATGAAAACATGTAAAAGCATATTTATGCAATAATCATTATTAAAAAAAGGGTTATACGGTGTATTTACTGTAAATATTTCACATTCCAATGTTCTGCACATAACAGAATATGTTCTAAGTATTTTTAAATACAACCCCAATTCCGAAAAAGTTGGAAAAGTATGGAAAATGCAAAACAACTAACAAAAAGAGTCATTTGAAAATTAAAAACTCACCCTGTACTATATTGAAAACACATTATTAACACATTATTTGATGTTTCACTTTGTGAATTTAATGTATTTTTGAGAATATACACTCATTTTCAAATCTGATGACTGCAACACGTTCCAAAAAAAGTTGGGACAGGTACAATTTAGGACTAATAGCGATGTGACAAGTTGAAATAAGAAGGTGATGTGAAACAGGTGAGGCAATCATGTAATCATACTATATAAGGAGCCTCCAAAAATGGCCTGGTCCTTCAAGAAGAAGGATGGGTTGAGGCTCACCAATCTGCCAACAGAATAATCCAACATTTTGAGAACAATATTCCCCAAAGACAAATCGGTAGGATTTTGGGCATTTCACCTTCTACAGTGCACAATATAATTAAAAGATTAAATCAATCAGGTCAAATCTTGATGCGTAAAGAGCAAGGCGGAAAACCACTTCTGAATGCACGTGATCTCCGATCCCTCAGATGTCACTGTCTCATAAACCATCATGAGTCTGTAATGGATATCCTGATATGGGCTCGGGAATCCAAGGACGCAAGTTAAGGCTATACTATGCAAAGAAGAAGCCATAAATCGACACTGTCCAGAAGCGCTGCCGACTTCTCTGGGCTTGATCTCATCTGAGATGGACAGGAGCACAGTGGAATCATGTTTTGTGGTCTGACGAGTCAACATTTCATATAGTTTTTGGAAAAAACAGCTGTTGTGTTCTCTGGGCCAAAGAGGAAAAGGATCATCCAAGCTGTTATCAGGGTTAGGTCCAAAAGCCATCGTCCGTCATGGTATGGGGGTGTGTCAGTGCCCATGGCATGGGTAACTTGCACATCTGTAAGGGCACCATTAGTGAAGAAAGATATATATACATTTTGGAGCAGCATATGCTGCCATCCAGACCTTGTCTTTTCCAGCAGGAGAATGCCAAACTACATTCTGCCCGGATTACAAGCGCATGGATGCGTAAGAAGAGATTGCGGCTGCTAGCATGTCCTGCTTGCAGTCCTGAACTGTCTCCGATTAAGAATGTGTTGCGCATTATGAAGCGCAAAATAAGGCAACAAAGGCCCCGTACATTTGCGCAGCTGAAGACATGCATAATGGATGAATGGGGGAAATTATTCTTGCTAAACGTAACCAACTGGTTTTTGGAGTGTGGTTGCAGTCATCAGATTTCAAATGTGTGTATATTTTCAGAAATACATTAAATTCACAAAGTAAAACATCAAATAATGTGTTATCAGCTAGATTACGAGTTTTGAGCACTATAGGGAAATTAACGAACGCAACAAAAGTGGCGTAATTTAATCCCATATAGCGTTGCCATTACAAGTTTTAAAAAAACAGGCATGTGCGGGCAATATGGCTGCATTGAGCTCAATACTGCACCAAAAACAAGCGCTGTGTTTGACGTGCTTGTGCGCGCTTTCCCCATAGACATCAATGGGGAGAGCGGGTCAGAAAAAAGTCTAACACCTGCGATCGCAGTAAGAAAAGCTCCGTAACGCAGCCCCATTGATGTCTATGGGGAAAAAAACTATCGTATAAACCTAACACCCTAACATAAACTCCGAGTCTAAAAACCCCTAATCTGCTGCCCCCGACATCGCCAACACTTAAATAATGTTATTAACACATAATCTGCTGCTCCCGATATCGCCGCTACCTAAATAAAGGTATTATCCCCTAATCTGTCGCTCCCGATATCGCCACCACTATACTAAAGTTATTAACCCCTATTCCTCTGCACCCCAGCATCGCCCACACTATAATAAATCTATTAACCCCTATTCCGTCGCTACCTGACATCGCGGCAACTAAATAAAGTAGTGTAGTAGTGTTAGGATTTTTTTCAATGTGTAATTTAGTTTATTTTGGTTTAAATGGTAGTTTAAACTTAGTTTTTTTAATTTGACAAGTAAGTTTTAATTTAATTTAAGCTAGGGAAATTGTAAATTTAATATAAAGTTAGGGGGCTTTAGGTTTAGGGGTTACTAGTTTAATTTAGTTTATTGCGATGTGGGGGGCTTTCGGTTTAGGGGTTAATAGTTTAATTTATTATATTTTGTTGTGGGGGCTTTCGGTTTAGGGGTTAATAGGTTTATTATAGTGGCTTGCGGAGTAGGGCTTAATAACTTTAGTATAGGGGGGCGATGTGGGCGGACGGCAGATTAGGGGTTAATAATATTTAAATAGTGTTTGCGATGCGGGTGGGGGGCGGTTTGGGGGTAAATAACTTTAGTATAGTGGTGACGATGTCGGGAAGCAGCGGAATAGGGGTTAAAAAAAAAATTGTGGCAGTGATGTTGGGAGCTGCAGATCAGGGGTTAATAAAATTAATACAGTATAGTGTTTGCGATGCGGGAGGGCCTTGGTTTAGGGGTTAATAGGTAGTTTATGGGTGTTAGTGTACTTTTTAACACTTTAGTTATGAGTTTTATGTTACAGATTTGTAGCGTAAAACTCATAACCACTGACTTTAGATGGAGTTACAGATCTTGTCATTTTAGGGTGTAACACCGTTTTTTTAGCCTCACCGCGAAAACTCGTAATACCAGCGCTATGGGAATCCCATGAAAAACATAATTTATGCTTACCTGATAAATTTATTTCTCTTGTAGTGTATCCAGTCCACGGATCATCCATTACTTGTGGGATATTCTCCTTCCCAACAGGAAGTTGCAAGAGGATCACCCACAGCAGAGCTGCTATATAGCTCCTCCCCTCACTGCCATATCCAGTCATTCGACCGAAACAAGCCGAGAAAGGAGAAACCATAGGGTGCAGTGGTGACTGTAGTTTAATTAAAATTTAGACCTGCCTTAAAGACAGGGCGGGCCGTGGACTGGATACACTACAAGAGAAATAAATTTATCAGGTAAGCATAAATTATGTTTTCTCTTGTTAAGTGTATCCAGTCCACGGATCATCCATTACTTGTGGGATACCAATACCAAAGCTAAAGTACACGGATGATGGGAGGGACAAGGCAGGAACTTAAACGGAAGGAACCACTGCCTGTAGAACCTTTCTCCCAAAAACAGCCTCCAAAGAAGCAAAAGTATCAAATTTGTAAAATTTGGAAAAAGTATGAAGCGAAGACCAAGTCACAGCCTTGCAAATCTGTTCAACAGAAGCCTCATTTTTAAAGGCCCAGGTGGAAGCCACAGCTCTAGTAGAATGAGCTGTAATCCTTTCAGGGGGCTGCTGTCCAGCAGTCTCATAGGCTAAACGGATTATACTCCGAAGCCAAAAAGAAAGAGAGGTTGCCGAGGCCTTTTGACCTCTCCTCTGTCCAGAGTAAACAACAAACAGGTAAGATGTTTGACGAAAATCTTTAGTAGCCTGTAAGTAAAACTTCAAGGCACGGACTACGTCTAGATTATGCAAAAGACGTTCCTTCTTTGAAGAAGGATTAGGACATAATGACGGAACAACAATCTCTTGATTGATATTCTTGTTAGAAACCACCTTAGGTAAAAACCCAGGTTTTGTACGCAGAACTACTTTATCTGAATGAAAGATCAGATAAGGAGAATCACAATGTAAGGCAGATAACTCAGAGACTCTTCGAGCCGAGGAAATAGCCATCAGAAAAAGAACTTTCCATGATAGAAGTTTGATATCAATAGAATGAAGGGGTTCAAACGGAACCCCTTGAAGAACTTTAAGAACCAAGTTTAAGCTCCATGGAGGAGCAACAGGTTTAAACACAGGCTTAATTCTAACTAAAGCCTGACAAAATGCCTGAACGTCTGGAACTTCTGCCAGATGCTTGTGTAAAAGAATAGACAGAGCAGAAATCTGTCCCTTTAAAGAACTAGCTGATAATCCTTTGTCCAAACCCTCTTGGAGGAAGGACAATATCCTAGGAATCCTAAGCCTACTTGACATTACATGAGTAATTCTTGGATTCACACCAATGAAGATATTTACGCCATATCTTGTGGTAAATTTTCCTGGTGACAGGCTTTCATGCCTGTATTAGGGTATCAATTACTGACTCGAAGAAGCCACGCTTTGATAGGATCAAGCGTTCAATCTCCATGCAGTCAGTCTCAGAGAAAGTAGATTCGGATGATTGAAAGGACCTTGTATTAGAAGGTCTTGTCTCAGAGGCAGAGTCCATGGTGGAAAGGATGACATGCCCACTAGGTCTGCATACCAGGTCCTGCGTGGCCACGCAGGCACTATCAATATCACCGATGCTCTCTCCTGTTTGATTTTGGCAATCAGACGAGGGAGCAGAGGAAACGGTGGAAACACATAAGCCAGGTTGAAGAACCAAGGCGCTGCTAGAGCATCTATCAGTGCCGCTTCTGGGTCCCTGGACCTGGATCCGTAACAAGGAAGCTTGGCGTTCTGGCGAGACGCCATGAGATCCAGTTCTGGTTTGCCCCAACGGAGAACCAATTGAGCAAACACCTCCGGATGGAGTTCCCACTCCCCCGGATGAAAAGTCTGACGACTTAGAAAATCCGCTGACAGGTGGCAAGAGTGAGTCTCTGCCCAGCGAATTATCTTGGAGACTTCTGGCATCGCTAGGGAACTCCTGGTTCCCCCTTGATGGTTTATGTAAGCCACAGTCGTGATGTTGTCCGACTGAAATCTGATGAACCTCAGTGTTGCTAACTGAGGCCAAGCTAGAAGAGCATTGAATATTGCTCTTAACTCCAGAATATTTATTGGGAGGAGTTTCTCCCTAGAAATATGTTAACTGCACATACCATATTGCAGGAAAACCTGCATGCCATTCCCCCTCTGAAGTTACCTTACTCCTCAGAATATGTGAGAATGGCAGTGGATCTTAGTTACTTCTGCTAAGATCATAGAAATCACAGGCAGATTCTTCTTCTAATGCTGCCTGGGATAAAACAGTACACTCCAGTACCATTTAAAAATAACAAACTTTTGATTGAAGTTAAAAAACTAACTATAATACACCACTCTCCTCTTACTACCTCCATCTTTGTTGAGAGTTGCAAGAGAATGACTGGATATGGCAGTGAGGGGAGGAGCTATATAGCAGCTCTGCTGTGGGTGATCCTCTTGCAACTTCCTGTTGGGAAGGAGAATATCCCACAAGTAATGCATGATCCGTGGACTGGATACACTTAACAAGAGAAAAACGTAATTTTTACGAGTGCGGTACTGACGTTGCGTTACAGGCTAAAAGGCTTGCGGTACAGCTATACCGACAAGACTTGCAATGGCTGCGGTGCTGTTTTAATGCTGAAAATACCATATTTTCAGCGTTAAAAGACGAACGCATAAACTTCTAATCTAGCTTAATGTGTTTTCAATATAGTAAAGGGTGAATTGAATTTTCAAATTACTCTTTTTGTTTGTTTTTTTGCATTTTCCATACTGTCCCAACTTTTTTGGAATTGAGGTTGTAGATATTCCTATATACAGTGCTCAGCATAAATGAGTACACCCTTTTTGAAAAGTAAGATTTTAATCAATATCTCAATGAACAAAAGACATTTTTACATTCTTCAAAAAAGACCTCTTTCAGAGCCTGGATGCTAAATGGAGAGTAATGCTCAACTTGTCTCTTGAGAATTCCCCATAGATGATCGATTGGGTTCAGATCAGGAGACATACTTGGCCACTGCATCACTTTCACCCTGTTCTTCTTCAGAAATACAACAGTGGCCTTAGATGTGTTGGAAAACTGTACGACGACCAAGGGCACGGAGTGATGGTATCATCTTCACTTTCAATATAGAGCAGTACATATGTGAATTCATGATACCATCAGTGAAATACAGCTCCCCGACACAAGCAGCACTCATGCAGCCCCACAGAAGGACACTGCCACCACCATGTTTCACTGTAGGCACCATGCATTTTTCATTGTACCCCTCACCTTTGTGGGGCCATACAATTTTGAAGCCATCAGTTCCAAAAAAAATTTTTTTTTCTTGGTCTCATCACTCCAGAGTACAGAGTCCAAGTAGTCATCTTTTTTTTCAGCATGTGCCCTGGGAAATTCTAGGCGGGCTTTTTTGTGCATTAGCTTTAGGAGAGCCCTTCGTGGACGACACCCATGCATGCCATTCCTCTGCAGTGTACGCCGTATTGTGTCACGGGAAACAATCACCCCAGTTTGGCTTTCTACCTCTTTAGCTAACTACAGTGAACTTGCATGGTGATTTTCTTCAACCCTTTTCATTAGAAGACGCTCCTGTCAAGGTGTTAACTTCTATGGATGGCCTGAACATCTCTGTGAGATAGTTTGTATCACTTTTGCTACAGTATTCTGACTGGTAAGTAAAGCTTTGCTGATCTTTTTATGGCCTTCACCTTTCTTGTGTAAAGAAATGATTTTCTTTCTCAGGCCTTGTGAAATTTTTCTTCCATATGGTGCCATTGCTGACAGCATGACATGGGAAGGGGTTTTATTTGGTAAGTAACGCCCTTTCTCCAACATTGGTGTGTCCGGTCCACGGCGTCATCCTTCTTGTGGGATATTCTCTTCCCCAACAGGAAATGGCAAAGAGTCCCAGCAAAGCTGGTCACATGATCCCTCCTAGGCTCCGCCCACCCCAGTCATTCTCTTTGCCGTTGCACAGGCAACATCTCCACGGAGATGGTTAAGAGTTTTTTGGTGTTTAAATGTAGTTTTATTCTTCTATCAAGTGTTTGTTATTTTAAAATAGTGCTGGTATGTACTATTTACTCTGAAACAGAAAAGGATGAAGATTTCTGTTTGTAAGAGGAAGATGATTTTAGCAAACAGTAACTAAAATCGATTGCTGTTTCCACACAGGACTGTTGAGATGAAGTAACTTCAGTTGGGGGAAACAGTTAGCAGTCTTTTCTGCTTAAGGTATGACTAGCCATATTTCTAACAAGACCATGTAATGCTGGAAGGCTGTCATTTCCCCTCATGGGGACCGGTAAGCCATTTTCTTAGTTAAACATAAAAGAATAAATGGCTTCAAAAAGGGCTTAAAAACTGGTAGACATTTTTCTGGGCTAAAACAATTGCTTTACTAGGCATATTATGCAGATTCTAACTAATTATTGGTATTATAATCTTGGGGAACGTTTAGAAAAACGGCAGGCACTGTGTTGGACACCTTTTTCAGATGGGGGCCTTTCTAGTTATAGACAGAGCCTCATTCTGGGACTGTATAGGGGTTAAATGTAAAAACGGCTCCGGTTCCGTTAATTTAAGGGTTAAAGCTCTGAAATTTGGTGTGCAATACTTTTAATGCTTTAAGACACTGTGGTGAAATTTTGGTGAATTTTGAACAATTCCTTCATACTTTTTCACATATTCAGTAATAAAGTGTTTTCAGTTTGAAATTTAAAGTGACAGTAACGGTTTTATTTTAAAACGTTTTTTGTGCCTTGTTGACAAGTTTAAGCCTGTTTAACATGTCTGTACCATCAGATAAGCTATGTTCTATATGTATGAAAGCCAATGTGTCTCCCCATTTAAATTTATGTGATAATTGTGCCATAGTGTCCAAACAAAGTAAGGACAGTAATGCAACAGATAATGATATTGCCCAAGATGATTCCTCAAATGAGGGGAGTAAACATGATACTACATCATCCCCTACTGTGTCTACACCAGTTATGCCCACACAGGAGGCCCCTAGTACATCTAGTGCGCCAATACTTATTACCATGCAACAATTAACGGCTGTAATGGATAACTCCATAGCAAATCTTTTATCCAAAATGCCTACTTATCAGAGAAAGCGCGATTGCTCTGTTTTAAACACTGAAGAGCAAGAGGACGCTGATGATAACTGTTCTGACATACCCTCACACCAATCTCAAGGGGCCATGAGGGAGGTTTTGTCTGATGGAGAAATTTCAGATTCAGGAAAAATTTCTCATCAAGCTGAACCTGATGTTGTGACATTTAAATTTAAATTAGAACATCTCCGCGCACTGCTTAAGGAGGTGTTATCTACTCTGGATGATTGTGACAATTTGGTCATTCCAGAGAAATTATGTAAGATGGACAAGTTCCTAGAGGTTCCGGTGTCCCCCGACGCTTTTCCTATACCCAAGCGGGTGGCGGACATAGTAAATAAAGAGTGGGAAAGGCCCGGCATACCTTTTGTTCCCCCCCTATATTTAAGAAATTATTTCCTATAGTTGACCCCAGAAAGGACTTATGGCAGACAGTCCCCAAGGTCGAGGGGGCGGTTTCTACTCTAAACAAACGCACTACTATTCCTATTGAAGATAGTTGTGCTTTCAAAGATCCTATGGATAAGAAATTAGAGGGTTTGCTTAAAAAGATTTTTGTACAGCAAGGTTACCTTCTACAACCAATTTCATGCATTGTTCCTGTCACTACGGCAGCGTGTTTCTGGTTCGAGGAACTAGAAAAATCGCTCAGTAAAGAATCTTCGTATGAGGAGGTTATGGACAGAGTTCAAGCACTTAAATTGGCTAACTCTTTTGTTTTAGATGCCGCTTTGCAATTAGCTAGATTAGCGGCAAGAAATTCAGGGTTTGCTGTCGTGGCGCGCAGAGTGCTTTGGCTAAAGTCTTGGTCAGCGGATGTGTCCTCCAAGACAAAATTGCTTAACATTCCTTTCAAAGGTAAAACATTATTTGGGCCTGATTTGAAAGAGATTATTTCAGACATCACTGGGGGAAAGGGCCACGCCCTCCCACAGGATAGGTCTTTTAAGGCTAATAATAAGCCTAATTTTCGTCCCTTTCGCAGAAACGGACCAGTCTCTAATTCTGTATCCTCTAAGCAAGAGGGTAATACTTCACAACCCAAACCAGCCTGGCTGGAACAAGGGTAAGCAGGCCAAGAAGCCTACCACTGCTACCAAAACAGCATGAAGGGATAGCCCCCGATCCGGGACCGGATCTAGTGGGGGGCAGACTTTCTCTCTTTGCTCAGGCTTGGGCAAGAGATGTTCAGGATCCTTGGGCGCTAGAAATAGTTTCTCAAGGTTATCTCCTGGAATTCAAGGAACTACCCCCAAGGGGAAGGTTCCACAGGTCTCAATTATCTTCAAACCAAATAAAGAGACAGGCATTCTTACATTGTGTAGAAGACCTGTTAAAGATGGGAGTGATACATCCAGTTCCAATAAGAGAACAAGGAATGGGATTTTATTCCAATCTGTTCATAGTTCCCAAAAAAGAGGGAACATTCAGACCAATTTTGGATCTAAAGATCCTAAACAAATTTCTCAGGGTACCATCATGGATTTAAAGGATGCGTACCTACATATTCCTATCCACAAGGAACATCATCAGTTCCTAAGGTTCGCTTTTCTGGACAAGCATTACCAGTTTGTGGCACTTCCATTTGGATTAGCCACTGCTCCAAAGATTTTCACAAAGGTACTAGGGTCCCTTCTAGCGGTTCTAAGACCAAGGGGCATTGCAGTAGTACCTTACTTGGACGACATCCTGATTCAAGCGTCGTCCCTGTCAAAAGCAAAGGCTCATACGGACATCGTCCTAGCCTTTCTCAGATCTCACGGATGGAAGGTGAACAAAGAAAAAAGTTCTCTGTCCCCGTCAACAAGAGTTCCCTTCTTGGGAACAATAATAGATTCCTTAGAAATGAGGATTTTTCTGACAGAGGTCAGAAAATCAAAACTTCTAAGCACTTGTCAAGTACTTCATTCTGTTCCTCGTCCTTCCATAGCGCAGTGCATGGAAGTAATAGGATTGATGGTTGCAACAATGGACATAGTTCCTTTTGCACGAATTCATCTAAGACCATTACAACTGTGCATGCTCAGACAGTGGAATGGGGATTATACAGACTTGTCTCCGACGATTCAAGTAGATCAAAAGACCAGAGATTCACTCCGTTGGTGGCTGACCCTGGACAATCTGTCACAGGGAATGAGCTTCCGCAGACCAGAGTGGGTCATTGTCACGACCGACGCCAGCCTAGTGGGCTGGGGCGCGGTCTGGGAATCCCTGAAAGCTCAGGGTCTATGGTCTCGGGAAGAGTCTCTTCTCCCGATAAACATTCTGGAACTGAGAGCGATATTCAATGCTCTCAGAGCTTGGCCTCAACTAGCAAAGGCCAAATTCATAAGGTTTCAGTCAGACAACATGACAACCGTTGCATATATCAATCATCAGGGGGGAACAAGGACTTCCCTGGCGATGAAAGAAGTGACCAAGATAATTCAATGGGCGGAGGATCACTCCTGCCACTTGTCTGCGATCCACATCCCAGGAGTGGAAAATTGGGAAGCGGATTTTCTGAGTCGTCAGACATTCCATCCGGGGGAGTAGGAACTCCATCCGGAAATCTTTGCCCAAATAACTCAATTATGGGGCATTCCAGACATGGATCTGATGGCGTCTCATCAGAACTTCAAGGTTCCTTGCTACGGGTCCAGATCCAGGGATCCCAAGGCGACCCTAGTAGATGCACTAGTAGCACCTTGGACCTTCAACCTAGCTTATGTATTCCCACCGTTTCCTCTCATCCCCAGGCTGGTAGCCAGGATCAATCAGGAGAGGGCCTCGGTGATCTTGATAGCTCCTGCGTGGCCACGAAGGACTTGGTATGCAGACCTGGTGAATATGTCATCGGCTCCACCATGGAAGCTACCTTTGAGACAGGACCTTCTTGTTCAGGGTCCATTCGAACATCCGAATCTGGTTTCCCTCCAACTGACGGCTTGGAGATTGAACGCTTGATTTTATCAAAGCGTGGGTTTTCAGATTCTGTAATAGATACTCTGATTCAGGCTAGAAAGCCTGTAACTAGAAAAATTTACCATAAAATATGGAAAAAATATATCTGTTGGTGTGAATCTAAAGGATTCCCATGGAACAAGATAAAAATTCCCAAGATTCTATCCTTTCTACAAGAAGGTTTGGAGAAAGGATTATCTGCAAGTTCTCTGAAGGGACAGATCTCTGCTTTATCTGTTTTACTTCACAAAAGACTGGCAGCTGTGCCAGATGTTCAAGCATTTGTTCAGGCTCTGGTTAGGATCAAGCCTGTTTACAGACCTTTGACTCCTCCCTGGAGTCTAAATCTAGTTCTTTCAGTTCTTCAAGGGGTTCCGTTTGAACCCTTACATTCCGTAGATATTAAGTTATTATCTTGGAAAGTTTTGTTTTTGGTTGCAATTTCTTCTGCTAGAAGAGTTTCAGAGTTATCTGCTCTGCAGTGTTCTCCGCCCTATCTGGTGTTCCATGCAGATAAGGTGGTTTTGCGTACTAAGCCTGGTTTTCTTCCGAAAGTTGTTTCCAACAAAAATATTAACCAGGAGATAGTTGTACCTTCTTTGTGTCCGAATCCAGTTTCAAAGAAGGAACGTTTGTTACACAATTTGGACGTAGTCCGTGCTCTAAAATTCTATTTAGAGGCTACTAAAGATTTCAGACAAACATCTTCCTTGTTTGTTGTTTATTCTGGTAAAAGGAGAGGTCAAAAAGCGACTTCTACCTCTCTTTCCTTTTGGCTTAAAAGCATTATCCGATTGGCTTATGAGACTGCCGGACGGCAGCCTCCTGAAAGAATCACAGCTCACTCCACTAGGGCTGTGGCTTCCACATGGGCCTTCAAGAACGAGGCTTCTGTTGACCAGATATGTAAGGCAGCGACTTGGTCTTCACTGCACACTTTTGCCAAATTTTACAAATTTGATACTTTTGCTTCTTCGGAGGCTATTTTTGGGAGAAAGGTTTTGCAAGCCGTGGTGCCTTCCATTTAGGTGACCTGATTTGCTCCCTCCCTTCATCCGTGTCCTAAAGCTTTGGTATTGGTTCCCACAAGAAGGATGACGCCGTGGACCGGACACACCAATGTTGGAGAAAACAGAATTTATGCTTACCTGATAAATTACTTTCTCCAACGGTGTGTCCGGTCCACGGCCCGCCCTGGTTTTTTAATCAGGTCTGATGAATTATTTTCTCTAACTACAGTCACCACGGTATCATATGGTTTCTCCTATATATATTTCCTCCTGTCCGTCGGTCGAATGACTGGGGTGGGCGGAGCCTAGGAGGGATCATGTGACCAGCTTTGCTGGGACTCTTTGCCATTTCCTGTTGGGGAAGAGAATATCCCACAAGAAGGATGACGCCGTGGACCGGACACACCGTTGGAGAAAGTAATTTATCAGGTAAGCATAAATTCTGTTTTTATAATCAACTGTCTGCTGGACACCTGTTTAATGAATAATTAGACTCACCTGTAGTTGAATTCTTGTTAATTAGGAATTTGTTATCAGACATTTAGCTATCACTTGCATTGGGGTGTATTCATTTTTGACAAATGGTCTTGAATTAATTTGTTAGGAAAAATACTTTGTTGTGGGTGCAAATCAACAAATCTAGGTTGCAATCAATAGTCCGCATTTGTGGGAGTATTTTGTAGTGTAGTGTCCCATAGAATATGTTGTTTCTGAAAGGTAAGTAAAGGTTTTCTGACAAATCTGTTGGGGTTTACTCATTTATGCTGAGCACTACAGGGAGTGCAGAATTATTAGTCAAATGAGTATTTTGACCACATCATCCTCTTTATGCATGTTGTCTTACTCCAAGCTGTATAGGCTCGAAAGCCTACTACCAATTAAGCATATTAGGTGATGTGCATCTCTGTAATGAGAAGGGGTGTGGTCTAATGACATCAACACCCTATATCAGGTGTGCATAATTATTAGGCAACTTCCTTTCCTTTGGCAAAATGGGTCAAAAGAAGGACTTGACAGGCTCAGAAAAGTCAAAAATAGTGAGATATCTTGCAGAGGGATGCAGCACTCTTAAAATTGCAAAGCTTCTGAAGCGTGATCATCGAACAATCAAGCGTTTCATTCAAAATAGTCAACAGGGTCGCAAGAAGCGTGTGGAAAAACCAAGGCGCAAAATAACTGCCCATGAACTGAGAAAAGTCAAGCGTGCAGCTGCCAAGATGCCACTTGCCACCAGTTTGGCCATATTTCAGAGCTGCAACATCACTGGAGTGCCCAAAAGCACAAGGTGTGCAATACTCAGAGACATGGCCAAGGTAAGAAAGGCTGAAAGACGACCACCACTGAACAAAACACACAAGCTGAAACGTCAAGACTGGGCCAAGAAATATCTCAAGACTGATTTTTCTAAGGTTTTATGGACTGATGAAATGAGAGTGAGTCTTGATGGGCCAGATGGATGGGCCCGTGGCTGGATTGGTAAAGGGCAGAGAGCTCCAGTCCGACTCAGACGCCAGCAAGGTGGAGGTGGAGTACTGGTTTGGGCTGGTATCATCAAAGATGAGCTTGTGGGGCCTTTTCGGGTTGAGGATGGAGTCAAGCTCAACTCCCAGTCCTACTGCCAGTTTCTGGAAGACACCTTCTTCAAGCAGTGGTACAGGAAGAAGTCTGCATCCTTCAAGAAAAACATGATTTTCATGCAGGACAATGCTCCATCACACGCGTCCAAGTACTCCACAGCGTGGCTGGCAAGAAAGGGTATAAAAGAAGAAAATATAATGACATGGCCTCCTTGTTCACCTGATCTGAACCCCATTGAGAACCTGTGGTCCATCATCAAATGTGAGATTTACAAGGAGGGAAAACAGTACACCTCTCTGAACAGTGTCTGGGAGGCTGTGGTTGCTGCTGCATGCAATGTTGATGGTGAACAGATCAAAACACTGAAAGAATCCATGGATGGCAGGCTTTTGAGTGTCCTTGCAAAGAAAGGTGGCTATATTGGTCACTGATTTGTTTTTGTTTTGTTTTTGAATGTCAGAAATTTATATTTGTGAATGTTGAGATGTTATATTGGTTTCACTGGTAAAAATAAATAATTGAAATGGGTATATATTTGTTTTTTGTTAAGTTGCCTAATAATTATGCACAGTAATAGTCACCTGCACACACATATATCACCCTAAAATAGCTATAACTAAAAACAACTTCCAAAACTATTCAGCTTTGATATTAATGAGTTTTTTGAGTTCATTGAGAACATGGTTGTTGTTCAATAATAAAATTAATCCTCAAAAATACAACTTGCCTAATAATTCTGCACTCCCTGTATATATCTGTATATATCTATACCTATATATATTCATCAATGTATATAGGTATAGATATATAGTAAACCAAAATATCATCAGATACTGTATATGTAGAAATATTTATTTAAAAATAAATAGAACATATTCTGCTATGTGCAGAATATTGTATTGTGAAATATTAATATTTTCATGTCAGGTTAGCTCACTTGAGAATATGCAATCGTGTTTGCGTGTGTGTAGGTTGTTTTTTTTTTACCCTTTTTTTGTTACATTGATTTTCTATGGGGGAATATGTTAACATAGTCGCAATATTCTAACTTGGACTTTTTGCGCACATCAGGTTAGCACATGAGCAAAAACTTTTTACTTTCCACTTGTAATATGAGCTCTACATGACCTGCGCAAAAAGCTTACTTCTAGTGTTGTTAGCATGTAATAACTGCCTCTCCACTCGTAATCTGGCCCATTATATTTTAGTCTAAAACTGTTTCATGTCTGTTAAATAGAAAAAATAAAAAGTTAAAGAAAATCACTGGAGATTTCTTAACAATACAAAATATTTTCTTTGTGTACCCGACACAAGTGTATAATCAAATAAAAAAGCCACCATATGATTGTTAGAGTGGGTTTTAATGCAATGTAATAGAACGGAGCAGTATTTGGTATGTTGGAAAATATGAGCGCTAACATACTCTCTTTTAATATAGATAATAAATATACTTACAAGTGTAACAGGGGCCATGGAAGATTTCTTCCTGTAGTAGTCACTGTTTGACAGCTTTAGGTTTAACAGAAGTGCATAATATGACACAATATAAAGACTATCTGCGTTCAACAGTGTTTGGAAACTTAGGCTGCTGTTATTTTCAAATCCTGGCGAATGCATCACACCTATTATACAAATAGGAGAACATTTAGGAGGGAGGGGGGGGAAATGTCTCATGCAACACATTAACATCCAAATGTATTCAGTAAAGAATTTCTTTTGTTAGAATCATGGTTAGCAAACAAGTTTTCAATATTCTAGAATGTATCTAAAACATGAGATTTTAAACATGATGAATGTTTTCCTCGCTGTTTTGAATGGGGGAAAAAAGTTAGGTTTCAGAAAGAACAAGCAATTGTAAACAACTTTCCAGATTACTTCTGTTAACAAACTTGTTTTGTTCTTCTGTATCCTTTGTTGAAAAGCATACCTAGGTAGGCTTAGGAGCAACAATGCACTACAAGCAGCTAGCTGATGTTTGGTGGCTGCAAATGTTGCCTATTTGTAAGCTGTTTAAAAATGTATGCTCTATATGAATGACTTTACTGTCCCTTTAAATCATGAGTAAAAATAGATTTAAAATAGTGAAGATACACTTTCTATACTACAATGATTGGATCAGCCAATAGGATGAAAGCTCAATCCTATTGGCTGATTGCAACAGCCAATAGGATTTTTTCAACCTTAATTCCGATTGGCTGATAGAATTCTATTAGCCAATCGGAATCTAAGGGACGCCATCTTGGATGACGTCATTTAAAGGAACATTCATTGTTCAAGAAGACGTTGAACGAAGAGGATGCTCCGCGTCGGATGTCTTGAAGATGGAGCCGCTCCGCGCCGGATGGATGAAGATAGAAGATGCTGTCTGGGTGAAGACTTCTGCGGGCTTGGATTAAGACTTCGGCCGCTTGGATGAAGACTTCTGCCGGTTTCTTTGAGGATGGATGTTGGATCTTCAAAACAATAAGTGGATCTTCGGGGGTTAGAGATAGGTTTTTTTAAGGGTTTATTGGGTGGGTTTTAGATTAGCTCTATTGCTGCCCAAAAACTAAACGCCCTTTTAAGGGCAGTGCCCATCCAAATTACCTTTTCAGGGCGATGGGAAGCTTAGGTTTTTTTAGTTAGGGTTTTATTTGGGGGGGTTGGTTGTGTGGGTGGTGGGTTTTACTGTTGGGGGGGTATTTGTATTTTTTTTACATGTAAAAGAGCCGATTTCTTTGGGGCAATGCCCCGCAAAAGGCCCTTTTAAGGGCTATTTGTAGTTTATTGTAGATTAGGGTTTTTTTTATTTTGGGGGGCTTTTTTATTTTCATAGGGCTCTTAGATTAGGTGTAATTAGTTTAAATATTTGATCATTTCTTTTTTATTTTGTGTAACTTAGTGTTTATTTTTTTTTGTAACTTAGTGTTTGTTATTTTTTGTAACTTAGTTGTTAGTTTTTTTGTAAATTTGTAATTTTTTATTGTAGATTTAAATTATTTGCGTAGGGTTAGGTGTTTAAATATGTAATATAGTTAATTTAATTTGTAGTTTAATGTAATTTTAGTATAACAGTTAGGGTAGGTTAATTAATAGTTTAATATAGTTTTAGTATAATAGTTAGGGTAGATTAATTGTTTAATATAGTTTAATGTAATTGTAGTATAATAGTTAGGGTAGATTAATAAATAGTTTAATATAGTTTAATTTAAATCTAAAGGTAAGTTTAAATTTATTATAACATAGGGATGGGTTAATATTTAATTAAAAGTTAGCGGGTTGTTAGGTTTAGGGGTTAATAGTTTAATTTAGTTTATGGCGATGTGGGGGGCTGGCGGTTTAGGGGTTAATAGGTTTAGTAAATGGTAGTAATGTGGAAGGCCAGGGGATTAGGGGTTAATACATTTATTTAGTTGCTGTGGGCTCCGGGAGCGGCGGGATAGGGGTTAATAACTTTATGGCGGCGGTGTCTGGGCGGTAGATTAGGGATTAATAAGTATAATGTAGGTGACGGCGGTGTTGGGGCGGTAGATTAGGGGTTAATAAGTATAATGTAGGTGGCGGCGGGGCGGCAAATTAGGGGTGTTTAGACTCCAGGTACATGTTAGGGTGTTAGGTGTAAACATAACTTTTATTCTCCCAAAGAAATTAATGGGATATCTGGCAGCATCAAACATAAGCTTTCGCTGCTTTCAGACTCCCATTGATTCCTATGGCATCCCCCACCTCCAGGGCGGCGGATTGAAAACCAGGTACGCTGGGCCGGAATAGTGGCGAGCGTACCTGCTAGGTATTTGTTAACTAGCAAAAGTAGTCAGATAGTGCCGAATTTGCATTCGGAACATCTGTAGTGACGTAAGCATTGATCTGTGTCAGACTGAGACCGGCGGATCGTATGTTACGTCACAGATTTCAACTTTTGCCGGTCTGTAGGCTTTGATAACTAAGGGGAATCAAGCTCTCCACAATTACGCTGCGGAATTCCAGCGTATTTGCAGTTGACGGCTTGATAAGTAGGCCTCATAGTCTAACACATTCTCCCACACACAGAAAATATATAATGCATAAACAGCAGAGATGTGAAAACAGCGAATACTGAAATTTTTTAAAATGATCTTGACAGACAAATGGAATTTGAATGGGTAATTGATTTAATTAAAAGCCAGATAGTTTGAATGAGATTAGCAGTCTGAATATATAAATTCATATTCATTTTTAAACAAAACAATACTAATGTTTTAACTTAGCAAGAGTTCAGAAATCAATTTTTGGTGGATTAACCCTGATTTACAATCACAGCTTTCATGCATCTTGGTATGCTCTCCACCAGTCTTTCACATTGCTGTTGGGAGACTTTATGTCACTCCTGGCACAAAAATTCAAGCAGCTTGGCTATGTTGCATCCTTCACGAAAATAAATCTGCCCGATTCCACTCTTGCTTGATCATCGTGGTCCTCCACCAAATCTCACAGTGTGTGCGAGACACTATGGTTTGAAGGCCTCTCATGGTCTTTGTCTAACCATTTAGTCCAGGTGTTGGGCAAAGCTGAAAATTGGACTCATCAGAGAAGATGACCAGGAATTGGACAGATCTATCTTTGTGAAAGATGCATGAATTAAGCAACGTGCAAGTTTACCCTGGAAGAAAACTTGCTTCATTCTGATCTGACAATGTTCCCCAACTCTGAGGATTAATTTTTTCAGCAGGACAATGCTCCATAACACACAGCCAGGTCAATCAAAGTGTGGATGGAGGACCACTAGATCAAGCCCCTGTCATGGCCAACCAAATCTCCACACCTGAAATTAAAAACATCTGGAATGTTATCAAAAGGAAGATTGATGGTCACAAGCCATCAAACAAAGCCGAGATGCTTACATTTTTGCACCAGGAGTGGCATAAAGTTACCCAACAGCAATGTGAAAGACTGGTGGAGAGCATGACAAGACGCATGAAAGCTGTGATAAATAATCAGAATTATTCCACCAAATATTGATTTTTGAACTCTTCCTAAGTTAAAACATTAGTATTGTGTTGTTTAAAAATGAATATGAACTTGCTTTCTTTGCATTATTCGAGATCTGAAAACATTGCATCTTTTTTGTTATTTTGAACAGTTGTCATTTTCTGCAAATAAACGCTCAAAATGACAATATTTTTATTTGGAATTTGGGAGAAATGTCAGAAGTTTATAGAATAAAACTAAAATAAAATATAAATTTTACTCAAATACATACCTATAAATAGTAAAACCAGAGAAACTGATAATTTTATGTGTAACAGGAGTTTACACTGTTCAAGGCTTCTGGATAAGAGAAATTGAAACAATGTATGTGAGAACCTGAGTAAAAAATGTTTTCACATGCATTAGATCAAGTGATCTGCTATTAAAGGGATTGAATACTCAAACTTCAAATGTACATAGAGCTGAAACTCACATTTGCGATTTGTTACTCTTCATGGTAACCAGCATATCAAATTTATAAGATCTCTTATAAAATTGTCTAGGGAAGTTTCATAGAAAGAAAATAATGACCATGTACATACCTGCTTGCAGACTTGAACAAAATGTTTGTGCAAAGTTCTGCAAAGCGGAGTCAACCTCTTCCATTCTCTGCAGTGTCAGAAGCCTTGGAATAAGACTTTCCAGGGATTGTACAAAGAGCCTTGCACTGTGCTGATCTGCCTCCTGGTTTTTCAGCAGTTTCAATGACAAAGCTGCAGTCCGCAAAGATCTGTGACCTGGACAGTCACGAGGGGTCTGATCTTCGTCAGCTAGGGAACAGTTATCAGAGCCAATATCAGACACATCAGATCTTCCTGAATCCTTTTCTGCTGCCATGGAATACTGATCACAAGAGTCAAATTCAGTCCGAGAAAGATCTTGTTCATCAACACTAAAATTACTCTCACTGTATCTTGAGCCGTAGGACCTTGTCCTGCTATCCACAGACAGAAAGTTTGTTATGTCCGGATATACTGTCATGTGGCTTCTCTGGACAACATCAGGTTGATCTACTACATCTAACTCTGGATCCTTATCTCGGTGATCTCTGTTAACTGGGGAGTGCAAGTTGATTCCAGGGCCTTCAAGGTTATCTTCTGGAGTTGTCTGCCCCATATCTCCTTCTAATGTGGTCTGGCCAGTGTCTGTAGTTACACTAATACTAATATCAGGACTCTTTTCTGTTCCTAGTTCCCAAGGCGTGTGCTCCGAAGAAAGAATGCGCCTCTGCCATCTGAAATCTGCCTCATTAATTTCCATGGACTCTCTACTAGACTCTGCTCCATCTCTTAAATCATCTAGACGTCTAAGAAGATGCTGAACCTGATCCTCCTTCAGGCCTTTTCCTTGGCTAAGCTCATCTAATGCTCCAAGCAAAGCGCAGACACAAGATACCGATGCAAAACATGCCTCTATGCCTCCTTTCATGCATGCCTCTGTCATTCCATCCATGATTCTACAACACAAAAAATATATAGTATTTAATATTTACTAAATGTAAAAAGGTAGTTACACTGATTTATAAATCTATTATTAAATAAGTAAATAATTTAATTCTCAAATTGAAGGGTAGTAGGTTCAAGAGTAATTTACGTAAGCACTTCTTTACAAAAAAGGTGGTTGATTAAAGGGATATTTCATTTTTGTAATAAAAAAGCACTAAAAACAACAGAGGATTTTACTTAATAGACATCATTGCAATATGTATTATTCCTCATTTTTTCTTTTTTCATTTGGTTCCTGTTACAAGTGGGCTGTGGTCTCTACAGGAAGGCATATATAGTTGATGTTGTAAATCGTATAGAGTAGCCTGAGCTGGCTTACTGTTCCGTAAATGATAGAGAAACAGGAAGTCAGTTTCTTACCCATGCACAGTAGAGGACAGAATGCAACTTGAGAACGTAAATTGTTAACAACTCATCTCCCTCATCTCCTTAAAGGGACAGTATACACCAATTTTCATATAACTATATGTAATAGACACTACTATAAAGAATAATATTTACAGATACTGATATAAAAATCCAGTATATAACCTTTTAAAAACTTAATTAGAAGCTCCCAGTTTAGCTCTGTTGAAAATGTTAGCTGGAACACCCACTGAAAGTGTTTGTGTTGTAAAAACAGCAGACACTCCCCACTCCCCCTTCCTCTGCATAAGAAAGTATACTGATGTATACCCACAACAGGAGCTGGTGTGGGTATACATCAGTATACTTCTAAATCTTTGGGGATTGGTTAGGAGTCTAAAAAGCAATACACTGTTATTTAAAAATAAGCAAAACTATACTTTAAAAAACAAAACAAAAAACAAAACAAAACACAACCTTTATTGGCTATATAAATGGATCATCTACAGAACATTTATGCAAAGAAAAATTTAATGTATAATGTCACTTTAAGGGCAGTGGCTATACTGAGAATTTGTAGGTATTTGTTTGGCAAAAAAAAACCAAACAAGTAGGTTGTTTGCTGTTTTTTTTCCTTTAAATAATCTTTTATTCAGGTTTTTAGAAAAGTCTTACATATAGCTTTTACTATGACATACTGAATACAATCTCACTCAACAAAACAGCAGGACTATTACTAATTTACAGGCAAGTCTGCAAAGAATTAGACAATTATAACAGAAACCTCCATTTTAGGTTATAATATACTCCTACGGGTCTAAAAGCTGTACTTTTGCATATATTACAGTGATGTAATTGTGAAGACCTAGGCTCAATGAGAGTCTAGTAAAAATTCTAGCTAGAACTACAAAACACTTAAATTATGCTTACCTGATAATTTTCTTTTTTTCTGACGGGGAGAGTCCACAGCTGCATTCATTACTTTAGGAATTCAGAACCTGGCCACCAGGAGGAGGCAAAGACACCCCAGCCAAAGGCTTAAATACCTCCCACACTTCCCTCATTCATTCTGCCAAGGGAACAAGGAACAGTAGGAGAAATATCAGGGTAAACAAAAGTGCCAGAAGAATATAAAAATAAAACAGCCGCCCCATAACAACATGGGCGGGGAGCTGTGGACTCTCTCCGTCAGAAGAAAAGAAAATGATCAGGTAAGCATAATTTAAGTTTTTCTTCTTAAATGGGGAGAGTCCACAGCTGCATTCATTACTTTTGGGAAAACAATACCCAAGCTATAGAGGACACTGAATGAAAAAAAAAGGGTGGGTAGACAGCCTGAAATTACCCAAACACCTGACAAAAAACAACTGCTTCACCAGAAACAGAAGGATAAAACCTTAAAGGACCAGGTAACTGCCCATCAGTTAAAACCAGCAAGGCCCTAGATAGAGACCGCTCAGAACCAGTAGATTCCACCGAGCACAAAGCCTCCGAGGAGACAAGTCCCGCAGGCTCCAAGCCCACACTTAAACTTACCCCCAACCCGAGGGAAGGGGACCTCGACATACCCCCTGAAGGGAAGAGGAAAAAGAAGAAGAAGAACTCAACAGAGATCTAAAGACCAACAAGCTAGGGTAAAAAGAACCCAAGCCGAACTCCAAGCGCAAACAAAGCTTGCAACAGGACAAAAATGCATAGAGAACGAACTCCAACGACCAAACAAAGGGGAGGGGGGGGAAAAACCCCTACCCCAATCTGAACGGAAATCCAAGGGACCATGTAACGTCCCAACCCTGTAGACCTAGAGAGACATGGTGGAACCCATCTCTCACACATAGTGCGATCTGCACTATGAAAGAGCGACCAAGGGAGAACTCCCCCCGTGCTCCAGATGAAGCCACAGGCTTCCCTCTCCAACAGAAGCCTAGCAGACTCCAGCCGTTAACAATAGCCAACCAAGCTAGGAACTGCACCAGGACTCCCACAGAGGAAAAATTCAGAAGGAGTGCAGAAACCCAATCCCTCCCAGGAAAAACAAGGAAGTAGGAGAACATCCAAAACCCACAGGGAAAGCCCCCTGCTGAGGAAGGAAACACCGCAGAGCCTCCCAGTTAAGGAAGGATCACAAGATCTAAGTAAGATATGAGGTCCAGGCTCAACCAAACAGACCTCTGACCCCTCTCAGAGGCAATGAACTCAGCACCAAAGCGACTGGTAATGTCCGAAAGCAGGGAAAGAAACCATTCCCCAGACCACCCAAATCATTAGTAAGGAAAAAGGAGGGGAACTAATTGAACGGTTCCAAAGGTAGAGCAAACACCACCATTTGCTAACAAGGCTGGCATGATCCTTACCCTACAAAAAGGGACACTCCCAGGCAAAAGAGTGACTATGAACCAACAGTGAGGGCACAATACCAGAATGCAACCTTTCATGACATCCTGCACGCAAGGTAGAAGGGAGCCCTCTGAACAGAGGAAGACCTCCAGGGCACTTGGTGGATACTGTGGTATGCTCTAATCTCCCTAAGCGGAGTAGAAAGACAAATATAACTACTCACCCACCCACAGGCATGGAGTAGGCGGCAGCAGACAGCCGGCAAAGGCAACACCGATTGTGCAAATAGCTGCAACAGATTGCTAGGCAGCTAAACTACCCCTCAGGCTATTTGCAAGCCTCCAATAAGAGAAAAACAAAACCCCCCTGAAAGGGCAGGTGGAATTCTCAAAATGGGAAAGACTGAACCCCCCAAGACCCATCTAAGAGATGCGGTCAGATATCCAAGACAAGAACATATCCGGAAAACTGGACATCCGGAAACCGGAGCCGGCTACAAGGTAGTAACCCCTGAGGAACTTTTGGATACCATATACAGAGAACCGGTACCCAAGGAGGTGCAACCACATTTTTGTTTTGATAGGGCTATTAGGAGTAATTCATTTTTATTTTTGATAATTTCATTTTTTATTTTGTGTAATTTAGTGTTTGTTTTTTTTTGTTGTAATTTAGATAATTGTATTTTATTAAGTTAATTAATTTAATTTTATTGTAATGTTAGGTTTTAGTGTAAGGCAGGTTAGGTTTTATTTGACAGGTAAGTTTGTATTTATTTTAACTAGGTAGCTAGTAAATAGATAATAACTATTTACTAACCATTCTACCTAGTTAAAATAAATACAAATTTACCTGTGAAATAAAAATAAAACCTAAGATAGCTACAATATAACTATTAGTAATATTATAGCTAGCTTAGGTTTTATTTTACAGGTAAGTATGTATTTAGTTTTAAATAGGAATTATTTAGGTAATAAATGTACGTTTTATTTAGATTTATTTTAATTATATTTAAGTTAGGGGGTTTTAGGTTTAGGCTTAGGGTTACTTTAGGGTTAGGTTTAGGGGTTAATATATTTATGTAGTGTTAGTGATGTGGGAGGCCAGAGGTTTAGGGGTTAATAACTTTAGTATAGTGGAGTCGACATTGGGGGCGGCAGATTAGGGGCTAATAAGTGTAGGTAGGTGGCAGCGATGTTAGGGCAAGCAGATTAGTGGTTAATAAATTTATGTAGGTGGCGGGGATGTTGGGGGCGGCAGATTAGGGGTTAATAACTGTAATGTAGGTGGCGGTGATGTTAGGGGCAGCAGATTAGGGGTTAATAACTGTAATGTAGGTGGCGGCGATGTTAGGGATGGCAGATTAGGAATGAATAACTGTAATGTAGTTGGCGGCGATGTTGGGGACGGCAGATTAGGGGTTAATAACTGTAATGTAGGTTGCGGCAATGTCGGGGGCGGCAGATTAGGGGTGTTTAGACGTGGTTTTTATGCTAGGGTGTTAGGTTTAAACATAACTTTTTCTTTCACCATAGACATCAATGGGGCTGCGTTACGGAGTTTTTCATTACGCGATCGAAGGTGTTAGGCTTTTTTTTTTTTTTTTTTTAGGCTCTCCCAATTGATGTCTATGGGGAAATCGTGCACGAGCACGTCAAAACACTGCTTGTATTTGGGTGAGGTATGGAGCTCAACGCCACCATATCGCCCGCATAAGCCGGGTTTTTTCAAACCTGTAATAGCAGCGCTATAGGGAGGTGAAATACCGCCGCTTTTGTGGCGGTCGTTAATTTCCCTATATCGCTCAAAACTCGTAATCTAGTTGAAAAATAGGTAGAAAAAAGATGAAACTAGTCTCCGCCAAATTAAACAGATTCACAAGCTCATACAGAACGTGTTGCACAGAGCTCCGGCCATAAGTAAATTAAGGAGAGTGGCTATCACTGAATAAGCGCATAAAAGACACTTTCAGGCCCATTTATCAAGCTCCGTATGGAGCTTGAAGGGCCGTGTTTCTGGCGAGTCTTCAGACTCGCCAGAAACACAACTTATGAAGCAGCGGTCTAAAGACCGCTGCTCCATAACCCTGTCCGCCTGCTCTGAACAGGCGGACAGGAATCGCCAGACATCAACCCGATCGAATACGATCGGGTTGATTGACAGCTCCCTGCTGGCGGCCGATTGGCCACGAGTCAGCAGGGGGCGGCGTTGCACCAGCAGCTCTTGTGAGCTGCTGGTGCAATGTTAAATGCGGAGAGCGTATTGCTCTCCGCATTTAGCGAGGTCTTGCGGACCTGATCCGCAGTGTCGGATCAGGTCCGCAAGCCCTTTGATAAATGGGCCTGTTTAACTACCTCCTAACTGCTTTTAGATAGCCCCAGCACCTATTGGTATCTTTGAAGAGATGAGTACCGTTTTCATAGCGGCAAGTTTTGGCTTCATAGGGATATAGCCACGAGGCCTTTTCTATGCCATGACCATGGAAGGAACCTACGTCACTTTACAATCCCTTCTTAAAGACTTAGAGGATAAGATGGACTATTACTTCACAGACCTCACCGCAGCTTGTAGAGGCACGAGCAGTGAATGCTCTGTCTGGCCTAAAGAATATGCTATAACTCAGTACGGCGAGGAAGAACAAAACAAGCCAGGCCCAGGTGGGCCTATTCCAGACCTTCCTGCCCCAAAGATGGCAATGACCGAGTTTAGAGAGGGTCAACCTATGCGTATGAGGGAACAACACCTAAAGCTAACGGAGTGTCCAAACGCGGGGACTCTGATCTCTAGACCTGAAAGCACGGTTTCCGGTGATACCAGCCTGAGCCCCGACGAGTTCTCAGCTCCCATATACTCTGGGAGTTTTACATTAGTATGCTGTGAGGTTGGCGGTAGCATGCTGTGCCACAGTTCACTAAATACCCTGATCGGACCTAAAACTGTAGGCAGTAAAGAGCTTGGAGTTAATACTACAGGATACACAAAGTCAATAAGCCACAGAATAACGGAGAGGTCGGATGCTAAATTGGGAGACACAATGGTCCTGTATGTGGACGTTCAGCCTTCTTTGAAACCCCAGCTTCTGCATGTAACCAACATATCTCAGACCCCCGATCACTCACCTAGAATCTGCTGTGTGGGAGGTGCGGCCGACTCTCTGCGACAAGATTGGAAGTCTCTAACCCTCTCAAGCTGCAGAGCTAGCGATAGGGAGATGCATCTTCGGGTGCGCCCCTGTAATACCATCTACACCCGATTTCCAGTTTACAAGAATCCAGGGATACTCACTACCTATCTTGCTTGGCTTCCCTTTGCATATTCCCGAGCCCTGCAGGTGTCTCAGCTTGGTCCCGCTACCCTCCAGTTTGCAAGAGGTATTGGATGAGGACTGCATGTTGTTAACGAGTTAGGGCACTGACTTTGGATTCCACTGATTGGCACCCTACACTAACAGTTATATTGGAACTTCGTTTATTGACTCTTATTGTTACTATCACTTGATATGTCTTTATGTGCATTATTTCAAAGTTCTTTATTGTGATTAAAAATGCAAATTAATAGCAAGTTTTAGCCCTTGGCAGGTCTGGATGAAAGAGAGGTGTTAATAAGAACTCAGTAAAGTTTAGAGATTAGAGTTTTAGCGTCAGTTTTATAAAAGCCCTTCTGCTTGTCATCACCATACGATATATACATTTGTAATTCCTTTTCCCATTATTTATATTAGTAATATTTCCTCTCCTTAATTGAGTAATTTTGGTAGAACGCCTAGACTAGAACTTTATCTATACTGTATTGAATGGTGTTCCCCACAAGATTTTTAGGTCTCTCAGGCCTAGATTTAGAGTTCGGCGGTAAAAGGGCTGTTAACGCTCCACGGGTTTTTTTCTGGCCGCACCATAAATTTAACTCTGGTATCGAGAGTTCAAACAAATGCTGCGTTAGGCTCCAAAAAAGGAGCGTAGAGCATTTTTACCGCAAATGCAACTCTCGATACCAGAGTTGCTTACGGACGCGGCCGGCATCAAAAACGTGCTCGTGCACGATTCTCCCATAGGAAACAATGGGGCTGTTTGAGCTGAAAAAAAACCTAACACCTGCAAAAAAGCAGCGTTCAGCTCCTAACGCAGCCCCATTGTTTCCTATGGGGAAACACCTCCTAAGTCTGCACCTAACACCCTAACATGTACCCCGAGTCTAAACACCCCTAACCTTACACTTATTAACTCCTAATCTGCCGCCCCCGCTATCGCTGACCCCTGCATTACACTTTTAACCCCTAATCTGCCGCTCCGTAAACCGCCGCCACCTACGTTATCCCTATGTACCCCTAATCTGCTGCCCTAACATCGCCGACCCCTATGTTATATTTATTAACCCCTAATCTGCCCCCCACAACGTCGCCGACACCTGCCTACACTTATTAACCCCTAATCTGCCGAGCGGACCTGAGCGCTACTATAATAAAGTTATTAACCCCTAATCCGCCTCACTAACCCTATCATAAATAGTATTAACCCCTAATCTGCCCTCCCTAACATCGCCGACACCTACCTTCAATTATTAACCCCTAATCTGCCGACCGGAGCTCACCGCTATTCTAATAAATGTATTAACCCCTAAAGCTAAGTCTAACCCTAACACTAACACCCCCCTAAGTTAAATATAATTTTTATCTAACGAAATAAATTAACTCTTATTAAATAAATGATTCCTATTTAAAGCTAAATACTTACCTGTAAAATAAATCCTAATATAGCTACAATATAAATTATAATTATATTATAGCTATTTTAGGATTAATATTTATTTTACAGGCAACTTTGTAATTATTTTAACCAGGTACAATAGCTATTAAATAGTTAAGAACTATTTAATAGTTACCTAGTTAAAATAATAACAAATTTACCTGTAAAATAAATCCTAACCTAAGATATAATTAAACCTAACACTACCCTATCAATAAAATAATTAAATAAACTACCTACAATTACCTACAATTAACCTAACACTACACTATCAATAAATTAATTAAACACAATTCCTACAAATAAATAAAATTAAATAAACTATCTAAAGTACAAAAAATAAAAAAGAACTAAGTTACAGAAAATAATAAAATATTTACAAACATAAGAAAAATATTACAACAATTTTAAACTAATTACACCTACTCTAAGCCCCCTAATAAAATAACAAAGCCCCCCAAAATAAAAAATTCCCTACCCTATTCTAAAATACAAATATTACAAGCTCTTTTACCTTACCAGCCCTGAACAGGGCCCTTTGCGGGGCATGCCCCAAGAATTTCAGCTCTTTTGCCTGTAAAAAAAAACATACAATACCCCCCCCCCCAACATTACAACCCACCACCCACATACCCCTAATCTAACCCAAACCCCCCTTAAATAAACCTAACACTACCCCCCTGATGATCTTCCTACCTTGTCTTCACCATGCCAGGTTCACCGATCCGTCCTGGCTCCAAGATCTTCATCCAACCCAAGCGGGGGCTAGACATCCACTGAAGAAGTCCAGAAGAGGGTCCAAAGTCTTCCTCCTATCCGGCAAGAAGAGGACATCCGGACCGGCAAACATCTTCTCCAAGCGGCATCTTCTATCTTCTTCCATCCGATGACGACCGGCTCCATCTTGAAGACCTCCAGCGCGGATCCATCCTCTTCTTCCGACGACTAGACGACGAATGACGGTTCCTTTAAGGGACGTCATCCAAGATGGCGTCCCTCGAATTCCGATTGGCTGATAGGATTCTATCAGCCAATCGGAATTAAGGTAGGAATTTTCTGATTGGCTGATGGAATCAGCCAATCAGAATATAGTTCAATCCGATTGGCTGATCCAATCAGCCAATCAGATTGAGCTCGCATTCTATTGGCTGATCGGAACAGCCAATAGAATGCGAGCTCAATCTGATTGGCTGATTGGATCAGCCAATCGGATTGAACTATATTCTGATTGGCTGATTCCATCAGCCAATCAGAAAATTCCTACCTTAATTCCGATTGGCTGATAGAATCCTATCAGCCAATCGGAATTCGAGGGACGCCATCTTGGATGACGTCCCTTAAAGGAACCGTCATTCGTCGTCTAGTCGTCGGAAGAAGAGGATGGATCCGCGCTGGAGGTCTTCAAGATGGAGCCGGTCGTCATCGGATGGAAGAAGATAGAAGATGCCGCTTGGAGAAGATGTTTGCCGGTCCGGATGTCCTCTTCTTGCCGGATAGGAGGAAGACTTTGGACCCTCTTCTGGACTTCTTCAGTGGATGTCTAGCCCCCGCTTGGGTTGGATGAAGATCTTGGAGCCAGGACGGATCGGTGAACCTGGCATGGTGAAGACAAGGTAGGAAGATCATCAGGGGGGTAGTGTTAGGTTTATTTAAGGGGGGTTTGGGTTAGATTAGGGGTATGTGGGTGGTGGGTTGTAATGTTGGGGGGGGGGTATTGTATGTTTTTTTTTACAGGCAAAAGAGCTGAAATTCTTGGGGCATGCCCCGCAAAGGGCCCTGTTCAGGGCTGGTAAGGTAAAAGAGCTTGTAATATTTGTATTTTAGAATAGGGTAGGGAATTTTTTATTTTGGGGGGCTTTGTTATTTTATTAGGGGGCTTAGAGTAGGTGTAATTAGTTTAAAATTGTTGTAATATTTTTCTTATGTTTGTAAATATTTTATTATTTTCTGTAACTTAGTTCTTTTTTATTTTTTGTACTTTAGATAGTTTATTTAATTGTATTTATTTGTAGCAATTGTGTTTAATTAATTTATTGATAGTGTAGTGTTAGGTTAATTGTAGGTAATTGTAGGTAGTTTATTTAATTATTTTATTGATAGGGTAGTGTTAGGTTTAATTATATCTTAGGTTAGGATTTATTTTACAGGTAAATTTGTAATTATTTTAACTAGGTAACTATTAAATAGTTCTTAACTATTTAATAGCTATTGTACCTGGTTAAAATAATTACAAAGTTGCCTGTAAAATAAATATTAATCCTAAAATAGCTATAATATAATTATAATTTATATTGTAGCTATATTAGGATGTATTTTACAGGTAAGTATTTAGCTTTAAATAGGAATTATTTATTTAATAAGAGTTAATTTATTTCGTTAGATAAAAATTATATTTAACTTAGGGGGGTGTTAGTGTTAGGGTTAGACTTAGCTTTAGGGGTTAATACATTTATTAGAATAGCGGTGAGCTCCGGTCGGCAGATTAGGGGTTAATAATTGAAGTTAGGTGTCGGCGATGTTAGGGAGGGCAGATTAGGGGTTAATACTATTTATGATAGGGTTAGTGAGGCGGATTAGGGGTTAATAACTTTATTATAGTAGCGCTCAGGTCCGCTCGGCAGATTAGGGGTTAATAAGTGTAGGTAGGTGTCGGCGACGTTGTGGGGGGCAGATTAGGGGTTAATAAATATAACATAGGGGTCGGCGATGTTAGGGGTAGCAGATTAGGGGTACATAGGGATAACGTAGGTGGCGGCGATTTGCGGTCGGAAGATTAGGGGTTAATTATTTTAAGTAGCTTGCGGCGACGTTGTGGGGGGCAAGTTAGGGGTTAATAGATATAATACAGGGGTCGGCGGTGTTAGGGGCAGCAGATTAGGGGTACATAAGTATAACGTAGGTGGCGGTCGGCAGATTAGGGGTTAAAAATTTTAATCGAGTGGCGGCGATGTGGGGGGACCTCGGTTTAGGGGTACATAGGTAGTTTATGGGTGTTAGTGTACTTTAGGGTACAGTAGTTAAGAGCTTTATAAACCGGCGTTAGCCAGAAAGCTCTTAACTCCTGCTATTTTCAGGCGGCTGGAATCTTGTCGTTAGAGCTCTAACGCTCACTGCAGAAACGACTCTAAATACCGGCGTTAGGAAGATCCCATTGAAAAGATAGGCTACGCAAATGGCGTAGGGGGATCTGCGGTATGGAAAAGTCGCGGCTGTAAAGTGAGCGTTAGACCCTTTAATCACTGACTCCAAATACCAGCGGGCGCCCAAAACCAGCGTTAGGAGCCTCTAACGCTGGTTTTGACGGCTACCGCCGAACTCTAAATCTAGGCCTCAGAAAGTTAATACTGGCTAACAGACTGATTACATGCTGCAAAAGACCTAAGACTTACTTTCCAGCTTTGAATGCAAGTTTTGCTCTGGAAACCCTATTGTTTCTAGATAGACTCGGACAGTCCCTCCTTATTTATTTCTTTACCCCCATGTTAGGTTGGTTTAAAATTAATTACCTATACAGTATCTGGCAAAATGGGTCACCTATGCTGTTGATGTACAGTTTATCATACTGCATGTAACTCCACTTATAATGTTAATTAAGCTCCATCCGCAGCTTTACAGTCCCCTATAATTTACACAAATATATCACACCTTTTAGGTTCTTGGTTTATCATGCACATGCATTTGATATTGCATGCTTGATAACAGGGGTCACCCATATGAACCTTTCACATTTTCAGACATAGAACACATACTATTAGGTTTAAATCAGCAGAAATGCGCCTTTGTAATTTTAGACTATATTTCCTTTAGTGGACAGTTAATTTATTTTATTTTCATTACTACGACACCTACAGCTCACAAATTGCTAAATATAGCAGGGGCTAGATCCAGATAGGCTCTATCTGACTCATATATATTTTGTCTTTTTTAATTTAACTACATCTCTTGATAGACTTTCTTAAATACGCTAGTTTAACTGCATATGATCTTGGGTCTGTCTTAAATAACCCTTTAGTTTACAAGGTAATGTTATACCTATGTCTCAGCTGATATACAAAACATCTAACTACTAGTGGGAAATTAGCTTACTTCCTATTTTTTACTTATTATCTTGTTATTATGGTTGTGGTATATTCTTGAGTGTGTGTGTAAGATCTTTTATTGTACAGGCCAAGGAGTAATATTGAATTTTAAACTCATGGCAGGTTAAGCGTTTTTTCATCCCATTGTTCTGCATGGTCTAGTAACCTGACGATAGCCTAGTAGGCAAACTAGAAAGATATTTTTACTAGCATATACGTGTGTATCACAAGTGATTATGCCTGTTAATACTTAGTAGCATGTTGCTGGTATACCCCTCATTATCTATTGTACTTGCTTTCTCACACTTAACCCAGTGTATCCGGTGGTTAACCCTATAGCAAAACGGCGAACTAATATTGGCGCAAGGTCAGCAGGTTAATTGACCACAGCTTATTGGCTTATCATTATTAATAATAGATGCATAGGTAGCCGTTACTATATTATTGTGATTATACAAAAGTTAACATTTGAACCCCTAACAGGGCCAAGGGGGATTAATCTCTTTTGAGTGGGGATAACCCTTCAATATAAACGTTATACATTAGGGTAATTATTTTTGCAAACTGAAACTTACTGCATTCCACTCTCATATTATATCCGTATTTTGTATCTCTCAGGCCCCTATAGGTTTGTATAAGTCTAAAGATGACCATTTGTCTTAGTGAGGATCCTTCCCAGTTTCCTTTCCTATTCATAAAGTACTAAAGTGACACGAGTCAGGTTAAAAGAGGTTGTATTACTAGGAACCCCAGCATACTATTTAGCTTAGCTGTATTGTATTACATGTTTATTAATATATATGTATGACTATCTTTCTGATCTTACCCTAGACACTCTGAGAGTGGGACCTGACTAGTATTCTTAGCAGAACCAATGTTTACAAGAGTTTAATGTATTTTAAATATGGTTTCATGAGTTTTATTTCTCATATGATACTTATTGCTTGTTTTTCGGTAAGCTCATATAGCAGCCCCTCACTGCCTTTAGCTCATCTAATGTCGCTATATAGGAGGTTTCCCCTAGATTACCTTAGCCTACCGGAAGGCAAGAAAACATAATTTATGCTTACCTGATAAATTCCTTTCTTCTGTAGTGTGATCAGTCCACGGGTCATCATTACTTCTGGGATATTACTCCTCCCCAACAGGAAGTGCAAGAGGATTCACCCAGCAGAGCTGCATATAGCTCCTCCCCTCTACGTCACTCCCAGTCATTCGACCAAGGACCAACGAGAAAGGAAAAGCCAAGGGTGAAGTGGTGACTGGAGTATAAATTAAAAAATATTTACCTGCCTTAAAAACAGGGCGGGCCGTGGACTGATCACACTACAGAAGAAAGGAATTTATCAGGTAAGCATAAATTATGTTTTCTTCTGTTAAGTGTGATCAGTCCACGGGTCATCATTACTTCTGGGATACCAATACCAAAGCAAAAGTACACGGATGACGGGAGGGATAGGCAGGCTCTCTATACAGAAGGAACCACTGCCTGAAGAACCTTTCTCCCAAAAATAGCCTCCGATGAAGCAAAAGTGTCAAATTTGTAAAATTTGGAAAAAGTATGAAGCGAAGACCAAGTTGCAGCCTTGCAAATCTGCTCAACAGAGGCCTCATTCTTGAAGGCCCAAGTGGAAGCCACAGCTCTAGTAGAATGAGCTGTAATTCTTTCAGGAGGCTGCTGTCCAGCAGTCTCATAAGCTAAACGAATTATGCTACGAAGCCAAAAAGAAAGAGAGGTAGCAGAAGCTTTTTGACCTCTCCTCTGCCCAGAGTAAACGACAAACAGAGAAGACGTTTGTCGAAATTCCTTAGTTGCCTGTAAGTAAAATTTTAGAGCACGGACTACATCCAGGTTGTGCAGTAGACGTTCCTTCTTTGAAGAAGGATTTGGGCACAAGGAAGGAACAACAATCTCTTGATTGATATTCCTGTTAGTAACTACCTTAGGTAAGAACCCAGGTTTAGTACGCAGAACTACCTTATCCGAATGAAAAATCAAATAAGGAGAATCACAATGTAAGGCTGATAATTCAGAGACTCTTCGAGCCGAGGAAATAGCCATTAAAAATAGAACTTTCCAAGATAACAACTTTATATCAATGGAATGAAGGGGTTCAAACGGAACGCCCTGTAAAACATTAAGAACAAGGTTTAAACTCCATGGTGGAGCAACAGTTTTAAACACAGGCTTAATCCTGGCCAAAGCCTGACAAAAAGCCTGGACGTCAGGAACTTCTGACAGACGTTTGTGTAACAGAATGGACAGAGCTGAGATCTGTCCCTTTAATGAACTAGCAGATAAACCCTTTTCCAAACCTTCTTGTAGAAAAGACAATATCCTAGGAATCCTAACCTTACTCCAAGAGTAACCTTTGGATTCACACCAATATAGGTATTTACGCCATATCTTATGGTAAATCTTTCTGGTAACAGGCTTCCTAGCCTGTATTAAGGTATCAATAACTGACTCAGAAAACCCACGTCTTGATAAAATCAAGCGTTCAATTTCCAAGCAGTCAGCTTCAGAGAAGTTAGATTTTGATGTTTGAAGGGACCCTGTATCAGAAGGTCCTGTTTCAGAGGTAGAGACCAAGGTGGACAGGATGACATGTCCACCAGGTCTGCATACCAAGTCCTGCGTGGCCACGCAGGAGCTATTAGAATCACTGATGCTCTCTCTTGTTTGATTCTGGCAATCAATCGAGGAAGCATCGGGAAGGGTGGAAACACGTAAGCCATCCTGAAGTCCCAAGGTGCTGTCAGGGCATCTATCAGGACTGCTCCTGGATCCCTGGATCTGGACCCGTAACGAGGAAGCTTGGCGTTCTGTCGAGACGCCATGAGATCTATCTCTGGTTTGCCCCAACGTCGAAGTATTTGGGCAAAGACCTCCGGATGGAGTTCCCACTCCCCCGGATGAAAAGTCTGACGACTTAAGAAATCCGCCTCCCAGTTCTCCACTCCCGGGATGTGGATTGCTGACAGGTGGCAAGAGTGAGACTCTGCCCAGCGAATTATCTTTGATACTTCCATCATAGCTAGGGAGCTTCTTGTCCCTCCCTGATGGTTGATGTAAGCTACAGTCGTGATGTTGTCCGACTGAAACCTGATGAACCCCCGAGTTGTCAACTGGGGCCAAGCCAGGAGGGCATTGAGAACTGCTCTCAATTCCAGAATGTTTATTGGCAGGAGACTCTCCTCCTGACTCCATTGTCCCTGAGCCTTCAGAGAATTCCAGACGGCACCCCAACCTAGAAGGCTGGCGTCTGTTGTTACAATTGTCCAGTCTGGTCTGCTGAATGGCATCCCCCTGGACAGATGTGGCCGAGAAAGCCACCATAGAAGAGAATTTCTGGTCTCTTGATCCAGATTCAGAGAAGGGGATAAGTCTGAGTAATCCCCATTCCACTGACTTAGCATGCACAGTTGCAGTGGTCTGAGGTGTAAGCGTGCAAAGGGTACTATGTCCATTGCCGCTACCATTAAGCCGATTACCTCCATGCATTGAGCCACTGACGGGTGTTGAATGGAATGAAGGGTGCGGCAAGCACTTTGAAGTCTTGTTAGCCTGTCCTCTGTCAGGTAAATCTTCATTTCTACAGAATCTATAAGAGTCCCCAGGAAGGGAACTCTTGTGAGTGGAACGAGTGAACTTTTCTTTTCGTTCACCTTCCATCCATGTGACCTTAGAAATGCCAGTACTAACTCTGTATGAGACTTGGCAGTTTGAAAGCTTGAAGCTTGAATCAGAATGTCGTCTAGGTATGGAGCTACCGAGATTCCCCGCGGTCTTAGTACCGCCAGAAGAGCACCCAGAACCTTTGTGAAGATTCTTGGAGCTGTAGCCAATCCGAATGGAAGGGCCACAAACTGGTAATGCCTGTCTAGGAAGGCAAACCTTAGGTACCGGTAATGATCTTTGTGAATCGGTATGTGAAGGTAGGCATCCTTTAAATCTACAGTGGTCATGTACTGACCCTCTTGGATCATAGGTAAAATTGTCCGAATAGTCTCCATCTTGAACGATGGAACTCTTAGGAATTTGTTTAGGATCTTTAAGTCCAGGATTGGTCTGAAAGTTCCCTCTTTTTTGGGAACCACAAACAGATTTGAGTAAAACCCCCGTCCCTGTTCCAATCGTGGAACAGGATGGATTACTCCCATTAACAAGAGCTCTTGTACGCAGCGTAGAAACGCCTCTTTCTTTGTCTGGATTGTTGACAACCTTGACAGATGAAATCTCTCTCTTGGAGGAGAGTATTTGAAGTCCAGAAGGTATCCCTGAGATATTATCTCTAGCGCCCAGGGATCCTGGACATCTCTTGCCCAAGCCTGGGCGAAGAGAGAAAGTCTGCCCCCCACTAGATCCGATCCCGGATCGGGGGCCCTCAATTCATGCTGTTTTAGGGGCAGCAGCAGGTTTCCTGGTCTGCTTGCCCTTGTTCCAGGACTGGTTAGGTTTCCAGCCTTGTCTGTAGCGAGCAACGGCTCCTTCCTGTTTTGGTGCAGAGGAAGTTGATGCTGCTCCAGCTTTGAAATTACGAAAGGAACGAAAATTAGACTGTCTAGCCTTAAGTTTGGCTTTGTCCTGAGGCAGGGCATGGCCTTTACCTCCTGTAATGTCAGCGATAATCTCTTTCAACCCGGGCCCGAATAAGGTCTGCCCTTTGAAAGGTATATTAAGCAATTTAGACTTAGAAGTAACATCAGCTGACCAGGATTTTAGCCACAGCGCCCTGCGTGCCTGAATGGCGAATCCTGAATTCTTCGCCGTAAGTTTAGTAAGATGTACTACGGCCTCCGAAATGAATGAATTAGCTAGTTTAAGGACTCTAAGCCTGTCCGTAATGTCGTCCAGAGTAGCTGAACTAATGTTCTCTTCCAGAGACTCAATCCAGAATGCCGCTGCAGCCGTGATCGGCGCAATGCATGCAAGTGGTTGCAATATAAAACCTTGTTGAACAAACATTTTCTTAAGGTAACCCTCTAATTTCTTATCCATTGGATCTGAAAAAGCACAGCTATCCTCCACCGGGATAGTGGTACGCTTAGCTAAAGTAGAAACTGCTCCCTCCACCTTAGGGACCGTTTGCCATAAGTCCCGTGTGGTGGCGTCTATTGGAAACATTTTTCTAAATATCGGAGGGGGTGAGAACGGCACACCGGGTCTATCCCACTACTTAGTAACAATTTCAGTAAGTCTCTTAGGTATAGGAAAAACCTCAGTACTCGCCGGTACCGCAAAATATTTATCCAACCTACACATTTTCTCTGGTATTGCAACTGTGTTACAATCATTCAGAGCCGCTAACACCTCCCCTAGTAATACACGGAGGTTTTCCAGTTTAAATTTAAAATTTGAAATATCTGAATCCAGTCTGTTTGGATCAGAACCGTCACCCACAGAATGAAGTTCTCCGTCTTCATGTTCTGCCACCTGTGACGCAGTGTCTGACATGGCCCTAATATTATCAGCGCACTCTGTTCTCACCCCAGAGTGATCACGCTTACCTCTTAGTTCTGGTAATTTAGCCAAAACGTCAGTCATAACAGTAGCCATATCCTGTAATGTGATTTGTAATGGCCGCCCAGATGTACTCGGCGCTACAATATCACGCACCTCCCGATCGGGAGATGCAGGTACTGACACGTGAGGCGAGTTAGTCGGCATAACTCTCCCCTCGTTGTTTGGTGAAATTTGTTCAATTTGTACAGATTGACTTTTATTTAAAGTAGCATCAATACAGTTAGTACATAAATTTCTATTGGGCTCCACTTTGGCATTGCAACAAATGACACAGGTATCATCCTCTGAATCAGACATGTTTAACACACTAGCAAATAAACTTGCAACTTGGAATACAATTCAATTAGAATAATATTAAAAACGTACTGTGCCTTTAAGAAGCACAGAAAATCTATGACAGTTGAAAATTAATAAATTGAAAACAGTTATAGTGTAAACAACACAACTTTAGCAAAGGTTTAATCCCATTAGCAAAGATAACAAATTCTGAAAGCAGGAAACAAAATACAGAATAAACGTTTTTTATCTCAGTCAACTATAATTCTCACAGCTCTGCTGAGAGAAATTACCTCCCTCAAAATAAGTTTTGAAGACCCCTGAGCTCTGTAGAGATGAACCGGATCATGCAGGAAATACAATGAGCTGCTGACTGAAATATTTGATGCGTAGTAAAAGCGCCAAAAAACGGCCCCTCCCCCTCACACACAGCAGTGAGAGAGAACAGAAACTGTCAGAAAAAAGATTAAGCAACTGCCAAGTGGAAAAATAGTGCCCAAACATTTATTCACTCAGTACCTCAGCAAATGAAAACGATTTTACATTCCAGCAAAAACGTTAAACATAATTTTTAATTAATAAACAGCTTTATGTACTTCTTACAGTGTAATTCTAGTGAAGTACCATTCCCCAGAATACTGAAGTGTAAAGTATACATACATGACATTATATCGGTATGGCAGGATTTTCTCATCAATTCCATTGTCAGAAAATAAAAGCTGCTACATACCTCTATGCAGATTCATCTGCCCGCTGTCCCCTGATCTGAAGTTTACCTCTCCTCAGATGGCCGAGAAACAGCAATATGATCTTAACTACTCCGGCTAAAATCATAACAAAAACTCTGGTAGATTCTTCTTCAAACTCTGCCAGAGAGGTAATAACACACTCCGGTGCTATTTTAAAATAACAAACTTTTGATTGAAGATATAAAACTAAGTAAAATCACCATAGTCCTCTCACACATCCTATCTAGTCGTTGGGTGCAAGAGAATGACTGGGAGTGACGTAGAGGGGAGGAGCTATATGCAGCTCTGCTGGGTGAATCCTCTTGCACTTCCTGTTGGGGAGGAGTAATATCCCAGAAGTAATGATGACCCGTGGACTGATCACACTTAACAGAAGAAATATACTTTGAGTAATCCTAATTCATACTATATAGGCTCCGCCCCCCCTTTATGTAGCTTTTTGCCCGCTGACTTTACCTTCCCCCCTTATATGTATTCAGAAGGTCCAGGAGTGGCCTTCCTAGAGACTACCATTTATGTTTCATTTTCATAACTATATGACCAACGGGTGGTGAGCTCAGTAGTCGCCTCAACAAGCTATTACTATTATAAAATGGGGGATACACAAACTCAGGTCACCTAGTGTAGCAATTACTATTTCAGTTTAACTTGTTCATTTGTTTTATTGCTTTATGGATCTAATTTGTAACTCATGTGACTGTTATTATAAGTTGTAATGTCTGCAAATCCTCAATAAAAAGAAATATTTAAAATATAAAACAGAAATCTGTCAGAAAATAAACATTATTACTCAAGTATCATAGTAAGCCACTGTCATCAACAACAATACAGGTGCTGTTGTAAATACTAATCAAATGCTATACTTGTCTCTAACCTTGTCTTCTAGTAGTGTACCACTAAGGCAGGGTTCAGTAGTTGCATTGCTAACACGCCCACTGAATGATCCTCTATCCAACCACATAAGTTGCCAGCATCTCGCACCAGTGAACTGGCCGTATCCCCCTGTGCAAGAGACAGGAAATAGCCAGGATGATCCTCTAGCTTGCAAGGGTTTATTAAAGGGCCTTCAACACTACTTGCATCACTTGCCCGACTAGCAGAGACCAACGAGGAAACCTGCTGCTCAGCATGCACATCACCTTAAATCTCCCCTGTTGTAAAAGTATCCGTCTGCTCATCCATGAGTCAGATAGTCTTGAGGAAACGTTTAACAGTTTAGACTACTCCGTCCTTCTACTTTACCCAGCATGCCGGGGGCATGATGAGATCTGTGTGTTAGGCCGTCACCTAAGATCTAACGGCCCGGACCTGGCCACAAGAGTTGATATGCAATAAAAAAAAACATAATTTATATCTACCTAGTAAAAAAAAATGTTTTCATGGTGGCGAGAGTCCACCAGCTGTTACATATGGGATATACATTCCTACCAGGAGGAGGCAAAGTTTCCCAAACCTCAAAATCCTATAAAACACCTCCCACTCACTCATACCTCAGTTTAACGTATAGCCAAGTGGTGGTTAAGGAGTAAAAGTCAAAAATGAGGAGCAGGAAAAAAGATGTGCTTTCACCAAAACAACAAAACCCAAATGAGTGGGGCCTTGTGGACACTCGCCACCATGAAAGTAATTAATTTATCAGGTTAGATATTAATTATGTTTTCTTTCATATAGGTGGCGAGAGTCCACAAGCTGTTACGTATGGGATATAATACTCAAAATGTGGAAATCCAATGAGTAATAATAAAGGGAGGGATACAATAAAAACAGCTTTTTTTGCTGAGAAATTAAATCCAAAACCCAAAATAATGTCTTTTATGGCAAAAATTAATATTATAGGCACAATCATCAAACCAAGACAACTGTCTGAAGGACCTTTCTACCAAAGGCAGCTTCTGACAATGCAAAAACATCAAAATGGTAAAATTTAGTAAAGGTATACCCACGGTATGTTGTATACAGTCTCAAATGTTTCTATTTATCTATCTATATATATATATATATATATATATATATATATATATATATATATATATATATACTGTATATATAGAGGCCGATTTACCAAATGTCTCTCGGACCTGATGCGACAGTGCGGATCAGGTCCGACAGACATCACTGAATGCGGAAAGAAATACGCTCTCCGTATTCAGCATTGCACCAGCAGCTCACAAGAGCTGCTGGTGCGACGCCGTCCCCTGCAGACTCGCGGCCAATGGGCCGCCAGCATGGAGGTGTCAATCAACCCGATCGTACTCGATCGGGTTGAATTGTGGCGATTCCTGTCCGCCTCATCAGAACAGGCGGACAGGGTTATGGAGCAGCGGTTTTTAGACCGCTGCTTCATAACTGCTGTTTTCTGGCGAGTCTTCATCGCCATCCAGAGCTTGATAAATGGGCCTCAATGTCTGTTAAATGTCAAAGTTACTTTTATTTTCCAAGCTCATTTCTTCATGCAACAGGCATCATCCAATCAAAAATTCATATACATATATACAGTGAACTCTTGCACATGCTTAGTAGGAGCTAGTGCATCAGAAAGAGTGCGTATAAAAATACTGTGCACATTTTCTAAATGAAGTATATTGGAAATGGTTTTTTTTATTGCATGCTTTATCTAAATCATAAAAGTGTAATTTTGAGTTGTGCCCATTTAAAGGCAGTGCTCCCCACCAAAACAAAACCAAAATAAATATTTTTTCTAGAAGCATTTGAATGCAGAGTATTAGTGGAAGCACAGAGTGTACGTTTTGAATTTGCAAAAAAGAGAGAGCTGGCCCCTGGAATTTCAATGTTTTCCACATAGAAGTGGCATTGCATTTTTTTCTTTGAAAATATATATATTTCAATAGTGTCAACAAATAATATATTCTGGCATTGCTTGCAGTTTAAATTTGCAATATGCAGTTACACCAAATAATATGAAAAATGACAAAGCAATTGTTTGTGGGACATCCATTCAATTTAATAAAACTTTATAATAAAAAGAAAAATCAAGTTTAAATAGCTTTTTTTGTAGCATTCATTTACTTAATAGATAGGAAGTAGATAGAAAAGGAATAGCATAGACACCAAACACTACTTACAGCTTAAGAAGGTCCAAATGAGACTTTCTCTTTGAAATAGACCGTTTTCTTGTTTCTGGTTCAGAATGGCATGGACCGGCTAAATCAAAAAGCCTCTGAGGGCTGCTGAGTATCTAAAAAATGTACAGAATCAGTTACAAATAGTTTGCCACATAATCAAAACACAGTGCTATGAGGTTAAAGGGAAAGTATACTGAAAGTCTATTTTCTATCATCCAAAAATAGTTTTGTGATAATACTAGTAGTCTATACTATACAATTACTTATTGAAGAACTAGACATGGACAGGACAGAAATGCTGAGATTTTTCAGAGAGTAAAGTTTAAAGTACAGAAAAAGGGTGTAATCTGTAGACATTTCCATTCCAGTATTTTTATGCCTGAAAGCATCTAAAAGGAAAGTCAACAATGTAATCAGAGAATGCTATCTGCACCGACTTTTATTTCATTCTCCCACTGCAGTTAGAGTTCAAGGCATGCCAAGGAGAATACAAAAATCATATACTAATACTAATAGTATATTTAAAAGGCACATTCTAGTCATTTTCTGCATTATAATAAAATTGTAGTGTAGGTTTACACAATCACTTGACATCCATTTTCTAATGGGAATGTTTTTAAAGAAATTCTTTGATTAAAAAAAAAAAAAAAAAGAGTAATTCCATTGCCCTCCAAAAATAATTGGATATACTCCAATAGCAAGCAGCTGCACATGACTGACCTGTTTAGTCTGATATTCACACATCTACCTGCCTGTCCATCACTCAGTTACCATTCTAAATGTGTACGTGTAAACTACTGCACAGGCAACCAATCAGAAGCTGAGCCTCTCTCTGTGTAAGTGCATGACTCAGCTGTAGCTATGTCAACAAGGAAGGTGTATTCCCTGCTTCTAAATAATACTATATACAGGGAGACACATTTAACTTGTTAATTTGGAATTCATCTGCTATTCTGATTCTGATATGATGGCAATGCCAAAAACACACAATTTTCCTGCTGCTTTAATTTTATTATTTAATAGCATTTCAGAAACTTTAAAATTCTATATGGCAAGGCACATTTGGATTACAATTTAGAACACTGCTGTATAGTGCTGGGGCGTTTCAGTTGTTCCTTTGGAAAGCTTAGTTAGTTTAAAAGGAACATACCAGCACATAAACAGGAATAGCTTTATTCTTAGATTTCTATGTAAAATTACTTTGGGACAACGAGCAAAATTAAATATGTCATATTTAAAAATTGATTCATGTTCATAAAAAACCCATAAAACAGTATATTATGAATGCTTGTCTGCTTCTAGTGTCATAATAGACCATGCAGTAGGCAGGGTAGCAGAGCTTGTAGCGTTCCGTCGCTTCTGGCAACCAGCTTCATGATTCTGTCTCAAATTGTTTCCACTGAGCACTACTTTTTTGAGTGTGTTTGGCATTGCCATCATATCAGAATATTGAAAGTATTGGCATAGCCATCATATCAGAATATTTTCTTTTCTTTTTATTATTTATTAATTTCAACAGAATACAGTATACACACAATCCGTCACCATGAATACAGTCAGTTTGTCAATAATTAGAATATACAGATGAACATCTATGAAATGATAAGGAAAACACATGAAATTAACAAGATAATCCTAATATTCTTTCTTCTCATATCAATTTACATCAACCGCATTTATGCAAACTCAAAAGAACATTTTTATACTAATATATTCTAATCAAAAATAAGTTCACATATTTCCTTTTTTATACAAAAAAAATTGACCATTTAATACACTATTTATGACATATTCAGTATTTCGAAATAAGTAGAGTATTTGTATCTGTGAATTTTCAGGCAACGAAATTTTTTTTTTTTTTCCATTTATTGAAAAATCTATCTAACTGTGAAATAGAGAGATCCAAAATAATATATTGTTCCGATATGCATTGTTTTATTAACGCATTTTTACATGTTACAAATTTAGGGGCTTATTTGATTTCCAACTTGCAAAAATCAAGTTTCTAGTAGTGAAGATAATTGTATTAATTAATTCACTTTCCTTAGATTCTGCTGTATATTTAACTAAGAAAAAGACATGAAACTTCTGAATAACAAATTTTATCACTAGTTTCTTTTCCAGCCAAAAGTTGATTTGAATCCATAATTGAAACATTTTTGGACAAGACCATAGATAATGAATAATGTCTGCCTGTTCAGTACCACATTTAGGGCAACCATGTTTAGTCCTAAACCATTTATTCAATTTAGCATTTGTAAGATAGGTTCTCCTAATTAATTTTAAGTGGGATTCTCTCCAGCTCGTGGGGACCCAAGATCTATTACTAAGTTTAAAAGATTGCTTTAGATCCTCTATATCTAATTCGTAAAAATCATTTCGCCAGCTATCTCTCACTTCTAGCAGATAATCTTCATTCCAGAAGGAGTTGATTAAATGATAGCTTATAGAAATTGATTTTTTTCCTGCTTTATACAGATTTAATATATTATTAAGAACACCTAAAGACCAGTTAGAATTATGCTTTATTTGTAGATTGTTAATATAATGTCTGACCTGAAATATCAGAATATTAAGTGTTTGGCATTGCCATCATATCAGAATCAGAATATAGAGTGTGTTTGGCATTGCCATCACAGAATCAGAATATTGAGTGTGTTGGGCATTGCCATCATATCAGAATCAGAATATTGAGTGTGTTGGGCATTGCCATCAGAATCAGAATATAGAGTGTGTTTGGCATTGCCATCAGAATCAGAATATAGAGTGTGTTTGGCATTGCCATCATATCAGAATCAGAATATTGAGTGTGTTGGGCATTGCCATCATATCAGAATATAGAGTGTGTTTGGCATTGCCATCATATCACAATCAGAATATTGAGTGTGTTGGGCATTGCCATCATATCAGAATATTAAATGTGTTTGGCATTGCCATCAGAATCAGAATATAGAGTGTGTTTGGCATTGCCATCATATCAGAATCAGAATATAGAGTGTGTTTGGCATTGCCATCATATCAGAATCAGAATATTGAGTGTGTTGGGCATTGTCATCATATCAGAATATAGAGTGTGTTTGGCATTGTCATCAGAATCAGAATATAGAGTGTGTTTGGCATTGCCATCATATGAGAATATTGAGTGTGTTGGGCATTGCCATCAGAATCAGAATATAGAGTGTGTTTGGCATTGCCATCAGAATCAGAATATAGAGTGTGTTTGGCATTGCCATCATATCAGAATATTGAGTGTGTTGGGCATTGCCATATCATATCAGAATATTGAGTGTGTTGGGCATTGCCATCATATCAGAATATAGAGTGTGTTTGGCATTGCCATCATATCAGAATCAGAATATTGAATGTGTTGGGCATTGCCACCATCATATCAGAATCAGAATATTGAAAGTATTTGGAATAGCCATCATATCAGAATATTAAGTGTTTGGCATTGCCATCATATCAGAATATTAAGTGTTTGGCATTGCCATCATATCAGATGTTTGGCATTGCCATCATATCAGAATATTAAGTGTTTGGCATTGCCATCATATCAGAATATTAAGTGTTTGGCATTGCCATCATATCAGAATCCGAATATAGAGTGTGTTTGGCATTAACATCAGAATCAGAATATAGAGTGTGTTTGGCATTGCCATCATATCAGAATATTGAGTGTGTTGGGCATTGCCATCATATCAGAATATTGAGTGTGTTGGGCATTGCCATCATATCAGAATCAGAATATTGAGTGTGTTGGGCATTGCCATCATATCAGAATATTAAGTGTGTTTGGCATTGCCATCAGAATCAGAATATAGAGTGTGTTTGGCAATGCCATCATATCAGAATCAGAATATTGAGTGTGTTGGGCATTGTCATCATATCAGAATATAGAGTGTGTTTGGCATTGCCATCAGAATCAGAATATAGAGTGTGTTTGGCATTGCCATCATATCAGAATCAGAATATTGAATGTGTTGGGCATTGCACCATCATATCAGAATCAGAATATTGAAAGTATTTGGAATAGCCATCATATCAGAATATTAAGTGTTTGGCATTGCCATCATATCAGAATATTAAGTGTTTGGCATTGCCATCATATCATATGTTTGGCATTGCCATCATATCAGAATCCGAATATAGAGTGTGTTTGGCATTAACATCAGAATCAGAATATAGAGTGTGTTTGGCATTGCCATCATATCAGAATATTGAGTGTGTTGGGCATTGCCATCATATCAGAATATTGAGTGTGTTGGGCATTGCCATCATATCAGAATCAGAATATTGAGTGTGTTGGGCATTGCCATCATATCAGAATATTAAGTGTGTTGGGCATTGCCATCATATCAGAATATTGAGTGTGTTGGGCATTGCCATCATATCAGAATCAGAATATTGAGTGTGTTGGGCATTGCCATCATACGCTTAGATTACGAGTTCTGCGTTAGCTTTAAAAAGCAGCGTTAGGGGGTCCTAACGCTGCTTCTTATCCAACGCTGGTATTACGAGTCAGGCAGGAAAGGGTCTACCGCTCACTTTTTTTCTGCGACTCGAGGCTACCGCAAATCCCCTTACGTCAATTGCGTATCCTATCTTTTCTATGGAATTTGCCTAATGCTGGTATTCCGAGTCTTGGAGAAAGTGAGCGGTAGAGCCTCTACCTCCAAGACTCCAACCGCAAAAAAAAGTCAGTAGTTAAGAGTTTTATGGGCTAACGCCGGAACATAAAGCTCTTAACTACAGTGCTACAAAGTACACTAACACCCATAAACTACCTATTAACCCCTAAACCGAGGCCCCCCCACATCGCAAACCCTATAATAAAAATACTTAACCCCTAATCTTCCGACCGGACACCGCCGCCACCTACATTATAGCTATAAACCCCTAATCTGCTGCCCCTAAAATCGCCGACATCTATATTATATTTATTAACCCCTAATCTGCCGCCCCAACCTACCTACACTTATTAACCCCTAATCTGCCGACCGAACATTGCCGCCAATATAATAAAAGTATTAACCCCTAAACCGCCACACTCCCGCCTCGCAAACACTATAATAAATTTTATTAACCCCTAATCTGCCCTCCATAACATCGCCACCATCTACCTACAATTATTAACCCCTAATCTGCTGCCCCCAACGTCACCGCTACTATAATAAAGTTATTTACCCCTAAACCTAAGTCTAACCCTAACCCTAACACCCCCCTAACTTAAATATAATTTAAATAAAACAAACTAAAATTACTATCATTAAATAAATTATTCCTATTTAAAACTAAATACTTACCTGTAAAATAAACCCTAATATAGCTACAATATAACTAATAGTTACATTGTAGCTATTTTAGGATTTATATTTATTTTACATGCAACTTTGTATTTATTTTAATTAGGTACAATAGCTATTAAATAGTTAATAACTATTTAATAGCTACCTAGTTAAAATAAATACACATTTACCTGTAAAATAAATCCTAACCTAAGTTACAAATACACCTAACACTACACTATCAATAAATTAATTAAATAAATTAACTACAATGATCTAAACTAAAATACAATTCAATAAACTAAAATATAATACAAAAAAACAAACACTAAATTACAAAAAATAAAAAATATTACAAGAATTTTAAACTAATTACACCTAATCTAAGCCCCCTAATAAAATAAAAAAGCCCCCCAAAATAATAAAATTCCCTATCCTAAACTAAATTACAAAGTAATCATCTCTTTTACCAGCCCTTAAAAGGGCTTTTTGCGGGGCATTGCCCCAAAGTAATCAGCTCTTTTACCTGTAAAAAAAAATACAATCCCCCACCAACATTACAACCCACCACCCACACACCCCTACTCTAAAACTACCCGATCCCCCCTTAAATAAACCTAACACTACCCCCCTGAAGATCACCCTACCTTGAGCCGTCTTCAGAATATAGAGTGTGTTTGGCATTGCCATCATATCAGAATATTGAGTGTGTTGGGCATTGCCATCATATCAGAATCAGAATATTGAATGTGTTGGGCATTGCACCATCATATCAGAATCAGAATATTGAAAGTATTTGGAATAGCCATCATATCAGAATATTAAGTGTTTGGCATTGCCATCATATCAGAATATTAAGTGTTTGGCATTGCCATCATATCATATGTTTGGCATTGCCTTCATATCAGAATATTAAGTGTTTGGCATTGCCATCATATCAGAATAGTAAGTGTTTGGCATTGCCATCATATCATATGTTTGGCATTGCCATCATATCAGAATATTAAGTGTTTGGCATTGCCATCATATCAGAATATTAAGTGTTTGGCATTGCCATCATATCAGAATCCGAATATAGAGTGTGTTTGGCATTAACATCAGAATCAGAATATAGAGTGTGTTTGGCATTGCCATCATATCAGAATATTGAGTGTGTTGGGCATTGCCATCATATCAGAATATTGAGTGTGTTGGGCATTGCCATCATATCAGAATATTGAGTGTGTTGGGCATTGCCATCATATCAGAATATTAAGTGTGTTGGGCATTGCCATCATATCAGAATATTGAGTGTGCTGGGCATTGCCATCATATCAGAATCAGAATATTGAGTGTGTTGGGCATTGCCATCATACGCTTAGATTACGAGTTCTGCGTTAGCTTTAAAAAGCAGCGTTAGGGGGTCCTAACGCTGCTTCTTATCTAACGCTGGTATTACGAGTCAGGCAGGAAAGGGTCTACCGCTCACTTTTTTTCCGCGACTCGAGGCTACCGCAAATCCCCTTACGTCAATTGCGTATCCTATCTTTTCTATGGAATTTGCCTAATGCTGGTATTCCGAGTCTTGGAGAAAGTGAGCAGTAGAGCCTCTACCTCCAAGACTCCAACCGCAAAAAAAAGTCAGTAGTTAAGAGTTTTATGGGCTAACGCCGGAACATAAAGCTCTTAACTACAGTGCTACAAAGTACACCCATAAACTACCTATTAACCCCTAAACCGAGGCCCCCCCACATCGCAAACCCTATAATAAAAATACTTAACCCCTAATCTTCCGACCGGACACCGCCGCCACCTACATTATAGCTATGAACCCCTAATCTGCTGCCCCTAAAATCGCCGACATCTATATTATATTTATTAACCCCCTAATCTGCCGCCCCAACCTACCTACACTTATTAACCCCTAATCTGCCGACCGAACATTGCCGCCAATATAATAAAAGTATTAACCCCTAAACCGCCACACTCCCGCCTCGCAAACACTATAATAAATTTTATTAACCCCTAATCTGCCCTCCATAACATCGCCACCACCTACCTACAATTATTAACCCCTAATCTGCTGCCCCCAACGTCACCGCTACTATAATAAAGTTATTTACCCCTAAACCTAAGTCTAACCCTAACCCTAACACCCCCCTAACTTAAATATAATTTAAATAAAACAAACTAAAATTACTATCATTAAATAAATTATTCCTATTTAAAACTAAATACTTACCTGTAAAATAAACCCTAATATAGCTACAATATAACTAATAGTTACATTGTAGCTATTTTAGGATTTATATTTATTTTACAGGCAACTTTGTATTTATTTTAATTAGGTACAATAGCTATTAAATAGTTAATAACTATTTAATAGCTACCTAGTTAAAATAAATACACATTTACCTGTAAAATAAATCCTAACCTAAGTTACAAATACACCTAACACTACACTATCAATAAATTAATTAAATAAATTAACTACAATGATCTAAACTAAAATACAATTCAATAAACTAAAATATAATACAAAAAAACAAACACTAAATTACAAAAAATAAAAAATATTACAAGAATTTTAAACTAATTACACCTAATCTAAGCCCCCTAATAAAATAAAAAAGCCCCCCAAAATAATAAAATTCCCTATCCTAAACTAAATTACAAAGTAATCATCTCTTTTACCAGCCCTTAAAAGGGCTTTTTGCGGGGCATTGCCCCAAAGTAATCAGCTCTTTTACCTGTAAAAAAAAATACAATCCCCCCCCCAACATTACAACCCACCACCCACACATCCCTACTCTAAAACCACCCGATCCCCCCTTAAATAAACCTAACACTACCCCCCTGAAGATCACCCTACCTTGAGCCGTCTTCAGCCAGCCGGCCACCGATGGGCCAGAAGTGGACATCCGGAGCGGCAGAATTCTTCATCCGATCGGGGCAGAAGAGGTCCTCCAAGCGGCAGATGTCTTCATCCAAGCGGCATCTTCTATCTTCAATCAACCGGAGCGGAGCCATCTTGAATCCAGCCGACGCGGAGCCATCCTCTTCTTCTGATGTCCTAAGGCCGAATGAAGGTTCCTTTAAATGACGTCATCCAAGATGGTGTCCCTCGAATTCCGATTGGCTGATAGGATTCTATCAGCCAATTGGAATTAAGGTAGGAAAAATCCGATTGGTTGATGTAATCAGCCAATCGGATTGAACTTAAATCCGATTGGCTGATTGGATGAGCCAATAGAATGCAAGGTCAATTCTATTGGCTCATCCAATCAGCCAATCGGATTGAAGTTCAATCCGATTGGCTGATTACATCAACCAATCTGATTTTTCCTACCTTAATTCCGATTGGCTGATAGAATCCTATCAGCCAATCGGAATTCAAGGGACGCCATCTTGGATGACGTCATTTAAAGGAACCTTCATTCGGCCTTAGGACATCGGAAGAAGAGGATGGATCCGCGTCGGCTGGATTCAAGATGGCTCGATTTAAGATAGAAGATGCCGCTTGGATGAAGACATCTGCCGCTTGGAGGACCTCTTCTGCCCCGATCGGATGAAGACTTCTGCCGCTCCGGATGTCCACTTCTGGTCCATCGGTGGCCGGCTGGCTGAAGACGGCTCAAGGTAGGGTGATCTTCAGGGGGGTAGTGTTAGGTTTATTTAAGGGGGGATCGGGTAGTTTTAGAGTAGGGGTGTGTGGGTGGTGGGTTGTAATGTTGGGGGGGATTGTATTTATTTTTTTTACAGGTAAAAGAGCTGATTATTTTGGGGCAATGCCCCGCAAAAAGCCCTTTTAAGGGCTGGTAAAAGAGCTGATTACTTTGTAATTTAGTTTAGGGTAGGGAATTTTATTATTTTGGGGGGCTTTTTTATTTTATTAGGGGGCTTAGATTAGGTGTAATTAGTTTAAAATTCTTGTAATATTTTTTATTTTTTGTAATTTAGTGGGGGGTTTTTTGTATTATATTTTAGTTTATTGAATTGTATTTTAGTTTAGATCATTGTAGTTAATTTATTTAATTAATTTATTGATAGTGTAGTGTTAGGTGTATTTGTAACTTAGGTTAGGATTTATTTTACAGGTAAATGTGTATTTATTTTAACTAGGTAGCTATTAAATAGTTAACTATTTAATAGCTATTGTACCTAGTTAAAATAAATACAAAGTTGCCTGTAAAATAAATATAAATCCTAAAATAGCTACAATGTAACTATTATTTATATTGTAGCTATATTATGGTTTATTTTACAGGTAAGTATTTAGTTTTAAATAGGAATAATTTATTTAATGATAGTAATTTTAGTTCGTTTTATTTAAATTATATTTAAGTTAAGGGGGTGTTAGGGTTAGGGTTAGACTTAAGTTTAGGGGTTAATAACTTTATTATAGTAGCGGCGACGTTGGGGGCGGCAGATTAGGGGTTAATAATTGTAGGTAGGTGGCAGCGATGTTAGGGAGGGCAGATTAGGGGTTAATAAAATTTATTATAGTGTTTGCGAGGCGGGAGTGCGGCGGTTTAGGGGTTAATACTTTTATTATAGTGGTGGCGATGTCCGGTCGGCAGATTAGGGGTTAATAAGTGTAGGTATGTGGCGGCAACGTTGGGGGGGGCAGATTAAGGGTTAATAAATATAATATAGGTGTCGGCGATGTTAGGGACACCAGATTAGGGGTTCATAGCTATAATGCAGGTTGCGGCGGTGTCCGGAGTGGCAGATTAGGGGTTAATAATATAATGTAGGTGTAAGCGATAGCAGGGGCGGCACATTAGGGGTTAATAAGTGTAAGATTTGGGGTGTTTAGACTCGGGGTTCATGTTAGGGTGTTAGGTGCAGACATAAAATTAATTTCCCCATAGGAAACAATGGGGCTGCGTTGGGAGCTGAACGCTGCTTTTTTGCAGGTGTTAGGTTTTTTTTCAGCCAGCTCAGCCCCATTGATTCCTATGGGGAAATCGTGCACAAGCACGTTTAGCCAGCTTACCGCTACCGTAGGCAACGCTGGTATTGCGGGTTGAAGTGGAGCTAAATTTGGCACCACGCTCACTTATCTGAGGCTAACGCAGCCATTCAGACAACTCGTAATATTAGCGTTGTCTTAAGGGTGCGCTGGAAAAAAAGGCTCGTTAGCACCGCGGGTCTTTACCGACAAAACTCGTAATCTAGGCGATAATCTTTCAATACGTTTAGGGACAGTAACAGTCATTGTCTCATTACTACTATCAGTTTTGTAATATTTAAGCTTCAAACCATATATCTTTTTCTATTAATCAGAGACTAAAATCAAAGGCACTGCTAACTTGGGCCATATTCCAATTTTACTTTAGTCAAAGATAATAATATCCATATTATAATTAATATTTATGATATTTTGGAAGTGGTGCTATGTGTTAATGTAATATTACCACTAAAGCTGAAAAAATGCGTTTAGTGGCACTCTCATCCTATATGACTTTTAGAAGGCAGTTCCTTAAACTTTAACTTTTATTGAAAACTATTTAAAATGGAATTAAAATTAAAACCAAAAGTAAACTGTGTGTGTTTTTTTAATCAATATGTAACATAAAGCCTGTATGCATTAAGGACAAATAATATCAATCTTATATATATATATATCACTGTGTAAATTTGTATTTCTAAGCAACCCTGGTATATAAGAGCGATAGTTGCCACCCTCTGTACTCAATAAAGTCTGCTCCATTTAGTATAGAGAGTGAGACCTATTAATTAAGATAAGTGGAAGTATCTACTCACACTCTTAGGAGCTATAACTTAGCTCTCAGTAAAACGGCTCATGTGTTAAAGGGACATGAAACCCAAAAAATGTATTTCATGATTCAGATAGAGAATACAATTTTAAACAACTTTCTAATTTACTTCTATTATCTAATCTGTTTTATTCTCTTGGTATCATTTGTTGAAGGAGCAGCCGTGCACTACTGGTTCTAACTGAACACATGGGTGAGCCAATGACAATCAGTTTATATATGCAGCCACTAATCAACAGCTAGAACCTAGGTTCTCTGCTGCACATGAACTTTCCTAGATAAACATTTCAGCAAAGGATATCAAGAGAAAGAAGCAAATTAAATAATAGAAGTAAATTGGAAAGTTGTTTGAAATTGTATTCTCTATCTGAATCATGAAAGAAAAATTTTGGGTTTCATGTCCCTTTAAGGTATAGATGGATCAGGGGACATCAAACTTCGTAAAAGTAATTTATTACTCCAGTAAAATCACTCAGGATAAGGGAACAATGGTAAAACAAAAAGCCAACTGTAGAATCAGCAAACACAGTGTTCACAGACAGCTGCAAAGTGAAAATTTCAAAGTCCCAACCCTCCTTGTGACATCAGAGTCCCAACAGTCCAATCAGATCCGACGTACGTTTCACCAGTCTTAGCTAGCTTTTTCAAGGATATCCAGGTGTCCAACGTTACTTACTTTAAAGTCTAAACTTCTTTCCCATTTGTTCTTCTTAATTGTTCATTTAGTTAACTCTTTATGAGACAAACTCTTGTACTTTATATTTTAATACATATTTAGGAAAAGTGCCAATGTAGGAACATCACAGAAATAACACATAAGCCATTAATGTTTAAAATACAAATACATTATATACATAAATAATAAAAAAAATTGTCTTTTTACAATATACCTAAATGAATACAAATATATGACAACTAGTAACACTGTGATATCGTACCAGTGAGAGTGAGTGTTTACCCTTAATTGATAGCAATATTTGAATTGACATATAATATTATAAAATATAATTTAAAAAAAGAATGAGAATGATTGGCATATTCAATTGAGTTGCGATACAAGCCAACAAATGGTAACCTTTTTAGACTTAGAAATTTACATAGAGAATAATAAAATAAAGACTAGAAATTACTTTAAACCCGTAGATATTAATAATTATATTGAATTGAATAGCTGCCATCTAAATAATTGGCTTATTAATATCCCAAAAGGACAAGTATACAGCCTTAAACGTAACTGCAGCGAAGATAATGTTTTTCTCCAACAAGCAAATGTCTTTAAACAAAGATTCATAGAGAAAAAGTATAAAGGTGACATGTTGGATAAAACCATTTCAGGAATAAGAAATAAAGATAGACACAATGTCCTACAATATAAGAAAAGGAAAAATAAATGTATAGACAATAAGAAAGCAGAACCTATTGTTCTTAATTATTGTGCCCAAAATAGACAATTGCTGGATATCATAAACACTGGCACATTTTGAAAAAAGATGGAGGGTTAATAGATATAACTGAGGACAAACCAAAAATAATATTTAAACAGGTTCCAAATATAAAAGATAAAGTAACTAGAGGATATTTACGCAATGAAACTAAAATTACATGGCTTGCAGAAGGAAATGTATAGGATGTAATAGCTTCACTACACAAAAAAAAGAATATAAATACTTTCAAATAAAAATTAACTAATAAAGAATATGACATAAAACAAGTAATAACTTGTCAAACTAACAAATGTCATATATTTATTGGAATGTTCGTGCCATTTATTTTATATTGGTAGAACAACTAGACCATTGGCCACTAGACTAAGGGAACATGTTTATAACATAAAAAAATGGTTATGAGAAAAACTCAGTGTCAGACCACTTTAGAAGAGTTCATAATAAAAATTCAAAGGATATAATTTTGTATTTAGGAATCCAAAAAGTTGTCCAGTATTGAAGAGGTGGAAACCTAACTAACACATTAGGGCAAATAGAGATGCAATTAATTTTTTATCTCAATACGTTAATCCCCTTTGGAGAAAACAAAGATTTTGAACTACATCACTTCTTAAACTAAATTTAACATCCTCCCTATCAGAAATAATGAAATAACTAAAAATATATGATTCTTTCTGTATTAATATTGAAGGTTCTATTCAAATATAATGAACTATTGCCATTTGTAGAGAATGTGGTCCACTCTATCTGTCATAATTTGAACATTTGTTGGTTGAAGGAATTAATATAATTGAAACCCATGTATGGGAAGCTAATCAAAATATCTCTGACTATAAATATTACACAGTAGTTTCTATATACATGATAAGAATTCCCATTATGAGGTCTGCATACAATATTTTTTAATATAGACTAATATTTACTCAGTTCCCTGATATACAAAAAGATTGTGTGGGTGAGAGGTTAGCAATCTGATCTTGGGAATTTATATATTGCAAGTAAAGGTTCGATTCCCAGTGGGAATATTTTATTAAGATGGATTTATAGATATTAAGTATTTTTCTTTTTTAAAATGATATGTTATAATATTATATGTCAAACCAAATATTGCTATCAATTATGGGTAAACACTCACTCTCACTGGAACGATATCCCAGTGTTACTAGTTTTCATATATTTGTATTTATTTAGGTATATTGTAAAAAGATAAATATACTAAATGGATAGCAAAAAAGATGAGACCGGTTTGGGAGAGTGGTTAACACACCGGTCTTTTAACTATTTTAAAGGATGCTATGAATATAAGTTGAAGAAAATATATTAAAAAAAAAATTATGCTAACAAATATGTATGTTTTCATTTTATTTATGTATATAATGTATTTGTATTTTAAACATTAATGGATTATGTGTTATTTCTGTGATGTTCCCACATTGGCACTAAATATGTATTAGATATAAAGTACAAGAGTTTGTCTCATAAAGAGTTAACTAAATGGACAATTAAGAAGAACGAATGGGAAAGAAGCTTAGACTATAAAGTAAGCAACGTGGGACACCTGGATATCCTTGAAAAGGTTAGTTACGACCGGTGAAACGTACGTCGGATCTGATTGACTGTTGGGACTCTGATGTCACAAGAAGGGTTGGGACTTTGAAATTTACACTTTGCAGCTGTCTGTGAATGCCGTGTTTGGTGATTCTACAGTCGGCTTATCCTGAGTGATTTTACTGGAGTAATAAATTACTTTTCCAAAGTTTGATGTCCCCTGATCCATCTATACCTCAACACATGAGCCGTTTTACTGAGGGCTAAGTTATAGCTCCTAGAGTGTGAGTAGATACTTCCACCACTTTTTTATATAATCTGTGTATACCGGACTTCAATATTTGTTGTTATTTCCTTTTCTTTCAAGGACTTTAACTTCTGGATTCCTGAAGATCACATATACTTACCAGTGCTTTATCACATTTTTTCTTTGTTACCCCTGCTAACTTAATTCTCCCCAGTGAAGTTTTCCTTTCCAGCAGATCGCATTACTTTCTATAGGGGACATCTTGCAGGGATAGCTCCTATTTTACAAAAAGTACATGACGGCTGTTTTATCTAAATCATAAAAGTTTAATTTTGACTTTACTGTCCCTTTAAACGTTGATGAATAATTATCTATGGTTTCAAATCTACTTCAAAAATAAATGTCTATAATTAAATTTTAATTAGAGTATAAAAGCAAATGATATTCACCTCTTTCATAATTTTGATGGCCTCAACACGATTCTGGGGTGGAGCATACAGCAGTATACGGTGATAGAGAGACTGTAGCACAGGCCTCATTGATTCAACTGAGCCCATGAGTCGGACTAACTCAGCTGCAATGTAATAGATTGTCCGAGCAACTGGACCACTGAGAGCTGGTGCTGTAGATGAACATGCAGAGCCCCGGCCCTGATCTGCTACTCCAGTGGAGTGAAATTCAGAGTCAACACAAGTGTTGTTGTGTGCAGATGTTACAGTCTTGTCATGAACTGGGTTTCCCAGGATAACCACAAGTTCTGGGCATAGCTGTTTCCTAAAAGTAAAATAAAAAAAAGTTACCATTAAATTCTGAAGAATGGCATAATCAAAAACAAAATGTATACCTACCTGATAAAATATTTTGTTTCAGAATGATGATAGTCAATAGGGTCCATAACATGTGGGATATTATTCCTGCCACTAGGAGGAGGCCAATAACCCTTACTAGAGCGTAAATTCCCTCCCAGCTCCCATCTCTCCTCAGTTTAATGCATAGCCGAGCAGAGAATAGGAATCAGAAACATATCGGTAGGAAAGACAAAAGCAGGGTCTATAGAGGTGCAAATTAGAACTGTCTTCCAAAAACAGGCAAGGTCTATGGACTATCATCATGTCAAAAGAAAATAAGTTATCATCAGGTAAGCATAAATTTTGTTTTCTTTCATATAATGATGATAGTTCATCACAGGTGGGATTAATACCCAAGCACATAGTCCATGTTAGGAATGGGTGGGACAATTTTCTGGTAGTTCCTATTTATCAGACACTGCGGCCTGAAGGTTTTCTTGTCAAAAGCTGCTTGCTAAGAAGCAAAAACATCCAAGCGGTAACATTTTAAAAAGGTATGCAGAGAAGACCATGTTGCAGCTTTGCAAATATGCTCCAAAGATGCATGATTTTTGAAAGCCCAGGAAGTTGCAACTGATTTTGAAGAATGGGATGTTATACGCTTAGGGAGTGACTTGCCCGCCACCAAGTAACCCTTGTGAATTACCTGTTTAAGCCAAGAGGACAAAGCTACAGTAGTAGTCCCAGAGTAATGCACAAACAAGATGGAAGATTGTCTTAACTGCTTAGTAGTTTAAAGATAAAACTTCAATGCTCGGACTTCATCAAGATTATGTAAAAGTTGCTCCTTAGAATTAGTAGGATCTGGACACAAAGAAGGAACAACAATCTCCTGATGATATTTTTCGAAGAAACTACCTTAGGAAGAAAATCATATTAAGTACGAAGTACAGATTTATCTTTGTGAAAAACAGGATAAGGCTGATAACTCAGAAACTCTCCTAGTTCAGGAAATTGCGAACAAGTAAAGCACTTTTCAGGATAAAAGTTTGATATCAACTGAATGCATAAGTTCAAAGGGAAGACTGTGCAGAACAGAAAGAACTAAATTCGAATTCCAGAAAAAATAGGTCTCACAATTGGCCTAATTCTTACTAGCGCCTTGGCAAAAGTCTGAACCTCAGGAAGTTTAGCTAACTTTCTATGAAAGATAGAGCAGAAATTTGATCTTTTATGGAGCTAGCAGACAAACCCTCGTCAAGGTCATCTTGTAAAAACTGAAGAATTCTAGGAATCCTAAAGTAATACCAAGGAAATCCTCTGGATGAGCATCTTTTAAAGTTTGACCTACAAATTTTGTCATACATTTTTTGGGTAACAGGATTTTTTGGCTTGAATCAGAGTGCCAATAACTGAATCAAAGAACCCTCTATGTTTTAAAACTAGGCTTTCAACCTCCACACCGTTAAATTTAGAAATTTGAGATCCCGATGCAAAATGTTCCCTTGAGATAATAGATCTGGTCTTAGAGGAAAAAGCCATGGAAGAGAACAGGACATCTGCACTAGATCTGCTACCATGTTCTGCGGAGCCAGGCTGGAGCAATAAAGATTACAAAGCTGACTCCTTTTTTATTCAAATAATTACTCTTGGAAGTAAAACAAACAGAGGAAACAGATACACTAGATGAAAATTCAATGGACACACCATCTCTGGATCTTGACAATACATTGGAAGTTTTGTGGTTTAAATGGGAGGACATCAGATCTATGTCCGCTAGACCCAATTTGATCAATATTTGATCGAAGATGTCTTGATGGAGAGAGCACTCTCCTGTATGGAATGACTTACGGCTGAAGTAATCAACTTCCCTATTGTTCACACCTAGAAAGTGAACTTCTGACAGCGCGCATTGATTCCTCTCTGCCCAAGACAGAATCTGGAACACTTCCTGCATAGCCAGTGGACTGCAGGTCCCCCTTGATGATTTATGCAGGACACCACCATGATATTGTCCAACTAGAAATGGATAAACCATTCCTCTTTCAACAGAGGCCAGGAGTGAAGAGCCAGAAGATTCGCTCACAGTTCCAGAAGGTTGATTGGTAATTTCGCCTCCAGAGGGGACCAAACTCCTTGTCTCTGAGAATTACAAGCAGCGCCCCAGGCTGAAAGACTAGCATCCGTCATCACAATAGCCCAAGATGGATGAAGAAAAGACACACCAAGAGTCAAAGGAGGACCTTGTATCTACCAAGAGAGTGATTTTCTGACAAACAAATCCAAAGCAATCTGCTGTTCCAATTGCAGATAATTATTTGACCACTGATTGAGCATAGATAGTTGAAAGGGTCACAAGTTTAATTTTTATTTTTGTGTCCCTTTAAGACAAGTGTAATAGATTCCATTTGTTATTAATCTTCATCACAGATCAATATACACCAAACATATGCTGGTATGTCAAAACTAATGCTAGGTATTGTGTACAAAGTTTTTCTCCATTTAGTCCAAAGGATGGCATTTTTAATTATTCCAGAATTTTTCTTATGGATGTTCCTATAAAAAATTTGCCGTTTTCAGTCTTGTAGATATTTGTTGCTGTCCTACTGTGTGCAGCATCTATTTCCTAATAGTTGCAAATTCTTGTTTTAAACAGCTTTTACTTTAATGTTTAGATAGTGTTTTTTTATATGCATAATATACCATTTTAATTGTGACTCAGACCATCATCATTACTACAAAAGACACAACAGTAAAAATAATTATCATGAACTGAAGCTTCTGCATAAATTCAAGTTTTCTATTGGCAAAAAACATGATCATTATTAATTAATATCTACAACTGCTTACATTAGACAATAAATTACCACTATAAGTTATACTGTCAACATTCTACAATAATAGGGTTGTAAAAAAGACATTAACTTTAAAATTGAATTTCCCATAAAGGTCTAGATTACAAGTGAAGAGCAAAAATGTTAGTGCTACCAACTATTAAAGGGACATTAAACTGCTGGGCACAACTACCGTAGAATAGTAACTACTCACTATCGGCTAGAATACGAGTTTTGCGTTATGAGCGGCTCGGTGCTAACTTGCAAGTTATTTCCACCGCTCACCTCTCTATAGCACTGCTATTACAGGTTTTCAAAAACCTGGCGTTAGCAGGCAATATGTCAGCGTTGAGCAAAATTGAGCTCCATACCGCACTCAAATACCAGCGCTGCTTTGAGCTGCTTTTACGTGCTTGTGCACAATTTCCCCATAGACATCAATGGGGAGAGCCGGCTAAAAAAAAGCCTAACACCTGCAATTAAGGAGCGTAAAGCTCTGTAACACAGCCCCATTGATTCCTATGGGGAAAGAAAATTAATGTTTACACCTAACACCCTAACATAAACCCAGAGTCTAAACACCCCTAATCTGCCGCACCCGACATCGCCGACACCTACATTACACTTATTAACCCCTAATCTGCAGCCCCCAACATCGCTGACACCTACATTATATGTATTAACCCCTAATCTGCCGTCCCCGACATCGCTGACACCTACATTAGTTATTAACCCCTAATCTGCCACCCCCGACATCACCGCCACCTACCTACACTTATTAACCCCTAATCTGCCGCCCCCAATGTCGCTGCCACTATACTAGTTATTAACCCCTAAACCTAACCCTAAGTCTAACACTAACCCCAACGTAACCCTAACCCTAAAACCCACTAACTTTAACATAATTAAAATAAATCTAAATAAAAATTACTATTAATACCTAAATAATTCCTATTTAAAACTAAATACCTATAAAATAAACCCTAAGCTAGCTACAATATAACTAATAGTTACATTGTAGCTATCTTAGGTTTTATTTTTATTTCATAGCTAAGTTTGTATTTATTTTAACTAGGTAGACTAGTTAGTGATTAGTTATTAACTATTTACTAACTACCTAGTTAAAATAAATACAAATTTACCTGTGAAATAAAACATAACCTGTCTTACACTAACACCTAACCTTACACTACAATTAAATCAATTACATTAATAAAATACAATTAACTAAATTACAAAATAATAAACACTAAATTACACAAATTTGTATTTATTTTTACTATGTAATTAGTAAATAGTTAATAACTATTTACTAACTATTCTACCTAGTTAAAATAAATACAAACTGTACTGTATTTAGTTTTAAATATGAATTATTTAGTTAATGATAGTAATTTTTATTTAGATTTATTTTAATTATATTAAAGTTAGGGGTGTTAGGGTTAGACTTAGGGTTAGGTTTAGGGGTTAATCGGTAATATTTCTTATTTTTACAGCTGTATAATGTACTTCAGGTTAGGGTGCATGATACAAAGTAGGAGCTGTATATTTTTGCTGTGACTACATTCCTCTATATTATTGCTAATATATATATATTTTGTGTAACTGTAAAACTGTAATGCTCAGATTATGCATTATGCACACTAACCTGAAGCACATTATACAGCTGTAAAACAGTGGATAATATTACTGATCTGTGAGTGTGCACAGCTTCTGTCACAGGGTGTGAGAATACCTGAGCTCCAAGATGGCAGCCCCCAGTACAAAGAGGCGGAGCTAAATGGCGGACACATTTAAGCTATTAAAACAGGAGAACTGATTTGTAAAGAGCAGCAGGAATAGTGGTTACTATTCTTTTGTAGTTTCTCACAGCAGTTTAATGTCCCTTTTAGAACGCTCTTTCCATACTATCTAGTAGAGCACTACTTGCCCAGAGCTGAAACTACCACTGGATAACTGGGTTGTGCAACTAATTCTGCTGATTGGGTCAGAGGCAGATTCTGACCAGAACCAGCAGTGCTCTGAGGCTCCCAATCAGTACTTTAACTACATATGTAACCTCTTTGTGGGGGGTTAAACACATAAGGCTCTATTCACAAAGAGATGAATTGCAGGTGATTTTAAATCTTTCATTAACCTTGCAGTATGAAGGGTCAAACCCAGTGAGTATCTCCTGCAAGAAGAACTGAGTTAGCCCTGCACAATGCAAAATAAATGCTGCATACAATTCAGCTACAATTCTCCTATTTTAGGTGAATTGTACACAGCAATAATTATGCAATGTGCAAGGCTAACTCAGCTCTTCTTGTAGGAGATACTCACTGGGTTTGGCACTTAGTTGGCATAGTTAATGATGGGAATTGAAATGTTTCAATTCACCTGACCATCACCTCTTAAGGAATAAACTCCATAGCATTACAAGGTCGCTGGTTTTACATTAAATTCAATTTTTTTGACTATAATGGCCCTATAAATCCTTTATTTCCATAGCATTTTAATTTGTTTTGTTCTGCAAACTAGCAAGCAATAATGGTTTACTTTAGGTCTCTAAAAGAAATACATTTGTATTATTCTTTGCAAGATAATGCTATCTGCGATATAAATTGGGTTACTTCCACTTGTAATCTAGCCCAAACTGTTTATGCATGTATAGAAATCCAATGCACTTTCATCATTTATTTTATCTGCTTTTCCTTTAGTTTAAATGTGAAAATGCACAAACTCTTCAAAGAAAAGCACAGGGCCCTTCTTCAATGAGGTGACGTTTCCACTTCTAAACCAATAGCCGTGCGTGTCTTCTGACCGTGTTCTGTATGCTAGCACATTTTTCTCTGCACGTGCATGTGAAGCATAGCTAGGTATTCTCAGGGCACCAGTATGTTATATACTGCAGCTGCTCAGAGTGCCAGTGGGGCTTGTATCATGTCAGTAATTAACAAATTGAGTCATTACCAGATGGTACAAGCACCTTAGGCTGAAATTCAGCCATGTGGATTCCAATTTTTGCTGGAATGCCCTTTAAACATAACTTCCTTTTGAATTCTACCTATTAGTAATTATTATTTAAAGTCAAACCTTTTTTTATTGATAATGCTTACCATATAAGGTCAGTGAAGCCTTTGTGAAGGTTCATTGTGGGAGATGAACTATTCAGCATGGATAATATGCACTCTAGATAAAGCAGCTGCAATGGATGGTTTTCACTAAAATTAAATTAAAAAAAAGTATTAAATCATTAATTAAAATTACTTAGAAAATATACAACTCTATGTATACTACCTGCAGACCTTGAAACTATTTATTTTGTATTAGGTCAATGCAGATAGTTGTGTGTTTGCATTAAAAACTGTTAAGATAGGTATACTTAAGAATGCACTTACGCCCAAGTAATAGCATAAAGACAATCTTATGGTAAAAACATGGAATATTTTTTTTAAAACAGTTCTACAGTTTTTGCAGACAATTAGGTAGATTGCTAGAAAAACAAACTAGGATTCAAGAGCAACATGTACCGTACCACCAAGGCAAACCTCTCCAGGCTGCTCAAGTACAACAAACCACCACAGTACTGTGATAAAGAAAACAGCCAATATACAAAATACCAGAAATTAGACACACACACACATATATGTATATATATATATATATATATATATATATATATATATATATATATATATATATACTGTATATATATATATATATATATATATATATATATATATACACACATACATACACACACACACACACACACATATATACATACACACACACACATACATACACATACATAAATACAGACACACATGCACAGTACTGTGCACAAGTTTTAGGCAGTTGTGTAAAAATGCTGTAAGGTAACAATGCTTTCAAATATAGAAATGTTAATAGTTTATTAATTAATGAAATGCAAATTGAGTGAACAGAAGAAAAATCTAAATCAAATCAATATTGAGTGTGACCGCCATTTTGCCTTTAAAACAGCATCACTTTTTCTAGGTGTACTTGCACACAGTTTTTTATGGAGCTCTGCAGGTAGGTTGTTCCAAAACTCTTGGATAACTAACCACAGTTTTTCTGTAGATGTAGGCAGCCTCAGTTGCTTCTTTCTCTTTATGTAATCCAAGACAGACTCAATGATTTTGAGATCAGGGCTCTGTCAGGGCCATAACATCCATTCCTGAAAATATTTCTTAATGGCTTTGGCTGTATGTTTGGGGTCTTTTTCATGCTGCGGAATACATTTTGGGCTAATCAGATGCCTCCCTGGTGTTACTGTCTGTACTTCTGAGTATTAAGGAGACCAATAATTCTTATCAAATCCCCAACTTCATTTGCAGACATGCAGCCTCTAACTTGCAAGGAACCTCCACCATGCTTCACTGTTGCCTGCAGTAACTCATTCTGCTACAGCCATTTTCTGTACCCAAGTTTCTGTGTTTTCATGGATGGTTGAGTTGCTTGGCCTTGTTTCCACATCAGAGGTATGGCATTTTGGCCAAAAGTCTTCCATGAAGACCATTTCTGACCAGACTTCTCTCGACAGTAGATGGGTGTACCATGCTCCCACTGGTTTCTGACAAATTTGAGCTAATGGCACTGCTGCACATCTTCCAATTGCGAAGGGAAGTAAGCATGATCTGTCTTTAATCTACTGTCAACCACACTGTCTACGGTCATCATTGTTGTCTGTTTCTTTGTGCTTTCACCGAAAAGCTTGGACACCACATCTGGAAACCCCTGTCAGCCTGGGCAAGACCTTGCTGATGCAGTAAAACTACCTTGCGTCTTGTACGCAGATTTCGGCTGTTCCTCGTCCAGTTTTATTCCTCCGACACAGCTGTTTCCATTTTTAAGTCAATGATTGTATTCCAACCTACATTGAATTGATCATTATTAGCATCTGTTTGGTATAATAGTTCAATTATGCACCTGATTATATGCCTACAAAATCCCTGACTTTGTGTGTGTGTACCTAGAATTGATGCTGTTGTGAAGGCAAAGGGTGGTCACACCAAATATTGATTTGATTTAGATTTTTCTTCTGTTTACTCCCTTTGCATTTTAATTGATGCAAAGTTTGCGCACATATATATATATATATATATATATATATATATATATATATATATGTGTGTATATATATATATATATATATATATATATATATATATATATATATATATACAGGGAGTGCAGAATTATTAGGCAAATGAGTATTTTGACCACATCATCCTCTTTATGCATGTTGTCTTACTCCAAGCTGTATAGGCTCGAAAGCCTACTACCAATTAAGCATATTAGGTGATGTGCATCTCTGTAATGAGAAGGGGTGTGGTCTAATGACATCAACACCCTATATCAGGTGTGCATAATTATTAGGCAACTTCCTTTCCTTTGGCAAAATGGGTCAAAAGAAGGACTTGACAGGCTCAGAAAAGTCAAAAATAGTGAGATATCTTGCAGCGGGATGCAGCACTCTTAAAATTGCAAAGCTTCTGAAGCGTGATCATCGAACAATCAAGCGTTTCATTCAAAATAGTCAACAGGGTCGCAAGAAGCGTGTGGAAAAACCAAGGCGCAAAATAACTGCCCATGAACTGAGAAAAGTCAAGCGTGCAGCTGCCAAGATGCCACTTGCCACCAGTTTGGCCATATTTCAGAGCTGCAACATCACTGGAGTGCCCAAAAGCACAAGGTGTGCAATACTCAGAGACATGGCCAAGGTAAGAAAGGCTGAAAGACGACCACCACTGAACAAGACACACAAGCTGAAACGTCAAGACTGGGCCAAGAAATATCTCAAGACTGATTTTTCTAAGGTTTTATGGACTGATGAAATGAGAGTGAATCTTGATGGGCCAGATGGATGGGCCCGTGGCTGGATTGGTAAAGGGCAGAGAGCTCCAGTCCGACTCAGACGCCAGCAAGGTGGAGTACTGGTTTGGGCTGGTATCATCAATGATGAGCTTGTTCGGCCTTTTCGGGTTGTGGATGGAGTCAAGCTCAACTCCCAGTCCTACTGCCAGTTTCTGGAAGACACCTTCTTCAAGCAGTGGTACAGGAAGAAGTCTGCATCCTTCAAGAAAAACATGATTTTCATGCAGGACAATGCTCCATCACACGCGTCCAAGTACTCCACAGCGTGGCTGGCAAGAAAGGGTATAAAAGAAGAAAATCTAATGACATGGCCTCCTTGTTCACCTGATCTGAACCCCATTGAGAACCTGTGGTCCATCATCAAATGTGAGATTTACAAGGAGGGAAAACAGTACACCTCTCTGAACAGTGTCTGGGAGGCTGTGGTTGCTGCTGCACGCAATGTTGATGGTGAACAGATCAAAACACTGACAGAATCCATGGATGGCAGGCTTTTGAGTGTCCTTGCAAAGAAAGGTGGCTATATTGGTCACTGATTTGTTTTTGTTTTGTTTTTGAATGTCAGAAATGTATATTTGTGAATGTTGAGATGTTTAATTGGTTTCACTTGTTAAAATAAATAATTGAAATGGGTATATATTTGTTTTTTGTTAAGTTGCCTAATAATTATGCACAGTAATAGTCACCTGCACACACAGATATCCCCCTAAAATAGCTATAACTAAAAACAAACTAAAAACTACTTCCAAAACTATTCAGCTTTGATATTAATGAGTTTTTTGGGTTCATTGAGAACATGGTTGTTGTTCAATAATAAAATTAATCCTCAAAAATACAACTTGCCTAATAATTCTGCACTCCCTGTATATATAAAAACAAAAGAATAAAAGGAGAGAAGCGCTCAACCTGGGAACAATAGCATAATAGCATGTTCTATATATGGCTAGTTAGAATGTGAAATTTCATCATCGTAAAAAACTGAAACTCCCAATAGAATACCATGAAACCTAGGTTTAGGTTAAGCAATGCCTGATGTTATATACATCCACTAGCTCTCTCTCTAATAGTTAAAATAAATGTGTAATAGAAAAGAAAGACACTTCTGTTATAAGACCTAGATTTATGGAAACTATTGATGTAATATATAGTTATTAGCTCCTTTCTAATGGTTAATATGCTGATGTAAATGTATAGACAATTATTATAAAAAAGTGGGAACAAATTAACAAAAATCTACCTATAAACAAAATACTGGTGATTTAGACACACTATTGGGGCAATAAAAAAGTGATTATTTCTACGAATGGAAATGGATATAGAAAATCCACCTTAAAAAATGAGGATTTAGACACACTATGGGGGTTACTAAGAAATCGAAAATTTCCACCTTTAATGACAATTAAGGAAGGACCAATAGAAAACATGCAAGATATTTAAATAGGAACAACCGTGAGTCACCAGCATCTTGATAAAGCTCTTAACAGAGCGAAACGCGTCGAGCTGGGTGACTTATACACAGACTGAGGAACAGTGCAATATTATAAAGAAGAACTGTAATATTCGTATTCATAACCCGGGTTGTGCACTTCACTATTGGCATTGCCATCTCCACCTTTTAAATCCACCTTAAAGGGACAGTCTACACCTTGGTCATCTTAAAGTATTACCTTAGATTAAGCTGCAAATAGCCTCCTGCACCTTTTCTATATCATGCAGCAGGAATGGTAGAAAAGTTATTTTAAAATGAATATTGTTTCTGGCCACTTTGAAATGGCTGCCAAGCTCAGCCCACTGATGACATCATCTTCTGGGCTGCATATGGCATCCAATCACAAAAGGCTCACTAGTTGGATGCAATAGATTGTCAATGCTATTCAGCAGAGTGCATAGATGCAGCCCAGATCATGATGTCATCAGTGGGCGGAGCTTGCTAGCCACGTCAAACTGACCAGAAACAATATACATTTTAAAATAACTTTTTTACTGTTCCTGCTGCATGATATAGAAATGGTGCAGGAGGCTATTTGCAGCTTAATCTAAGGTAAGACTTTAAGATGACTAAGGTGTAGACTGTCCCTTTAAGAACTGCGTGCTAAAGCACTAAGTGCAGTTCCATCTTTAACCACTTTCCAACTGAGCTACTAACGAAGATACAAGCAGCGGTGTCTTGGGAAATTATCCTCCCTATAGGGAGCGTGACGTCAGACGCCGAACAGAGGCGGCAAAGCGAGAAGGATTGCAGTCAGAAGTCACAGGTTGATCCGATAAACACAGCAGTGAAATCAAAGGGATCTGTGAGTACTGAGACAAAAAAGCAAGTAAACCCCCAAAATAGTGTGTACTAAAAGTTTGATTACATTCGCATCACCACACGTTGACATTTGTAAAGACTCTGACTGCGTGCAAGGCACTAAGAGCAGTCTCACAAAAAAGTTTGTTTACCACGAACTGTGCAAAACCAATACTGCATATTATTTAAGAAAATGATTTGCTAGATCAATAATTGTAAAGTATAGATAAGGTCTTGAGCTTTTTTTATATCTTCACCCAAATATGAAGTGTTGAAATTTCTGTTAAGTAAAGATCAAAGGTTAACCAAGACAAAGTAACTATTCAAAAGGTTTTTAAGTTAGCTTCATTGTTACTTTACTGTTATAAAATCTTCAGCCAGCAATTGCTACGATATATAAATACAGATGTAAAGGTCTAATATATATTGTTTTATGCATTTGGGAGACGTCCCATAGTTTATTTTAGAGGAACGTGTAAACAGTCTGACATAGAAGTTTTATATTTTAACTAATATTTTAATAAATTATAATTAAATTTGGATGGTACGTCTCGACTCCATATACTGTCATTTTTTTACACCCAATAATATAGGGGGTATATACACTCAGATAACACAGTGCAAAACACGATTTTAGGTTAAAACAATTCACTTTTTATTCGCAGAGCTTCCTATCTTAATACACTAAATATACACTAAGTAGAGAAATTTTAGAATTAATTTAATCACATTAAGTTTTAAAAAATAAAATTTTTTTTGCACATATCAATATTGGCACTTCAAATTTCACATTCTATATAGTCACATAGATACGCACGATCCCTTAAGCTGGAAACAACGCCCCTATACACTCTCCTATCTAGAAAATCACACTTATAAGACCGAAGGATCTTACATAAATAGGGTGTTTGGGATCTTCTATAGTTCCAGCGCTCTACTCATTTACACCTAATAAATATATGGCTAGTTACCACCCTAGAAGCAGCCTCTTTTTGCTCAATATGTGCCTTTCACAGAGAAGAACTTTCCTGAAGCATATCAGTCTGATCCTGACTTAACAGTACAGTCCAGCCCCGAAATACCAGGCAATCCCTCTCTGAATGAGAGAAACGGCAAAACCCCAGACGTACGTTTCGGCCTATTGTGAGCCTCGTCAGTGAGGTGCAGCCATATCGCTCTAGGCACACTGAGCAACAGGTCCACATCTGGATTCCTGCATCACACTTAGGGAGACTTCCCTAAGTGTTATAATTTGCATAAATAAAAAGAGAGAAGTGCTCAACCTGGGAATGAACAATAGCATAATAGCTTGTTCTATGGTTAGTTACCACCCTAGAAGCAGCCTCTTTTTGCTCAATATGTGCCTTTCACAGAAAAGAACTTTCCTGTAGCATATTTGTCTGATCCTGACTTAAAGGGACAGTCTAGGCCAAAATAAACTTTCATGATTCAGATAGGGCATGCAATTTTAAACAATTTTCCAATTTACTTTAATCACCAATTTTGCTTTGTTCTCTTGGTATTCTTAGTTGAAAGCTTAACCTAGGAGGTTCATATGCTAATTTCTTGGACCTTGAAGGCCACCTCTTTTCAGAATGCATTTTAACAGTTTTTCACCACTAGAAGGTGTTAGTTCATGTGTTTCATATAGATAACACTGTGCTCATGCACGTGAAGCTATCTGGGAGCAGGCACTGATTGGTTAAACTGAAATAAAGGGGCAGTTTGCAGAGGCTTAGATACAAGATAATCACAGAGGTTAAAAGTATATTAATATAACTTTGTTGATTATGCAAAACTGGGAAATGGGTAATAAAGGGATTATCTATCTTTTAAAACAATAAAAATTCTGGTGTAGACTATCCCTTTAACAGTACAGTCCAGCCCCAAAATACCAGGCAATCCCTCTCTGAACGAGAGAAACGGCAAAACCCCAGACGTACATTTCGGCCTATTGTGGGCCTGGTCAGTGAAGTGCAGCCATATCCCTCTAGGCACACTGAGCAACGGGTCCACATCTCATAGGAGGCCGAAACGATTGTCTGGGGTTGTTGCTTTCCTTGTTCAGAAAAGAATTGCCTGGTATTTCGGCGCTGGACTGTCTTTGGGCAGGATCAGACTGATATGCTACAGGATATTTGTTCTCTGTGAAAGGGGCATAGTGTGCAAAAAGAACGTGCACCCTGAGGAGTTAGAATAAAAATGAACAGGCATGGAAGTTATTCTAGCTTCTGTTTTATCTCATGGAGTGCTGTTCTCTCTCTTTCGATTTTAATGCAAATTGCTCTTGGGTTACCCTAAGCGTAATGGGGAAACCAGACGTGGACTCCATGCACACTTGCCCTTAGAGAGAACCAGCTGCACCTCACTGACGAGGCCCATAGGAGGCCGAAATGATCATCTGAGGTTGTTGCTTCCCTTGTTCAGAGAAGAATTGCCTGGTATTTCGGCGCTGGACTGTCATTGGGCAGGGTCAGACTGATATGCTACAGGATATTTTTTCTCTGTGAAGGGGCATAGTGTGCAAAAAGAACTGGCACCCTGAGGAGTAACAATAAAAAACATAATTTATGCTTACCTGATAAATTTATTTCTCTTGTAGTGTATCCAGTCCACGGATCATCAATTACTTATGGGACATTAACTCCTCCCCAACAGGAAGTGCAAGAGGATTCACCCAGCAGAGCTGCTACATAGCTCCTCCCCTAACTGCCATTACCAGTCATTCGACCGAAAACATGCAGAGAAAGGAAAACCATAGGGTACAGTGGTGACTGTAGTTTAATGGAAAAATTACCTGCCTTAAAGTGACAGGGCGGGCCGTGGACTGGATACACTACAAGAGAAATAAATTTATCAGGTAAGCATAAATTTTGTTTTCTCTTGTTAAGTGTATCCAGTCCACGGATCATACATTACTTATGGGATACCAATACCAAAGCTAAAGTACACGGATGACGGGAGGGACAGGCAGGCTCTTTATACGGAAGGAACCACTGCCTGAAGAACCTTTCTCCCAAAAACAGCCTCCGAAGAAGCAAAAGTGTCAAATTTGTAAAATTTGGAAAAAGTATGAAGAGAAGACCAAGTTGCAGCCTTGCAAATCTGTTCAACAGAAGCCTCATTCTTAAAGGCCCAAGTGGAAGCCACAGCTCTAGTAGAATGTGCTGTAATTCTTTCAGGAGGCTGCTGTCCAGCAGTCTCATAGGCTAACCGTATTATGCTACGAAGCCAAAAGGAGAGAGAGGTAGCCGAAGCTTTTTGACCTCTCCTCTGACCAGAATAAACGACAAACAGGGAAGACGTTTGTCGAAAATCCTTAGTTGCCTGTAGATAAAATTTCAGGGCACGGACTACATCTAGATTGTGTAGCAGACGTTCCTTTTTCGAAGAAGGATTAGGACACAAAGATGTAACCACAATCTCTTGATTGATATTCCTGTTAGTGACCACCTTAGGTAGGAACCCAGGTTTAGTACGCAGAACTACCTTGTCTGAATGAAAAATCAGATAAGGAGAATCACAATGTAAGGCAGATAACTCAGAGACTCTTCGAGCCGAGGAAATCGCCATTAAAAACAGAACTTTCCAAGATAACAACTTGATATCAATGGAATGAAGGGGTTCAAACGGAACCCCCTGTAAAACATTAAGAACTAAGTTCAAACTCCATGGTGGAGCAACAATTTTAAACACAGGCTTGATCCTAGCTAAAGCCTGACAAAAACCTTGAACGTCCGGAACTTCTGACAGACGTTTGTGTAAAAGAATGGACAGAGCTGAAATCTGTCCCTTTAAGGAACTAGCGGATAAACCCTTTTCTAAACCTTCTTGTAGAAAAGACAATATCCTCGGAATCCTAACCTTACTCCATGAGTAACTCTTGGATTCGCACCAATATAAGTATTTGCGCCATATCTTATGGTAAATCTTTCTGGTAACAGGCTTCCTAGCCTGTATTAAGGTATCAATAACTGACTCAGAAAAAACACGTTTTGATAAAATCAAGCGTTCAATTTCCAAGCAGTCAGCTTCAGAGAAATTAGATTTTGATGTTTGAAGGGACCCTGGATCAGAAGGTCCTGTTTCAGAGGTAGCGACCAAGGTGGACAGGATGACATGTCCACTAGATCTGCATACCAAGTCCTGCGTGGCCATGCAGGCGCTATTAGAATCACTGATGCTCTCTCCTGTTTGATTCTGGCAATCAATCGAGGAAGCATCGGGAAGGGTGGAAACACATAAGCCATCCCGAAGGTCCAAGGTGCTGTCAAAGCATCTATCAGAACCACTCCCGGATCCCTGGATCTGGAACCGTAACGAGGAAGCTTGGCGTTCTGTCGAGACGCCATGAGATCTATCTCTGGTTTGCCCCAACGTCGAAGTATTTGGGCAAAGACCTCCGGATGAAGTTCCCACTCCCCCGGATGAAAAGTCTGACGACTTAAGAAATCCGCCTCCCAGTTCTCCACTCCCGGGATGTGGATTGCTGACAGGTGGCAAGAGTGAGACTCTGCCCAGCGAATTATCTTTGATACTTCCATCATTGCTAGGGAGCTTCTTGTCCCTCCCTGATGGTTGATGTAAGCTACAGTCGTGATGTTGTCCGACTGAAACCTGATGAACCCCCGAGTTGTTAACTGGGGCCAAGCCAGAAGGGCATTGAGAACTGCTCTCAATTCCAGAATGTTTATTGGTAGGAGACTCTCCTCCTGATTCCATTGTCCCTGAGCCTTCAGAGAATTCCAGACAGCGCCCCAACCTAGTAGGCTGGCGTCTGTTGTTACAATTGTCCAGTCCGGCCTGCTGAATGGCATCCCCCTGGACAGATGTGGCCGAGAAAGCCACCATAGAAGAGAATTTCTGGTCTCTTGATCCAGATTCAGAGTAGGGGACAAGTCTGAGTAATCCCCATTCCACTGACTTAGCATGCACAATTGCAGCGGTCTGAGATGTAGACGTGCAAAGGGTACTATGTCCATTGCTGCTACCATTAAGCCGATCACCTCCATGCATTGAGCTACTGACGGGTGTTGAATGGAATGAAGGAGACGGCATGCATTTTGAAGCTTTGTTAACCTGTCTTCTGTCAGGTAAATCTTCATTTCTACAGAATCTATAAGAGTCCCCAAGAAGGGAACTCTTGTGAGTGGAAAGAGAGAACTCTTCTTTTCGTTCACCTTCCATCCATGCGACCTTAGAAATGCCAGTACTAACTCTGTATGAGACTTGGCAGTTTGAAAGCTTGAAGCTTGTATCAGAATGTCGTCTAGGTACGGAGCTACCGCAATTCCTCGCGGTCTTAGTACCGCCAGAAGAGCACCCAGAACCTTTGTGAAGATTCTCGGAGCCGTAGCCAATCCGAATGGAAGAGCTACAAACTGGTAATGCCTGTCTAGAAAGGCAAACCTTAGATACCGGTAATGATCTTTGTGAATCGGTATGTGAAGGTAAGCATCCTTTAAATCCACTGTGGTCATGTACTGACCCTTTTGGATCATGGGTAAAATTGTCCGAATAGTTTCCATTTTGAACGATGGAACTCTTAGGAATTTGTTTAGGATCTTTAAATCCAAGATTGGCCTGAAAGTTCCCTCTTTTTTGGGAACCACAAACAGATTTGAGTAAAACCCTTGTCCTTGTTCCGACCGCGGAACCGGATGGATCACTCCCATTAATAAAAGATCTTGTACGCAGCGTAGAAACGCCTCTTTCTTTATTTGGTTTGTTGACAACCTTGACAGATGAAATCTCCCTCTTGGGGGAGAGAATTTGAAGTCTAGAAGGTATCCCTGAGATATGATCTCTAACGCCCAGGGATCCTGGACATCTCTTGCCCAAGCCTGGGCGAAGAGAGAAAGTCTACCCCCCACTAGATCCGTTCCCGGATCGGGGGCCCTCGATTCATGCTGTCTTAGGGGCAGCAGCAGGTTTCCTGGCCTGCTTGCCCTTGTTCCAGGACTGGTTAGGTCTCCAGCCTTGTCTGTAGCGAGCAACAGCTCCTTCCTGTTTTGGTGCAGAGGAAGTTGATGCTGCTCCTGCTTTGAAATTACGAAAGGAACGAAAATTAGACTGTCTAGCCTTAGGTTTGGCTCTGTCTTGAGGCAGGGCATGGCCTTTACCTCCTGTAATGTCAGCGATAATTTCTTTCAACCCGGGCCCGAATAAGGTCTGCCCTTTGAAAGGTATATTAAGCAATTTAGATTTAGAAGTAACGTCAGCTGACCAGGATTTTAGCCACAGTGCTCTGCGTGAATGAATGGCGAATCCGGAATTCTTAGCCGTAAGTTTAGTTAAATGTACTACGGCATCTGAAATAAATGAGTTAGCTAACTTAAGGGCTTTAAGCTTGTGTGTAATCTCATCTAATGGAGCTGATTCAAGTGTCTCTTCCAGAGACTCAAACCAAAATGCTGCTGCAGCCGTGACAGGCGCAATGCATGCAAGAGGTTGCAATATAAAACCTTGTTGAACAAACATTTTCTTAAGGTAACCCTCTAACTTTTTATCCATTGGATCTGAAAAGGCACAGCTATCCTCCACCGGGATAGTGGTACGCTTAGCTAAAGTAGAAACTGCTCCCTCCACCTTAGGGACCGTTTGCCATAACTCCCGTGTGGTGGCGTCTATTGGAAACATCTTTCTAAATATCGGAGGGGGTGAGAACGGCACACCGGGTCTATCCCACTCCTTAGTAACAATTTCAGTAAGTCTCTTAGGTATAGGAAAAACGTCAGTACTCGCCGGTACCGCAAAATATTTATCCAACCTACACATTTTCTCTGGTATTGCAACTGTGTTACAATCATTCAGAGCCGCTAACACCTCCCCTAGTAATACACGGAGGTTTTCCAGCTTAAATTTAAAATTTGAAATATCTGAATCCAGTTTGTTTGGATCAGAACCGTCACCCGCAGAATGAAGCTCTCCGTCCTCATGTTCTGCAAATTGTGACGCAGTGTCTGACATGGCCCTAATATTATCAGCGCACTCTGTTCTCACCCCAGAGTGATCACGCTTACCTCTTAGTTCTGGTAATTTAGCAAAAAATTCAGTCATAACAGTAGCCATATCCTGTAATGTGATTTGTAATGGCCGCCCAGATGTACTCGGCGCTACAATATCACGCACCTCCCTAGCGGGAGATGCAGGTACTGACACGTGAGGCGAGTTAGTCGGCATAACTCTCCCCTCGTTGTTTGGTGAAATATGTTCAATTTGTACAGATTGACTTTTATTTAAAGTAGCATCAATACAGTTAGTATATAAATTTCTATTGGGCTCCACTTTGGCTTTAGCACATATAGCACAGATATCTTCCTCTGAATCAGACATGTTTAACACACTAGCAAATAAACTAGCAACTTGGAAATACTTTTCAAGTAATTTACTATAATATGAAAACGTACTGTGCCTATAAGAAGCACAGAAAAAGTTATGACAGTTGAAAATTAATAAACTGAAAAGTTATAGCATCAAATCTTTGTAAAAAACACAATTTTAGCAAAGGATTGTTCCCATTAGCAAAGGATAACTAACCCTGATAGCAGAAAAAAAAAAAAAAATACAGAAATAAACGTTTTTTTATCACAGTCAACTACAATCTCACAGCTCTGCTGTGAGTGATTACCTCCCTCAAAACAAGTTTTGAAGACCCCTGAGTTCTGTAGAGATGAACCGGATCATGCAGGGAAGACAATAAACTTCTGACTGAATTTTTTTGATGCGTAGCAAAAGCACCAAAAAAGGCCCCTCCCCCTCACACATAACAGTGAGAGAGATCAGTAAACTGTCATAAATTAAATAAAACGACTGCCAAGTGGAAAAAAATAGTGCCCAAAACATTTTTTCACCCAGTACCTCAGAAAATTAAACGATTTTACATGCCAGCAAAAAACGTTTAACATTAATAAATTGAGTGTTATTAAAAAGCCTGTTGCTAGTCCCTGCAAATTAGGCTAAAGTTTTATGCATACAGTATAATTCCAGTGAAGTGCCATTCCCCAGAATACTGAAGTGTAAAATATACATACATGACAGCCTGATACCAGTTGCTGCTACTGCATTTAAGGCTGAGTTTACATTATATCGGTATGGCAGAATTTTCTCATCAATTCCATTGTCAGAAAATAATAAGCTGCTACATACCTCTTTGCAGATTAATCTGCCCGCTGTCCCCTGATCTGAAGTTTACCTCTCCTCAGATGGCTGGGTGAATCCTCTTGCACTTCCTGTTGGGGAGGAGTTAATGTCCCATAAGTAATGGATGATCCGTGGACTGGATACACTTAACAAGAGAAAATGGAAGTAATTCTAGCTTCTGTTCTATCTCATGGAGTGCTGTTCTCTCTCTTTCGATTTATATATATATATATATATATATATATATATATATATATATATGGGTTAATTGGGGATTCTCCATTCGTTTTTGGTATAGCAGCAGCTGTTTGCATTTATAGGATACACATTCTATGAAAATTGTTTAGGGTATTTATTATATTACCTCTATCTGGAGCGCTATTAGACCCTGAGCTTCTTGGGTTTTTCCCAGGATTCTAGCAGTCTATATAAAATTACTGAAAAAAATAAAATTATCAAAAATAAAACATTTTTAAACCTAATCTAATACCCCTACAAAAATACCCCCCCAAAATAAAAACACCCCCTAAACTAACAATAAACTACTAAAAGCTCTTAAAAGGGCTTTTTGTAGGGCATTGCCCTAAGTTAAGTGCCCCCTAAAAGTAAACTCCCCACCCACACAACCCCCAAAATAAAAAATCCTAAGTCTAAAAAACCTAAGCTACCTATTGCCCCGTAAAGGGGCATTTGTATGGGCTTTGCCCTAAAAAGGGCAATCACTAGGGGGGGCGGAGCTAACTCCTGAACTGAGCAGTCGCACTCTTAGTGAGCTCCGCTGGAAATTTTGATTAAAAGTAAATTTTTGGGTAAAATTCACTCTGGTAACCGGCTTATTCTACTCCTGAAGCACCCAAACCCCTCCTAGCACCTTTCCAGAGGGGAGCTCCAGCTCAATCCGGCTGATTAAAGTTTTTCTTTGGCCCTGGTTTGCGGCACTACAAGGGGCCTGGACATTTGCCTGCAACACCGCTACTTGTCCCTAGACCGAGAAGGCTAAGCTTACCTCCTATCAACACCGGTGACTCCGGAGGGTCGGGGCTCCGCTCCGGAGCGGTCCCGGTTGCAGCTGCGTGGGCTCCACCTGTGAACCGGAGCTCAGTATAGGACACCCCTGTGACCGATATTCGATATCGGAAGAAGCCTCTTTTAGTACCCTCGGTGCCAACATCATACCCTGTCAGGAAATCTATTGCCGGGCACCCGGTACTTACCTGCCTACATTCCCCTTGAAGTTTCCTGGAGCGGCGCGAACAGCCGCCATCTTGCCTGGTGCAGGGATAGAGGAGCAGTAGCGCAGCTTGTCAGAGCGAGACTCGGGACTATTTCTTCTACCCAGCTCTACTTACGGGTGTCACGGTAAGCAAGACATCTCTTCTCCCGATCAGCACAAGCCTCATCCGAGCTCCGGAGCTGAGATCACCTTTTCCCCACTGCTCCTGGATCCGGGCCTGGCTGCCTTTCTGCAGTAGGTGTGAAGAGGCACTCACTACCACTGTTCTTCTACTCTCTCCCGACTACCCCGAGTGACCCGCTTTCTGATAGACTCTTTGGGACACCGGTAAGCCTGTACTTTCCCACATTCTATAATCCCTGGGCCTGAGCAGAGGGGGGTTAGAACTGTTCCCCCCCACCACCACCACAATCTGCCCCTCAGGGTCACTTTTACATATAAGGGTCACTCAGAGTATTCAAAACCCTTTCCAGTTGAGGCCCTTCTCCTGCATATTTTAACCCCCTGGGTCCCTGCACACCTACATGGGCATATCATTTATATACTCTACGGAATTCTTCCTGTTATGGGAGGCAGATTCATTTAATTCACCTTGCCTTCTCTGTGAACTGCCTTTCCTGTGATATTCTCCCTACAGGGAACAGTTTATGCTACTGCCTTATCTCCAAGACTGTACTGTTGATTACAGCCTTCCTTCAAATTGAAAAATTTAGGCCCAAGAGCTGCTGCAATCTATCTGTGACTACCTCTTAACTTGCAGCACTATAATCCTTTGGACTATACATATGCCTATATTTTTTCTACTCTGGGGACTGCCCTTATGGACGTGTCTGAGCTGTGCTACCATTGGCACCTTGGAGCTCTGTTTATGGGTTACAGTGCTTAGACTGCTGTGATATAGGGGCTGCTGCGTCAGCTAATTTGTTCTTGGGCCCTCATACCCAAGTGTAGTGTCATTATTTTTTCTAACCTAATATTTTTCTTTACAGGCTCCTAACATTAAGATTTGTACTGTCACCTCATATCTTACATTTGCTTATTGTACAGATACCTTACCATCACCTAATCACACGCACACACAGATTAGCGAACCCACCTAACAAATAAGTTTTAGGCCTCAAATAGCTACAAGCACATTCTCGCACTTATTCCCTTTAACTCCAGCCCCTGAGATTACAATTGATACGGAATTAGATCTGCAGAAAGAGTTTAAGACTAACCTTGCTCAAATATCTCAAGCACAGCAGCGTTGAATAGCATAACACCCTCATTCTTTGCAAGCCTGTGTCCACAAATTTAATATCACCCAGAAACGTATTTATCTTTATGCTGCAGCAACCACAGCCCTCCATTGTTGGGTAAATGTATTGAACTCTGCAGTTGTCAGTAACCCAGGGACAGGTTTTCCTGAATAGATCTCCTAATATACAGCTGCTCATACCAGCATAATAAGGGTGGACATTTTGCTGCTTATTTTTGCTTTGCATAAAACTTTCACACAGAACTATTGCTGTAGCTCATACCTAAAACAATTTCAAACAAAAATAGAAGGATAGGGAACCTGCAGAGCAGAATCCCCAGAAGAACACCATCTACACCTACACTCCTGAATTAACAACTTAAGGACTTAATAGCAGGGTATCTTATCCACCCCTACTCAGTATTCCGCTGAGTTACACTGTCTGTTAATTCTCTCTGGAACCTCTCCCTTTCCGGTCCAGCCAGTCTGGGCTGGTCACTTCCCTTCTCCTTTTTCCCTTCTACATAGTCGTATCCCATCACTCCCCGGGGTGCCAGTGACTCACTTACTTGAATTTGTATGTTGGGACCGAAAGGTTCAATTTCTACCTATTATGTGATGCTGTAACAAAATGTCATAAATATAGAAGGTGTTATTGACCCCTGCTCCGCAGTCTAGCAATACATATCAGATCTAGTAAACTTTACTATACGGTGCTTTATACTTTTCAGATTGTTTTAAGAGTGCTCTATAATAGAAGGTTGGTGTTAATTTTTAACTTACAGATATACCTAACAGTCTTAACACAATGCCCCATGGGCCCAGACGACAGGGGAAACCCTCCACTAACACTCAGAAGACTGTTTATGATCATTTTACTCAATCAGGAAAGGAATCTAACCCTGTCAAAAACGAGGAGATGAGCGACCCTGAGTCGATCGATGCTGAATCTCATTCCAGTGTGCGCTCAGAAGCGCCATCACATCACTACATTACTAAGGCTACCCTACAACATATGTTGGCCAGTCAAACACGCTCTATCACCCAGGAAATTCAACGGTCCTCTGCGGAACTGAAAAAGGAAATTTCAGAGATTGGAGAAAGGGTTGAAGCACTTGAGCGGAAACAGGATGATCTAGCAGTAGATCAATCAAACCTGCTCACTTACTCTGAAACCCTAGCAGATCAGATGACTCAACTTGAATTTAAAATGGCAGACATTGAAGACAGATCTCGCAGAAATAATATCCGGTTTCGGGGCATCCCAGAAACTGTAGAGAATACCCATCTCCAACCCTACCTAAAGGAGCTGTTTACAGTACTCGTGGGCACCCCAGATGGACACACTGATACAATGGAAAGAGCCCATAGAGCTTTAAGATCACGACTTGCTCCCGCCGACAAACCAAGAGATGTAATTGTCTGCTTTCACAGCTACATATATAAAGACAAACTTATGCAAGCAGCCTTCAAAAGACCGCCTATGCCAGAAAAATTCAAAGATGTTCAACTCCTGCCTGACCTTTCAACTCATACACTACAGTATCGTAAAACCTTTCAACAAATTACTCTGACACTCAGGAAGGCTAATATTAAGTACAGGTGGGGTCATCCTACAAACCTAGTGGTCACCAGAAATAACCAGAGCCACACAATCAACTCCATACCTCAAGGTATGGCTCTCTTGGCCACATGGGGCCTACACCAGGAACAACCTCCACCATTACAGCCAACCTACCCAAAGCTGAGAGCTTCGGCTCCCGAATGGTCTATTAGAGAGCAAAGAGCTAAGAAACCTAAAACTAACCCACCGTAAAAACACGTCTGGTAGCCTTTAACAGAATTTACCTAGACTTCATTTAACCTGGAAGTTTGACCTGTCTCCAACAGATCATAACTGAGATTGAGTTAAAGTTTAAAAAGTTTACTATTAGATAGTACAATTAAGTTATGTGTTTGATTGTTATTTTAATGTTGTTGTCTTAATTTAAGAATTGCGCATATGTAATAGCAAGTTAATTAATAATGATTACTGCGGAGCAGGGTCCATCCCAAAGACCCCTGTTTCTGTTTGCTTCTCTCCCCCCCACAGGCAGCCCACACTAGGGCTCCACCATAGCGAACTATTTTCGCTAACTTTCCCTCACTCTATCTGTTGTCTATTCCCCTCCCCCTACCCTCCCCACCTACACTAACTCTTATTATTAAAAGACCTGATCTACTCCCCATACCTCCCTATGCCCCCCCTCAAAATACTAACCCATAATGTAAGAGGCCTAAACTCCCCACATAAGCGTAGCCTTTTAGCTAGATCACTCAAATTCCATAACCCTGACGTAGCATTCCTTCAGGAGACACATTGGTCATTAGACAACCCTCCTTACACAATATCTAAAGATTACACTGTCCTCGAATACACCTCTTTTTCAAAAAAAGCCAGAGGCACGGCAATTTTAATCCACAAAAGAATAGCCTATGAACCAATCCAAGTTCTAAAAGACCCGCAATCTAGATTTCTCATTCTAACATGTAAGCTAGACCATACTGATCACACCTTAGTCTCTATCTATCTACCTAACTCACATCAGCCTAGATACCTCAAACGGATCCTACACACAGTTGACCGGATAAAAATAGGCAGAGTCTTACTAGCGGGGGACTTCAACATGACTTGGGACCCAGCACTAGACAGAAAAAGAACTGCCCGGACAAAACATGCCACCCCTCCTGCTCAACTCTCCCAAAAGTTCAGACAAATTATTACCCACTTCTGCTACTTCGATGTATGGCGTTCACTTCATGCTAGGGATAGAGACTACACTCACTTCTCATTCCCTCATAAAACATACTCCAGACTCGACTATGTTTTTTGCTCAGCAGAAACCCTTGACCAAGTCAAACATTCTAACATCTCCCTATGCCCATGGTCTGACCATGACCTAGTTTCAGTAACTCTCCGCTCAACGGAACGACATAATGTGAGGCCTTCATGGCGCCTTCCACATGACATCCTACAGGATGCTGCATTCAAGGAAACCTTGAGAAAAGACATAACCTTCTACTGCCAAACTAATGATAATAATCAGGTCAGAGACGACACACTATGGGGTGCGGCAAAGGCCACCTTTAGAGGTCTCATAATTAAAAAACAAGCTCATCTTAAAAAGCTATCTGGCCTACCCCTTTCTAAATCTCATATTGAATTGCGTCGACTAGAACTCCTAAATAGAAGTACACCCTCAGATGAAACCACAGCTCAAATTATACAGATTAAAAACCATATTAACCAACTAGAGCTAAAACGCACCCAAGCTAACTTATTTAAACTGAAACAGATTACTTACCATAAGAGTAACAAAGCAGATACACTACTAGCAAATAAACTTAAAAACAGGGCGAGTACCTCAAGAATTCACCAGATCCAATTTGAGAACCAGACATACCGCAAACCCTTAGACATTGGTACTTGTTTTGAGAAATTCTACTCAAACCTATACAATTTAGAAAAAAATGTAAGTGACAAACTAACTCCTGTCAATAAGATTTGCTCCTTCCTTCGCAGCTTAAATCTCCCCTCATTGTCGCCTGACGACCAAGAAACACTCTCATCCCCCTTCACCTCTAAGGAAATCAAACACGTAATAACGCATCTAAAACCTTTCAAAACTCCGGGCCCAGATGGCTACTCAGCAGCCTTCTACAAAACATACACAAACGAGCTAACCCCACTACTCTTAAGATTTTTTAACCACGCTAGAGAACAGGGTAGGTTTAGTCAGGAATTCTTGGAAGCAACGGTGATTACTATTCCTAAGCCCCAAAAAGACCCATCTTTATGCTCCAATTACAGGCCAATCTCCCTGATTAATTTAGATATTAAAATTTATGCTAAATTATTTGCTACACGCATCTCTAAATTACTCCCGAAACTCATAAACTTAGACCAAGTAGGATTTATCCCTCATCGCGAGGGACCAGACAATACTAGACGTCTCTTAAACATCTGCACTGAATCCACCAGACTAAATAGGCCATTCTCTGTAATCTCATTAGATGCAGAGAAGGCTTTTGACCGCGTTAGATGGTCCTACCTATGGGAAGCCCTTAAAATTTTTGGTTTCCCAGATCAAATTATCAAAGCGATTCAGGCTCTTTACTCCACTCCCACAGCAGTAGTTAGAGGCCTAGGCTTCGCCTCACCCCCCTTCCCAATATCTAATGGCACCAGACAAGGGTGTCCACTCTCACCTCTTCTTTTTGCCCTGGCAATCGAGCCATTAGCAGAACAAATCAGACAAGATAAAAAAATTGATGGCATCCGCCTACATGGCACTATTCACAAAATTGCACTCTTTGCTGACGACATCACAATATTCTCATCAGACCCCCTATCCTCATTCCCGAGACTGATAGAAATCTTAGACTCCTTTGGAGACATGTCACTCTACAAATTAAACCTAGATAAAACAGAAATCTTTACCTGGGGAATTCCACAGAACACTGTTGACACCCTCAGGGTCCAATATAGAGTACACTGCGTTAATAACTTCATCTCCCATTTAGGTGTTAAGATATCGAACAATATCCCTCAGATGATCAAAGACAACTATCTGCCCCTTTTAGCCGAACTGCGTACCCTGAAAGACAAATGGGACTACACTTACATCTCATGGATAGGTAGGTTAACAGCCCTTAAGATGTCTTTTCTACCTAAAATTACTTATTTATTTAGATGTCTACCTCTCCGTATCCCGGGATATCTCCTTCACCAATTTCAGAGTGAATTTACAAAATATATATGGCAACACAAACCCCCCAGAGTGGCGCATAAAATTCTTCAAAGCCCCCTTAGTAGAGGAGGTATAGCCTCCCCATCAATAACTAGGTATTACGAAGGAGCCATGCTCACTCACATCTCGCAATGGGGTGCGAAAGACTCCCCTAGTAAATGGAAAACCATAGAACAAGCCTCCCTCCCAAACCACATATTTTTACCCGACTTAATTTGGATTCCTGCCCACCTAAGACGTACCACAGACATTAGCAACAACATAATACGAGAATGCCTCGCCGTGTGGGATAAGCTAAGACACTATCCACACATCGCCCCACATCCCTCACCTATTACTCCCTTGACGGGTCTCCTACGAGGCTTACCTGACTCTCATCCTTATGGCTGGACAAGAATTGGAATACAAACAGTAGCTGACATTTGGGTTACTTCACCAACCCCGCGCTTCATGACACTCTCAGAAATAAAGGCTGGCTCCAACTTACCCAGGTACATGACATATGAATACACAAGACTAAAGAGCTTTCTTATTAGTTGGGGATTTCAACCTGAGTTGCGCCGACCCCGTACACTCTGGGAAACGACTTGGCAACAAGGTAACAAACTACACAGACCATTATCAATGCATTACACCTTAATAGGAAACACAGACCCTGAGAATAAACTTCCTCACTTACTCACATGGGAATCAGTCCTGAACCTGACTCTGCCCCCACAAGTATGGCAACATGTAATTTCCCTCACTAAAAAAGCACTACACTGTGTCACACTCTTCGAAACCTATTACAAACTCTTAACGAACTGGTACCTTACCCCTGCGAGACTTAACAAAATGTTTGTCTCTGCCTCTCCCCTATGCTGGCGTAATTGCGGCAAAAAAGGAGACTCTCTACACATATGGTGGGAATGCCCCAAGTTAAAACCCTTATGGAGTACCTGCTTCCGTACGCTAGGGAGATTAGGCATAACACTTCCTATAACTCCTTCTAATGCCCTCTTACACATAGGCATTACTAAATTACCTAAACACCAAGCATACCTAGCAATCTATTTGCTAACAGCTACTAAAGCGACAATAGCCAAGGCATGGAAAACCGAGACGCCTCCAAAATGGTCATACATCCTAAACTATATGGCATACATCTACAATATGGAGAAACCTATCTTTTACTCTCTAAATAATTCAGACCTATTTGAACTAGTGTGGGCAGACTGGCAATCTAACCACACCATTACTTGGGCCCCGAACACTAGAGTAAACACACACTAGGCAACCCTCTCCATGTACCCTCCGCATATGAACTAAATCTCTGCCTCTGACAACAATTCTTCCTTCCCTCTCTCCCCAGTCCCTCCCCCCACCCCAGCCAACCCACCTCATCTGACTTGAGCTATATTTCGTTCATTTTTTCATTTTATGAACACATTCTAATCTGACATATTCTTAGTGTTCCAATTTTTCTGTTCATACTTTCTGTAGGAGCCTGCGTGCTCCAAATCATTTACTATGTTATTGTTGTAATTGAGAAATCTTTACCAATAAAAATTTGAAACTTTAAAAAAAAAAAAAAAAAAAAAAAAAAAAAGGGCAATCACTTATTTTGCTGCCCATTAAAAAATAATAAAAAAAACACCAAAAAAAAGTCTAACCCCAAAATAGGTACTCACAGTGCAGAGCGGAGGTGACCGGGAAGCAGTACCAGCGGTCGCAGAGCAGGATCGGCGTAGAGGATCCTCTTCATGGGGTCGCTGCCGCATACTGAATATTGAATGCAAGGTACCCCATTTAGGTTCCTTGCATTCCTATTGGCTGAAATTTTGAAATCAGCTAATAGGATGAGAGCTACTGAAATCCTATTGGCTTTTCAAATCAACCAATAGAATTTCAGTAGCTTTTATCCTATTGGCTGATTTAAAAATTTCAGCCTATAGGAATGCAAGGTACCCCAATATAAATGGGGTACCTTGCATTGAATCTTCAGTGTGCGGTGGCGACCGCATAAAGAGGAACCTCCATGCCGGTCCTGCTCCACGGTCACCTCCGCTACGTGCCACTTTTGCTCCGGATGAAGATAGAAGATGTCCCCGCGCTGGATGAAGATGTCGCCGCCTGGAAGAAGACCTTTAGGATTTCAGGAACTGTGAGTACCTATTTCGGGGTTAGACTTTTAGAGATTTTTTTGGGGTGTTTTTCTTTTTTAGATTAGGGATTATTTTATTTTTTAATGGGCAGCAAAAACAGAATTTATGTTTACCTGATAAATTACTTTCTCCAACGGTGTGTCCGGTCCACGGCGTCATCCTTACTTGTGGGATATTCTCTTCCCCAACAGGAAATGGCAAAGAGCCCAGCAAAGCTGGTCACATGATCCCTCCTAGGCTCCGCCTACCCCAGTCATTCGACCGACGTTAAGGAGGAATATTTGCATAGGAGAAACCATATGGTACCGTGGTGACTGTAGTTAAAGAAAATAAATTATCAGACCTGATTAAAAAAACCAGGGCGGGCCGTGGACCGGACACACCGTTGGAGAAAGTAATTTATCAGGTAAACATAAATTCTGTTTTCTCCAACATAGGTGTGTCCGGTCCACGGCGTCATCCTTACTTGTGGGAACCAATACCAAAGCTTTAGGACACGGATGAAGGGAGGGAGCAAATCAGGTCACCTAAATGGAAGGCACCACGGTTTGCAAAACCTTTCTCCCAAAAATAGCCTCAGAAGAAGCAAAAGTATCAAACTTGTAAAATTTGGTAAAAGTGTGCAGTGAAGACCAAGTCGCTGCCCTACATATCTGATCAACAGAAGCCTCGTTCTTGAAGGCCCATGTGGAAGCCACAGCCCTAGTGGAATGAGCTGTGATTCTTTCGGGAGGCTGCCGTCCGGCAGTCTCGTAAGCCAATCTGATGATGCTTTTAATCCAAAAAGAGAGAGAGGTAGAAGTTGCTTTTTGACCTCTCCTTTTACCGGAATAAACAACAAACAAGGAAGATGTTTGTCTAAAATCCTTTGTAGCATCTAAATAGAATTTTAGAGCGCGAACAACATCCAAATTGTGCAACAAACGTTCCTTCTTTGAAACTGGTTTCGGACACAGAGAAGGTACGATAATCTCCTGGTTAATGTTTTTGTTAGAAACAACTTTTGGAAGAAAACCAGGTTTAGTACGTAAAACCACCTTATCTGCATGGAACACCAGATAAGGAGGAGAACACTGCAGAGCAGATAATTCTGAAACTCTTCTAGCAGAAGAAATTGCAACTAAAAACAAAACTTTCCAAGATAATAACTTAATATCAACGGAATGTAAGGGTTCAAACGGAACCCCCTGAAGAACTGAAAGAACTAAATTGAGACTCCAAGGAGGAGTCAAAGGTTTGTAAACAGGCTTAATTCTAACCAGAGCCTGAACAAAGGCTTGAACATCTGGCACAGCTGCCAGCTTTTTGTGAAGTAACACAGACAAGGCAGAAATCTGTCCCTTCAGGGAACTAGCAGATAATCCTTTTTCCAATCCTTCTTGAAGGAAGGATAGAATCTTAGGAATCTTAACCTTGTCCCAAGGGAATCCTTTAGATTCACACCAACAGATATATTTTTTCCAAATTTTGTGGTAAATCTTTCTAGTTACAGGCTTTCTGGCCTGAACAAGAGTATCGATAACAGAATCTGAGAACCCTCGCTTCGATAAGATCAAGCGTTCAATCTCCAAGCAGTCAGCTGGAGTGAAACCAGGTTCGGATGTTCGAACGGACCCTGAACAAGAAGGTCTCGTCTCAAAGGTAGCTTCCAAGGTGGAGCCGATGACATATTCACCAGATCTGCATACCAAGTCCTGCGTGGCCACGCAGGAGCTATCAAGATCACCGACGCCCTCTCCTGATAGATCCTGGCTACCAGCCTGGGGATGAGAGGAAACGGCGGGAACACATAAGCTAGTTTGAAGGTCCAAGGTGCTACTAGTGCATCCACTAGAGCCGCCTTGGGATCCCTGGATCTGGACCCGTAGCAAGGAACTTTGAAGTTCTGACGAGAGGCCATCAGATCCATGTCTAGAATGCCCCACAGCTGAGTGACTTGGGCAAAGATTTCCGGATGGAGTTCCCACTCCCCCGGATGCAATGTCTGACGACTCAGAAAATCCGCTTCCCAATTTTCCACTCCTGGGATGTGGATAGCGGACAGGTGGCAGGAGTGAGACTCCGCCCATAGAATGATTTTGGTCACTTCTTCCATCGCTAGGGAACTCCTTGTTCCCCCCTGATGGTTGATGTACGCAACAGTTGTCATGTTGTCTGATTGAAACCGTATGAACTTGGCCCTCGCTAGCTGAGGCCAAGCCTTGAGAGCATTGAATATCGCTCTCAGTTCCAGAATATTTATCGGTAGAAGAGATTCTTCCCGAGACCAAAGACCCTGAGCTTTCAGGGATCCCCAGACCGCGCCCCAGCCCATCAGACTGGCGTCGGTCGTGACAATGACCCACTCTGGTCTGCGGAATGTCACCTCGTGACAGGTTGTCCAGGGACAGCCACCAACGGAGTGAGTCTCTGGTCCTCTGATTTACTTGTATCTTCGGAGACAAGTCTGTATAATCCCCATTCCACTGACTGAGCATGCACAGTTGTAATGGTCTTAGATGAATGCGCGCAAAAGGAACTATGTCCATTGCCGCTACCATCAACCCGATCACTTCCATGCACTGAGCTATGGAAGGAAGAGGAACGGAATGAAGTATCCGACAAGAGTCTAGAAGTTTTGTTTTTCTGGCCTCTGTCAGAAATATCCTCATTTCTAAGGAGTCTATTATTGTTCCCAAGAAGGGAACCCTTGTTGACGGAGATAGAGAACTCTTTTCCACGTTCACTTTCCATCCGTGAGATCTGAGAAAGGCCAGGACTATGTCCGTGTGAGCCTTTGCTTGAGGAAGGGACGACGCTTGAATCAGAATGTCGTCCAAGTAAGGTACTACAGCAATGCCCCTTGGTCTTAGCACAGCTAGAAGGGACCCTAGTACCTTTGTGAAAATCCTTGGAGCAGTGGCTAATCCGAAAGGAAGCGCCACGAACTGGTAATGCTTGTCCAGGAATGCGAACCTTAGGAACCGATGATGTTCCTTGTGGATAGGAATATGTAGATACGCATCCTTTAAATCCACCGTGGTCATGAATTGACCTTCCTGGATGGAAGGAAGAATAGTTCGAATGGTTTCCATCTTGAACGATGGAACCTTGAGAAACTTGTTTAAGATCTAGAGATCTAAGATTGGTCTGAACGTTCCCTCTTTTTTGGGAACTATGAACAGATTGGAGTAGAACTCCATCCCTTGTTCTCTTAATGGAACAGGATGAATCACTCCCATTTTTAACAGGTCTTCTACACAATGTAAGAATGCCTGTCTTTTTATGTGGTCTGAAGACAACTGAGACCTGTGGAACCTCCCCCTTGGGGGAAGCCCCTTGAATTCCAGAAGATAACCTTGGGAGACTATTTCTAGCGCCCAAGGATCCAGAACATCTCTTGCCCAAGCCTGAGCGAAGAGAGAGAGTCTGCCCCCCACCAGATCCGGTCCCGGATCGGGGGCCAACATTTCATGCTGTCTTGGTAGCAGTGGCAGGTTTCTTGGCCTGCTTTCCCTTGTTCCAGCCTTGCATTGGTCTCCAAGCTGGCTTGGCTTGAGAAGTATTACCCTCTTGCTTAGAGGACGTAGCACTTTGGGCTGGTCCGTTTCTACGAAAGGGACGAAAATTAGGTTTATTTTTTGCCTTGAAAGGCCGATCCTGAGGAAGGGCGTGGCCCTTACCCCCAGTGATATCAGAGATAATCTCTTTCAAGTCAGGGCCAAACAGCGTTTTCCCCTTGAAAGGAATGTTAAGAAGCTTGTTCTTGGAAGACGCATCAGCCGACCAAGATTTCAACCAAAGCGCTCTGCGCGCCACAATAGCAAACCCAGAATTCTTAGCCGCTAACCTAGCCAATTGCAAAGTGGCGTCTAGGGTAAAAGAATTAGCCAATTTGAGAGCATTGATTCTGTCCATAATCTCCTCATAAGGAGGAGAATCACTATCGACCGCCTTTATCAGCTCATCGAACCAGAAACATGCGGCTGTAGCGACAGGGACAACGCATGAAATTGGTTGTAGAAGGTAACCCTGCTGAACAAACATCTTTTTAAGCAAACCTTCTAATTTTTTATCCATAGGATCTTTGAAAGCACAACTATCCTCTATGGGGATAGTGGTGCGTTTGTTTAAAGTGGAAACCGCTCCCTCGACCTTGGGGACTGTCTGCCATAAGTCCTTTCTGGGGTCGACCATAGGAAACAATTTTTTAAATATGGGGGGAGGGACGAAAGGAATACCGGGCCTTTCCCATTCTTTATTAACAATGTCCGCCACCCGCTTGGGTATAGGAAAAGCTTCTGGGAGCCCCGGCACCTCTAGGAACTTGTCCATTTTACATAGTTTCTCTGGGATGACCAACTTGTCACAATCATCCAGAGTGGATAATACCTCCTTAAGCAGAATGCGGAGATGTTCCAACTTAAATTTAAATGTAATCACATCAGGTTCAGCTTGTTGAGAAATGTTCCCTGAATCAGTAATTTCTCCCTCAGACAAAACCTCCCTGGCCCCATCAGACTGGGTTAGGGGCCCTTCAGAAACATTATTATCAGCGTCGTCATGCTCTTCAGTATCTAAAACAGAGCAGTCGCGCTTACGCTGATAAGTGTTCATTTTGGCTAAAATGTTTTTGACAGAATTATCCATTACAGCCGTTAATTGTTGCATAGTAAGGAGTATTGGCGCGCTAGATGTACTAGGGGCCTCCTGAGTGGGCAAGACTCGTGTAGACGAAGGAGGGAATGATGCAGTACCATGCTTACTCCCCTCACTTGAGGAATCATCTTGGGCATCATTGTCACATAAATCACATTTATTTAAATGAATAGGAATTCTGGCTTCCCCACATTCAGAACACAGTCTATCTGGTAGTTCAGACATGTTAAACAGGCATAAACTTGATAACAAAGTACAAAAAACGTTTTAAAATAAAACCGTTACTGTCACTTTAAATTTTAAACTGAACACACTTTATTACTGCAATTGCGAAAAAACATGAAGGAATTGTTCAAAATTCACCAAATTTTCACCACAGTGTCTTAAAGCCTTAAAAGTATTGCACACCAAATTTGGAAGCTTTAACCCTTAAAATAACGGAACCGGAGCCGTTTTGAACTTTAACCCCTTTACAGTCCCTGGTATCTGCTTTGCTGAGACCCAACCAAGCCCAAAGGGGAATACGATACCAAATGACGCCTTCAGAAAGTCTTTCTAAGTATCAGAGCTCCTCTCACATGCGACTGCATGCCATGCCTCTCAAAAACAAGTGCGCAACACCGGCGCGAAAATGAGGCTCTGCCTATGCTTTGGGAAAGTCCCTAAAGAATAAGGTGTCTAAAACAGTGCCTGCCGATATTATAATAATACTAAAATACCCAAATAAAATGATTCCTCAAGGCTAAATATGTGTTAATAATGAATCGATTTAGCCCAAAAAAAGTCTACAGTCTTAATAAGCCCTTGTGAAGCCCTTATTTACGATCGTAATAAACATGGCTTACCGGATCCCATAGGGAAAATGACAGCTTCCAGCATTACATCGTCTTGTTAGAATGTGTCATACCTCAAGCAGCAAGAGACTGCTCACTGTTCCCCCAACTGAAGTTAATTGCTCTCAACAGTCCTGTGTGGAACAGCCATGGATTTTAGTGACGGTTGCTAAAATCATTTTCCTCATACAAACAGAAATCTTCATCTCTTTTCTGTTTCTGAGTAAATAGTACATACCAGCACTATTTCAAAATAACAAACTCTTGATTGAATAATAAAAACTACAGTTAAACACTAAAAAACTCTAAGCCATCTCCGTGGAGATGTTGCCTGTACAACGGCAAAGAGAATGACTGGGGTAGGCGGAGCCTAGGAGGGATCATGTGACCAGCTTTGCTGGGCTCTTTGCCATTTCCTGTTGGGGAAGAGAATATCCCACAAGTAAGGATGACGCCGTGGACCGGACACACCTATGTTGGAGAAAGAGCTGATTGCCCATACAAATGCCCCTTTAGGGGCAATGGGTAAGTTAGGTTTTTTAGACTTAGGGTTTTTATGTTGGGGGGTTGTGTGGGTAGGGGGGTTTACTTTTAGGGGGTAATTAGTACTTTATATAGGTTAAAAGAGCTGGTCGCTTTAGGGCAATGCCCTACAAAAGTCCCTTTTAAGGGCTATTGGTAGTTTAGTGTTAGTGGGGGTTTTTTTCCGATTAGGGCTTTTTTATTTTAATGGGCAGCAAAAGAGCTGATTGCCCTTTTAAGGGCAATGCCCATACAAATCCATCTTTAGGGGCAATGGGTAGCTTAGGTTTTTTAGACTTAGGTTTTTTTATTTTGGGGGGTTGGTTGGGTGGGGGGTTTAACTGTTTTGGGGTACTTTGTAATTTTTTTTAGGTAAAAGAGCTGTTTAACTTAGGGCAATGCCCTACAAAAGGCACTTTTAAGGGCTATTGGTAGTTTAGTGTTAGGTAGGGGGTGTTTTTATTTGGGGGGGCTTTTTTATAGGGGTACTAGTTTAGGTTTAAAAAAATATTTTGGATAATTATGTTTATTTTTTTCAGTAATTTTAGATTTTTTTATTTTTTGTAGTTTTAGTGTTTTTTTTGTAAAGTTAGATTTTTTTTAATTTTTGTAATGTTAGTTTTTTTTTAATTTAATCTTAAATCTTGCAAAATAATTGGGATGCTTAGTGATTAGATAGATTTTTTTGCATTGTGCGGGGTTGGTGGTTTAGGGGTTAATATTGTAATTAGGTAGTTGACTTGGAGTTTTTTGTGGTTTAGGGGATAATAGTGTAATTAGGTAGTTTGTGTTGTGGGGGTTTGGCGGTTTAAGGCTTAATATTTTAATTTGCGGATTAGGGGTTAATTACTTTATTATTTTGCGATGTGGGGGTTGGCGGTACATATTGCGTTAGGTGTTTGTTAATACTTCCTGAGGGCAGTTAGGTTTTTTTGTTATTATTTCGTGCGGGCGGTTAGGTTTTTTTGTTATTATTTCGTACAGGCGGTTATTTTATTTTTTGTTAATACTTCATGCGGGCGGTTAGGTGTTTTTTTGTTAATATTCGTGCAGGCGTTTTGTTTTTTGTTAATACTTACATTGTTACCTCCAGGAAAAAATAATATCAGCATTATTAATTTCCTGATTTTGTAATCCAAAAACCAAATGCTCAGCAGGATTAACAACAAATTGTTGATTTTGCGGGTTTACCGATTATATCACAGGCTGAAGGACCTGTATATTGATTGATCACTTTAAATAGTGTAGTGAAGCTAATATGTGATGTGTGCAGTTAACCTCTTGTGCTCCAAAGCCATAGAGATATGTGTTTATGTCTTTTATAGGGATATGATACCTGAAGAAATGACGCACAGTCCTTAGAAACACTTAGCAGGTATTACAAGTGTGTAAGCTATTAATAAGCTTCAATAATGGCTTTAAAGTGATTTTATTAAGGATATTCACTATACATGAGCTGGAGTCTTTTGTAGCCACAAGCGGGAGAGATATCGATCTGTATTGCTTCTGACACTGAGCTTACACGTGGGAGCAGTAAGCTGGGTCATTGCAATAACTCAGCACGTGTGTTACAGTAATGCAGTGCTGATCCTATTGTGAGAACCTTTTCTTTGGTGACTTGGGTTTACAAATGTTCTGCACTAATAGGCACTCTATCTTCGTCTTGTGTGAGAGATATGTGTTTATGTCTTTTATAGGGATTTGCACAGAGACATTATTGGTATAGTGGACATGTAAGTTTGTTGGGTTATAGATTTGGCTACGTTTTATTAGTGTAAAAGAGCGTGTTATTATTGTTTTTACTTTAATCGAGCATGTACAATTTGTATCTGTTTGGTGATTTAGAATCCTATTATCATCCAATATGGCGGGGTAATGACAGTGTGTTTGTTCATGCACAAAACCAATGTTACCCTTGAAAACTGTTTGGGGTACCTGATAATTTAATTTAATAAGAAAATATTGCCTTGTAAATGTGTAGTTAAAGGGAAAGTAAAGTCAAAATCTAATGATTCAGATGGAGTATGCCATTTTAAATTTTCTATTTTATTTCTAATATCTAATTTGCTTTGTTTGTTTGGTATCCTTTGTTAAAAATCATACATAAGTAGGCTCAGGGGAAGCAATACACTACTGTGAGCTAGCTGCTCATTGGTAGCTGCACATTAATGTGTCATGTCACTGGTTCACCCAATGTGTTCAGCTAGTTCGTAATAGTAACTGCTTCTTCAACAAAGGATACCAAGAGAATGAAGCAGATTTGATGCTACATATAAACTGGAAAGTTGTTTAAAATTGTATGCTCTATCTGAATAATGAAAGAAAATGTGTGGGTTTCATGTCCCTTTAAGTATCAGTTAATTTGGATTGTGGATGAGCAAAACAGGGCTGGCACATGTTAAGTATCGATCAATTTTCACCACAACAATAGTGTAAACAGTGCTTCCAATAAACAATTAATGTGATCACATTAACATAAAAAGGGAGTCAATTAGCCTATCAAAGACTGTGATCAACTCCTTTGTTTGTATTGACCTATGTATTATGCCACTAGTAAATTCAACATTTTATTTCACTGAGTTTGTATTTTTCAAAATACTAATTCAAATGTAAACCTCATCTCTTACATATCAATCCATATACAGAGCTAAAGCAAAATAAAATTAAAAAGCTTATGCATCTTGGCTGAGGACTATTGGGAAACTGAACTAAGATATTTTTTTCTAACTTAAAATAAGAATTAATTGAGAGCCTGGAAGAGACACATTAAACTAGGCTGATGCTCCTCTGAGTGATGGTACCCTCAGGCAGCAAATGTAAAAAAAAATAACAAAGATAAGAAACAAATACACAGCTTAATTCAATCTGACTAAATGCATTTTTCATAGAGTGAGATATTGCATTGTAATGTGTGTGTGTACAGGTATATGTGTATGTGTGCGGGTATGTGTGTGTGTGTGCAGGTATGTATGTGTGAGTGCACAGGTATGTGTGCACAGGTATGTGTGCACAGGTATGTGTGCACAGGTATGTGTGTCTGTGTGCAGGTATGTATGTGTGAGTGCACAGGTATGTGTGTGTGTGTGGGCAGGTATGTATGTGTGAGTGCACAGGTATGTGTGTGTGTGCGCGCAGGTATGTATGTCTGAGTGCACAGGTATGTGTGTGTGTGCAGGTATGTATGTGTGAGTGCACAGGTATGTGTGTGTGTGTGTGTGCAGGTATGTATGTGTGAGTACACAGGCATATGTGCACAGGTATGTATGTGTGAGTGCAAAGGTATGTGTGTGCATGTATGTGTGAGTGCACAGGTATGTGTGCACAGGTATGTGTGTGTATGTGTACAGGTATGTATGTGTGAGTGCACAGGTATGTGTGTGCGTGTATGTATGTGTGAGTGCACAGGTATGTATGTGTGAGTGCACAGGTATGTATGTGTGAGTGCACAGGTATGTGTGAGTGCACAGGTATGTGTGTGTGCAGGTATGTGTGTGTGTGAGTACACAGGTATATGTGCACAGGTATGTGTGGGGGTATGTGTGCAGGTATGGGTGTGTGTGCGGGCATGTGTGTGTGCAGGCATGTGGGTGTGCAGGTATGTGGGGGTGTGTGCGGGTATGTGTGTGTGTGTGCGGGTATGTGTGCCTGTGTGTTCTGGGTTTGTGTGGGTATGTGTGGGTATGTGTGTGTGTGTGTGTGTGGGTATGTGTGAGTGTGCTGGGTGTGTGTGGGTATGTGTGTGTGTGTGTTCTGGGTTTGTGTGGGTATGTGTGTGTGTGCTGGGTGTGTGTGGGTATGTGTGAGTGTGCTGGGTGTGTGTGGGTATATGTGTGTGTGTGGGTATGTGTGAGTGTGCTGGGTGTGTGTGGGTATGTGTGAGTGTGCTGGGTGTGTGTGGGTATGTGTGAGTGTGCTGGGTGTGTGTGGGTATTTGTGTGTGTTCTGGGTTTGTGTGGTTATGTGTGTGTGTGCTGGGTGTGTGTGTGTGCTGGGTGTGTGGGGGTATGTGTGTGTGTGTGTGGGTATGTGTGAGTGTGCTGGGTGTGTGTGGGTATATGTGTGTGTGAGCGTGTGTAAACTACAGAACCAATAACAATGATAAATACTGAATATAAAACTCTGCCATATTGCACAGGCATTACTAACATAATTGGCACTTTCAGACAATGGGGGTGATTCAATCTTCATGTGCAACTATTTTGTATTTTTAATTTTAATATATCTAAATATAATTACAGTCATGTTAGCAAAAATTTCAAATGCAATCAATCAAAGGAAATCTTGGATAGGGGTAATGTGGGACAGCCACATTATTTAGATACGTAGATCTTTGATACAGGGTAATAACTTTGAAATTAAAATAATGTAAGAGACGTTGGACTTACTTAATGATTGCTTGAAGCTTGTCACACAGGACAGTGAGCACAGACACAATGTCATCACAGAGAGACTCTACAGAGGGCCCCGTTTCTATGGAATGGGAGAATAGTTAGTTCATCCTTTAAAGCAAGATTGCGAATTGAGAATTAAGTGTTAAATATTTTATTAACTGTATTTTTACAAATAAGTTTTGTATTATAAGAAAAATAACAGAGGGAGAGAGATAGAGAAAGAGCAAGAGAGAGAAAGCTTGGAAGATAAGGAAAGAGAGAAACAGAAAAAGAGAAGGAGAAAAAGATAAGGAAAGAGAAAGAAAGTGAAGGAAAGAGACAGAGAAAGAAGGAGAGACAAAGACAGAAAGAGAAGGAAAGAGAGGAAGTGAAAAAGGAAAGAGAGCGAGAAAGAGAAGGAAAGAGAAAGTGGGAAAGAGAAAGAAAAGAAAAAGGGAGAGAAAAGAAGACAAGTGAGAAAGAGAAGGAAAGTAAGATAGAGAAGGAAACAATGAGGGAGGGGGAGAGAGAGAGAGAGAGAGAGAGAGAGAGAGAGAGAGAGAGAGAAAGAGGGTGGGGGAGAGGACAGGAGAGGAAAGAAAGGGAGGCAGAGGGGAACAATGAACTTTGAGAAACCCAGTATTATCAATAGGACAACTACAAGGTTTTTCTTGCTATAGTAATTTTCCAACTGACTGAACACAATTATCTTGTTTACTGTTATTGCAACTTGGAATAATTTCTAATTAGCACAAGAGATGCTGATTAAGCTAAATAGTTATTTTTAAAAAAGTGTTTGGAGTTGGCTTCATTTGTTTAACGATTCTGCATAATGACAAAGCAATCAATGGATAGTTTAAAGGGACAGACTACAATATCATTTTTATTGTTTTAAAAGATAGATAATCCCTTTATTATCCATTCCCCAGTTTGCATAACCCACACAGTTATATTATTATACTTTTTACCTCTGTGATTACTATGTATCTAAGCATCTTCTGGTCACATGACTTTGTATTTATTATCTATTGACTTGCATTTAGTACTGTGTTGTGCTAACTCTTAAATAACTCCTCGGCCGTGAAGAAAATGTTATCTATATGACTCACATGAACCAGCAGTCTCCTGTTGTGAAAAGCAAATAAAAAGCATGTGATAAGAGGCTGTCTGCAGTGGCTTAGAAACAGACAGAGATTTAGAGGTTTAAATGTTATAAAATATATTAATATAACAATGTTGGCTGTGCAAAGCTGGGGAATGGGTAGTAAAGGCATTATCTATCTTTTTAAACAATAACAATTTTAGTGTAAACTGTCCCTTTAAGGCTAAAATGATGTCTGAGTCCTATCTATGTATGAATAACACACTGGTATATCTGAGCCTTGTGAAAACTGTATACAAAAATTAAAATAAATCACCTAAAAACAGAATTTATGTTTACCTGATAAATTACTTTCTCCAACGGTGTGTCCGGTCCACGGCGTCATCCTTACTTGTGGGATATTCTCTTCCCCAACAGGAAATGGCAAAGAGCCCAGCAAAGCTGGTCACATGATCCCTCCTAGGCTCCGCCTACCCCAGTCATTCGACCGACGTTAAGGAGGAATATTTGCATAGGAGAAACCATATGTTACCGTGGTGACTGTAGTTAAAGAAAATAAATTATCAGACCTGATTAAAAAACCAGGGCGGGCCGTGGACCGGACACACCGTTGGAGAAAGTAATTTATCAGGTAAACATAAATTCTGTTTTCTCCAACATAGGTGTGTCCGGTCCACGGCGTCATCCTTACTTGTGGGAACCAATACCAAAGCTTTAGGACACGGATGAAGGGAGGGAGCAAATCAGGTCACCTAAATGGAAGGCACCACGGCTTGCAAAACCTTTCTCCCAAAAATAGCCTCAGAAGAAGCAAAAGTATCAAATTTGTAAAATTTAGAAAAAGTGTGCAGTGAAGACCAAGTCGCTGCCTTACATATCTGATCAACAGAAGCCTCGTTCTTGAAGGCCCATGTGGAAGCCACAGCCCTAGTGGAGTGAGCTGTGATTCTTTCAGGAGGCTGCCGTCCGGCAGTCTCATAAGCCAATCGGATAATGCTTTTAATCCAGAAGGAGAGAGAGGTAGAAGTTGCTTTTTGACCTCTCCGTTTACCAGAATAAACAACAAACAAAGACAAAGTTTGTCTGAAATCCTTAGTAGCTGCTAAGTAAAATTTGAGAGCACGAACTACATCCAAGTTGTGCAACAAACGTTCCTTCTTTGAAACTGGATTAGGACACAAAGAAGGCACAACTATCTCCTGGTTAATGTTTTTATTAGAAACAACTTTTGGAAGAAAACCAGGTTTAGTACGCAAAACCACCTTATCTGCATGGAACACCAGATAAGGAGAAGAACACTGCAGAGCAGATAATTCTGAAACTCTTCTAGCAGAAGAAATTGCAACCAAAAACAAAACTTTCCAAGATAATAACTTAATATCAACGGAATGTAAGGGTTCAAACGGAACCCCCTGAAGAACTGAAAGAACTAGGTTGAGACTCCAAGGAGGAGTCAAAATTTTGTAAACAGGCTTGATTCTAACCAGAGCCTGAACAAAGGCTAGAACATCTGGCACAGCTGCCAGCTTTTTGTGAAGTAACACAGACAAGGCAGAAATCTGTCCCATCAAGGAACTTGCAGATAATCCTTTTTCCAATCCTTCTCGAAGGAAGGATAGACTCTTAGGAATCTTAACCTTGTCCCAAGGGAATCCTGCAGATTCACACCAACAGATATACCAAATTATGTGGTAATTTTTCTGGTTACAGGCTTTCAGGCCTGAACAAGAGTATTAATAACAGAATCTGAGAACCCTCGCTTTGATAAGATCAAGCGTTCAATCTCCAAGCAGTCAGCTGGAGTGGGTCGAACGGACCTAGAACAAGAAGGTCTCTCAAAGGTAGCTTCCATGGTGGAGCCGATGACATATTCACCAGATCTGCATACCAAGTCCTGCGTGGCCACGCAGGAGCTATCAAAATCACCGACGCCCTCTCCTGATTGATCCTGGCTACCAGCCTGGGGATGAGAGGAAACGGCGGGAACACATAAGCTAGTTTGAAGGTCCAAGGTGCTACTAGTGCATCCACTAGAGCCGCCTTGGGATCCCTGGATCTGTACCCGTAGTAAGGAACTCTGAAGTTCTGACGAGAGGCCATCAGATCCATGTCTGGAATGCCCCACGGTTGAGTGACTTGGGCAAAGATTTCCGGATGGAGTTCCCACTCCCCCGGATGCAATGTCTGACGACTCAGAAAATCCGCTTCCCAATTTTCCACTCCTGGGATGTGGATAGCAGACAGGTGGCAGGAGTGAGACTCCGCCCATAGAATGATTTTGGTCACTTCTTCCATCGCTAGGGAACTCCTTGTTCCCCCCTGATGGTTGATGTATGAACTTGGCCCTCGCTAGCTGAGGCCAAGCTTTGAGAGCATTGAATATCGCTCTCAGTTCCAGAATATTTATCGGTAGAAGAGATTCTACCCGAGACCAAAGACCCTGAGCTTTCAGGGATCCCCAGACCGCGCCCCAGCCCATCAGACTGGCGTCGGTCGTGACAATGACCCACTCTGGTCTGCGGAAGGTCATCCCTTGTGACAGGTTGTCCAGGGACAGCCACCAACGGAATGAGTCTCTGGTCCTCTGATTTACTTGTATCTTCGGAGACAAGTCTGAATAGTCCCCATTCCACTGACTGAGCATGAACAGTTGTAATGGTCTTAGATGAATGCGCACAAAAGGAACTATGTCCATTGCCGCTACCATCAAACCTATCACTTCCATGCACTGCGCTATGGAAGGAAGAGGAACGGAATGAAGTATCCGACAAGAGTCTAGAAGTTTTGTTTTTCTGGCTTCTGTCAGAAAAATCCTCATTTCTAAGGAGTCTATTATAGTTCCCAAGAAGGGAACCCTCGTTGACGGAGATAGAGAACTCTTTTCCACGTTCACTTTCCATCCGTGAGATCTGAGAAAGGCCAGGACAATGTCCGTGTGAGCCTTTACTTGAGGAAGGGACGACGCTCGAATCAGAATGTCGTCCAAGTAAGGTACTACAGCAATGCCCCTTGGTCTTAGCACCGCCAGAAGGGACCCTAGTACCTATGAGGAAATCCTAGGAGCAGTGGCTAATCCGAAAGAAAATGCCACGAACTGGAAATGCTTGTCCAGGAATGCAAACCTTAGGAACCGATGATGTTCCTTGTGGATAGGAATATGTAGATACGCATCCTTGAAATCCACCTTGGTCATGAATTGACCTTCCTGGATGGAAGGAAGAAGTGTTCGAATGGTTTCCATCTTGAACGATGGAACATTGAGAAACTTGTTCAAGATCTTGAGATCTAAGATTGGTCTGAACGTTCCCTCTTTTTTGGGAACTATGAACAGATTGGAGTAGAACCCCATCCCTTGTTCTCCTAATGGAACAGGATGAATCACTCCCATTTTTAGCAGGTCTTCTACCCAATGTAAGAATGCCTGTCTTCTTATGTGGTCAGAAGACAACTGAGACCTGTGGAACCTCCCCCTTGGAGGAAGCCCCTTGAACTCCAGAGAATAACCTTGGGAGACTATTTCTAGCGCCCAAGGATCCAGAACATCTCTTTCCCAAGCCTGAGCGAAGAGAGAGAGTCTGCCCCCCACCAGATCCGGTCCCGGATCGGGGGCCCGCATTTCATGCTGTCTTGGTAGCAGTGGCAGGTTTCCTGGCCTGCTTTCCTTTGCTCCAGCCTTGCATAGGTCTCCAGGCTGGATTGGCTTGAGAAGTATTACCTTCCTGCTTAGAGGACGTAGCCCTTGGGGCTGATCCGTTTCTGCGAAAGGGACGAAACTTAGGTTTATTTTTGGTCTTGAAAAGACCTATCCTGAGGAAGGGCGTGGCCCTTGCCCCCAGTGATATCAGAGATAATCTCTTTCAAGTCAGGGCCAAAGAGTGTTTTCCCCTTGAAAGGAATGTCAAGCAATTTGTTCTTGGAAGACGCATCCGCTGCCCAAGATTTTAACCAAAGCGCTCTGCGCCACAATAGCAAACCCAGAATTTTTTCGCCGCTAACCTAGCCAATTGCAAGGTGGCGTCTAGGGTGAAAGAATTAGCCAATTTAAGAGCACGAATTCTGTCCATAATCTCCTCATAAGAAGAAGAATTACTAATAATCGCCTTTCCTAGCTCATCAAACTAGAAACACGCGGCTGCAGTGACAGGGACAATGCATGCAATTGGTTGTAGAAGGGAACCTTGCTGAACAAACATCTTTAGCAGACCTTCTAATTTTTTATCCATAGGATCTTGGAAAGCACAACTATCTTCTATGGGTATAGTGGCGCGCTTGTGTAGAGTAGAAACCGCCCCCTCGACCTTGGGGACTGTCTGCCATCAGTCCTTTCTGGGGTCGACTATAGGAAAACAATTTTATAAATATGGGGGGAGGTACTAAAGGTATACCGGGCCTGTCCCATTCTTTACTAACAATGTACGCCACCCGCTTGGATATAAGAAAAGCTTCGGGGGGCCCCGGGGCCTCTAAGAACTTTTCCATTTTACATAGTGGTTCTGGAATGACCAGATAATCACAATCATCCAAATTGGATAACACCTCCTTAAGCAGAGCGCGGAGATGTTCCAACTTAAATTTAAAAGTAATCACATCAGGTTCAGCTTGTTGAGAAATGTTTCCTGAATCTGAAATTTCTCCCTCAGACAAAACCTCCCTGGCCCCCTCAGACTGGTGTAGGGGCCCTTCAGAAACCATATCATCAGCGTTCTCATGCTCTACAGAATTTTCTAAAACAGAGCAGTCGCGCTTTCGCTGATAAGTGGGCATATTGGCTAAAATGTTTTTGATAGAATTATCCATTACAGCCGTTAAATGTTGCATAGTAAGGAGTATTGGCGCACTAGATGTACTAGGGGCCTCCTGTATGGGCAAGACTGGTGTAGACGAAGGAGGGGATGATGCAGTACCATGCTTACTCCCCTCACTTGAGGAATCATCTTGGGCATCATTTTTACTAAAAAAAATTTTATGACATAAAATACATATAGTTAAATGAGAAGGAACCTTGGTTTCCCCACAGTCAGAACACAATCTATCTGGTAGTTCAGACATGTTAAACAGGCATAAACTTGATAACAAAGCACAAAAAACGTTTTAAAATAAAACCGTTACTGTCACTTTAAATTTTAAACTAAACACACTTTATTATTGCAATTGCGAAAAAGTATGAAGGAATTGTTCAAAATTCACCAAAATTTCACCACAGTGTCTTAAAGCCTTAAAAGTATTGCACACCAAATTTGGAAGCTTTAACCCTTAAAATAACGGAACCGGAGCCGTTTTTATATTTAACCCCTTTACAGTCCCTGGAATCTGCTTTGCTGAGACCCAACCAAGCCCAAAGGGGAATACGATACCAAATGATGCCTTCAGAAAGACTTTTCTATGTATCAGAGCTCCACACACATGCAGCTGCATGCCATGCTGTCCTCAAAAACAAGTGCGCCATACCGGCGCGAAAATGAGGCTCTGACTATGATTAGGGAAAGCCCCTAAAGAATAAGGTGTCTAAAACAGTGCCTGCCGATATAATCATATCAAAATACCCAGAATAAATGATTCCTCAAGGCTAAATATGTGTTAATAATGAATCGATTTAGCCCAGAAAAAGTCTACAGTCTTAATAAGCCCTTGTGAAGCCCTTATTTACTATCTTAATAAACATGGCTTACCGGATCCCATAGGGAAAATGACAGCTTCCAGCATTACATCGTCTTGTTAGAATGTGTCATACCTCAAGCAGTAAGAGACTGCACACTGTTCCCCCAACTGAAGTTAATTGCTCTCAACAGTCCTGTGTGGAACAGCCATGGATTTTAGTTACGGTGCTAAAATCATTTTCCTCATACAAACAGAAATCTTCATCTCTTTTCTGTTTCTGAGTAAATAGTACATACCAGCACTATTTTAAAATAACAAACTCTTGATTGAATAATAAAAACTACAGTTAAACACTAAAAAACTCTAAGCCATCTCCGTGGAGATGTTGCCTGTACAACGGCAAAGAGAATGACTGGGGTAGGCGGAGCCTAGGAGGGATCATGTGACCAGCTTTGCTGGGCTCTTTGCCATTTCCTGTTGGGGAAGAGAATATCCCACAAGTAAGGATGACGCCGTGGACCGGACACACCTATGTTGGAGAAATAAAATTTTAATTGCACTTGTCTATAAATCCACAAATGTTGTAAAAATGACTAACACCAATGCAATAAATGTAATCTCATCTATTTGGGACGTTATGTACTATTATAAAATGTTAATTGAGACTTAAAGGGACAGTATACACCAATTTTCATATAACTGCATGTAATAGACACTACTATAACGAATAATATGCACAGATACTGATCTAAAATTTCAGTATAAAACCGTATAAAAACTCCAAGCTCCAAGTTTAGCACTGTTGATTAGGTTAGCAGGAACACCTAAGGAAAGTGGCTAAATTGCAGACACCTCCTCCCCTGCATATGAAAAGACAGATTTTACAAACAGAAGCCAGCAGTAGACTAGAAAAGCGCTTCTACTTTTAACACTGAAGGGCTTGGTTAGGAGTATGAAAATCTGCACAATGTTATTAAAAAATAAGCAAAACTAAACATTGTTACAAAAACACTCCAGATGGACTATATAAATGGATTATCTACAAAACATTTATGCAAAGAACATTTTGGTGTATAATTGCCTCTTTAATTCTAGGCTGTAGAAAGAAAACGGTTCAAAATAACAAAAAAATAAGTTCAAAATGTAACAAATAATATACTAATGTAGTCAACTATATCAGAATATTTAGGAGATAAAAATACCAACAAACCATAGATTCAGAGAATGCCGAGTTCCATAAAATAAAAACGGAAACTATCTAGAATCTAGATAAAAACAAATCTAGAAGAGCAATGACTACAAAACTACACAATATAAATTATATTCTGCAGTTAGAAGAATTATAGGGCATGATTATTAAAAACATGTTGGCATGGAGACACATTTTTACATTCAAAACCGCAGCCAATCTATCATTTGGTATTCTAAAATTCTTTGAGGGACCTCAAAGTAATGGTGAGATTTCTTAGATAATCTCACCAGACCAGAGAGCTTTAGAGAATCAGGCCCATTGGACCCAATTATTACTAACTCACCAGCATGAAGATAAATGACAAAATAAACCATTTTTAGCATTATATGGTAATGCATGTCTCTCCTACACAAAGTGAGATAAAAACTCAAGATAAAAGTTGCCTTTCTAAAGTTCTTTGAGGGACTTTTAAGTACTGACAAGTCTTCTTCTTAAGTAACCTCTCCATAGCAGAGAGCTTTAGAGAATAGGGCCATTGTGGGAAGCACAGAAAGCAAAACATATTCCATCAATACGTAGTAAAATTAGATGCTGATTCACATAATTGGAAAAGGTTATTGACTTATATATTGATTCCTAAATAGCAAACACTCTCTGAGAAGCTATTTTTTTCAGATGTCTAAAAATATATAGATACCTTGGGATTTGAATTCCAGGAGGTCTTCATGAGCTTTGGTGTTCTATAGGGGTAAATATCAAAAGATTACTGGTTGCAGTGAAATAAATGATGTAGATAAAACAGTTATATTACATGATATCAGTATGGGACACTACAATTAATTTAAGCAATTATTTAATACAAGCTCCAGATTTTGGATTAAGAAAATGTATTTACAGCTATGAAGAACACATTTTCATGGTATATAAAATGTGAGGTGTGGGGTGGAAGGAAGGTGCCAAAGCATTTATTGTATTCAAAGATGTTTTAATTGTAAAAGGAAAAAAATGAGAAACAAACGGCTAGATTACGAGTTGTGCGTTAGGATAAAAAAAAACAGCGTTAAGAGGTCCTAACGCTGCTTTTTTACGCCCGCTGGTATTACGAGTCTTGAAGGTATAGGGTCACCGCACACTTCTTTGGCCTTACCACAAAACGACTAACGTAAACTTCGTAAAGTCTTTTTTCTATGGGACTTCCATAGCGCCGATATTACAAGTCTGTCCTGGGAGGCCAAAAAGTGAGCGGTACACACTCTCCTGTCAAGAGTCCAAACGCATTTAAAAGTCAGTAGTTAAGAGTTTTATGGTACAACGCTGTAACATAAAACTCATAGCTAAAGTGCTAAAAGGTACACTAACACCCATAAATAACTATTAACCCCTAAACCGAGGCGCTCCCGCATCGCAAATACTAAAATAAAATTATTAACCCCTAATCTGCCGCTCCGGACACCGCCGCCACCTACATTATATTTATGAACCCCTAATCTGCTGCCCCCAACATCGCCGACACCTACATTATATTTATTAACCCTGTCAGGGATATCAGATGGCTAAGGCTACCCCCCACCCCCCTACAACCTCACCCCTGTTGTTTCTCAGTGGTTTTGGGCTCCTCAGAGCAACCACCATCTCTGGAAGCTGTTTGTTTGCTTTGTGTTGGCTTGTTTTTGTGTTCAGAGAAAAGTTGGTGTATGACCAGGAAAACCCTCTTAGGCTGGCCGGTCTCCTGGAACTCCCGGTCGGCTGCCTTACAACGGACACCCGCCTAACCCCTCTCAGGCTGGCCAGGCTCCTGGAACTCCAGGTCGGCCACAGGACAGCAGAACACTCGCTAACTTTAACCCAGGTCGCTCCAGCAACCATGTGCCCCAGAGCTCCGCTCTTTTCGGGATTAGTAGCCCCTGGGGAGTACAAGGGGTGGGGGAATTGCCGGAGGGGAGCTCCTTTGGGAACTGGGGGTTTTGGACACCCCTAACCCCATAACTTCATTGGACTGTAACTCCGGTCCCCAGTAACGAATCATGCTGATTGGACTGTGAAATCTAGGGACCAAGAGCTTTAAAATGACACCCTGGAAGTGACGCCGCTCCACTGGGATCACCCCGAAACCGCCACCCATATGTATTGGGATTATGTGGGACTGTGGCTCCTATGGAGGTGCCGGGCTGTCTGGAATGGCAGGAAAGTAGTGGGATTGTCCAGGGTCTTATCAAGATGAGCTGACTGTATAAAAGGAGTGTGTGTTTTCAATAAAATGAGTTCCTGTTAAACCTGAATGCTAGGCTGTCTAGTTATTTGGGTTTGCTCCAGCTAAAATCACTTTTCCTGGGCTATAGCAGCCTGTTCCAGGCAGAGGAAGGACACTCTGACAGAGCTACCTAGTCTGGTAGCTGGAGTCTGCCACAGGGTGGGACCCTGAGTACTGGTGCTGTCGGGCATCAGGGGTGGCTACAGGCTGTGGTCACTTGCCAGCTACATAGCTGCAATCGGCAGGGAGGAAGCAGGACCCGTTTGGCGGAGCTACCCATTCGGGGTAGCCGGGGGTATCCGTCACAAACCCCTAATCTTCCGCCCCCAATGTTGCTGACACCTACCTACAATTATTAAAGTGATGGTAAACTCTCCCCTTTTAAAAATCAGATCTGGAATGTAAGCGCTATTTTAGATGGGGTTTTATTCATCATGTGCAATGAAGATGCTCTATAACTTAGTTATTAATATAGATATGAAATTCAAATACCCCACGTCACACCACCCACTTCTAAACTCAATTTTCCTGTCAGCTAAATGATTGAATTACTTTCCAATCATCGCTCTAGCTACAACAAAAGTGCCAGATGGGGAGAGCGCTGATTGGACAACAATTCAATCTGTTAGCTCACAGAAAAGTTTACTTTTGAAGTGGGCGGAGGAGCATGCAGTATTTGAATTTCATATCTATATTAATAACTAAGTTATACTGCATCTTCATTACAGCTAATGAATTAAACTTCATCTAAAATAGCGCTTACATTCCAGATCTGATTTTATAAAGGGGAGAGTTTACCATCACTTTAACCCCTAATCTGCCGCCCCCAACGTCGCCGCCACTATAATAAACATATTAACCCCTAAACCGCCGCACTCCCGCCTCGCAAACATTAGTTAAATATTATTAACCCCTATCTGCTGTCCCTAACATCTATGCCACCTACCTACAGTTATTAACCCATAATCTGCCGCCCCTAGCGTCGCCGCCACTATATTAAAGTTATTAACCCCTAAACCTAAGTCTAACCCTAACACCCCCTATCTTAAATATAATTACAATAAATCTAAATAAAATTACTACAATTACCTACATAATTCCTATTTAAAACTAAATACTTACCTATAAAATAAACCCTAAGCTAGCTACAATATAACAATTACTTTATTTTTAATTTACAGGCAAGTTTGTATTTATTTTAACTATGTAGAATAGTTATTAACTATTTAATAACTACATAGTTAAAATAAATACAAATATACCTGTAAAATAAAACCTAACCTAAGTTACACTAACACCTAACACTACACTATAATTAAATAAATTCCCTAAACTAAATACAATTAATTACAATTAAATAAAATTATCTAAAGTACGAACCCCCCCCCACTAAATTACAGAAAATAATAAAATAATTTTTAAACTGATTACACCTACTCTAATCCCCCTAACAAAATAAAAAGTCTAACCCTAACACCCCCTAACTTAAGTATAATTTAAATAAGTCTAAATAACATTCATATCATTAACTAAATTATTCCTATTTAAAACTAAATACTTACCTATAAAATAAACCCTAAGCTAGCTACAATATAACTAATACTTACATTGTAGCTAGCTTAGGGTTTATTTTTATTTTACAGGCAAGTTTGTATTTATTTTAACTAGGTAGAATAGTTTGTTACTAAATAGTTATTAACTATTTAATAACTACCTAGCTAAAATAAATACAAAAGTACCTGTAAAATAAAACCTAACCTAAGTTACACTAACACCTAACACTACACTATAATTAAAAAATTAACTCAATTAAATACAATTAAATAAATTAAATTAGCTAAAGTACAAAAAAACAAAACACTAAATTACAGAAAATAATAAACAAATTTAAAGATATTTAAACTAATCATCTAATAGCCCTATCAAAATAAAAAAAGCCCCCCAAAAAAAAAAAAAAAAACCTAGCCTAAATTAAACTACCAATAGCCCTTAAAAGGGCCTTTTGCGGGGCATTGCCCCAAAGTAATCAGCTCTTTTACCTAAAAAAAAAAAACCCCAACAGTAAAACACACCACCCACACAACCAACCCCCAAATAAAATACTAACTAAAAAAACCTAAGCTCCCCATTTCCCTGAAAAGGGCATTTGGATGGGCATTGCCCTTAAAAGGGCAGTTAGCTCTTTTGCGGCCCAAAGCGCTAACCTAAAAATAAAACCCACCCAATACACCCTTAAAAAACCTAACACTAACCCCTGAAGATCGACTTATCGGGAGAAGTCTTCATCTAAGCCGGGCCGAAGTCCTCAACGAAGCCGGGAGAAGTCTTCATCCAAGCCGGCGAAGTGGTCCTCCAGGCGGGCAGAAGTCTTCATCCTGATGGCATGTTCTATCTTCATCCATCCGGCGTGGAGCGGGTCCATCTTCAAGACATCCGACGCGGAGCATCCTCTTCATCCGACAACTAAAGCTGAATGACGGTACCTTTAAGTGACGTCATCCAAGATGGCGTCCCTTAGATTCCAATTGGCTGATAGAATTCTATCAGCCAATCGGAATTATGGTAGAAAAAATCCTATTGGTTGATGCAATCAGCCAGTAGGATTGAAGTTCAATCCTATTGGCTGATCCAATGTTAGGTTCCATAGTTGTGTGTATACCTTTAAGTTCTGTATGACCTATCACATACACACACCCCCTTTATAACACCTGCAATAGCGTCACTCCTTGCTTAGTAATTTGTTTAAACTGCCCTGAGTAGTACTACCATAGCTAAGCTCCTGGATTTCCTAAGTACTCTTAGCTTATTTTGAATCCAGAACCTGTAAACTTCCTGAAGTGTTCGTATTAATTCTACCCCAACTAACTCTCTGCTTGCTACTAAATTTCTAACAGTGCTTGTGCAAGTCTATTTTCCAGCCTTTTCTCTGCTACTGCCTACTGTGGATAACTATTTGTCAGCTTGGATTATACTCCCATGTTCACAAAGACTCTAAGTTCGAGGATTCTTCAGAAAGGACTGTGTTAAATAAGGTACCTATTAAAAGCAGCTTTATTCCATAACGCTTAACATTTACAGATCTGGATACCTTTCTATCGGCACATAGCCGCAACCAGTGCTCTGACGTCAGACGCCATTCTCTGTTCTCGGGACAGACCGGAAGAGAGTATCTCCCCACATCGCAAAGTCAGTTGCTGCAGCTACAACTCTCCGGTAAGAAAGTGATCTTCATTCAAGGTACAGCTTCCTCTATCAGAGTTCACTAAAGTATTGTTACCACAAACTGTTTGATAATTATAACTAACAATCCATCTCGCTGCTGTCCGCTATTTTTACATTGCTTTCTACTGTTGCAACGGCTGCTTCCTGCTAATTACCTAATTCATGCTATACTAAAACTGAAGCTTGATCAAACATTATTTTGAAGCATTTCCTCATTTGCTAATAAGGACATTTTACACTCAACTATGTATTACTTACTAACAACTAAGACTTGAATTTATTAAGTTACAATTGTCCTTGTTCTTTTATAATCTTTGCTTTGCTGATTCAAGAAGAGATTAAGTAGCCCTCTACATCAAGTATTGATAAAAATCATAAAAGGCTGTAATTGACCTTGTTCTCATATTATCCTTGTATCTCTTGTCTTATGAAGATAATAAGATAACTTGACATATTGGAATACTGATAATATCTTTAATCCACCAAACATCAGTATTACTTTTGTATCTCCTGGTACATGATCATAATAACCACACCTATAACATTATTTAATACTTCCACATAGTATTGACAATTATTAGGTGTAACAAAAAATATATTTATTTCCTGTACTACATAAGGGAAATCTCATCAAACTGGTTACATCCAATCAGCCAATAGCATTGAGCTTGCATTCTATTGGCTGTTCCAATCAGCCAATAGAATGCAAGCTCAATCTTATTGGCTGATTGGATCAGCCAATAGGATTTTTTCTACCTTAATTCCGATTTTTAGATAGATTGGATTTAGATTGGATCAGCCAATAGGATTTTTTCTACCTTAATTCCGATTTTTAGATAGATTGGATTTAGATTGGATCAGCCAATAGGATTTTTTCTACCTTAATTCCGATTTTTAGACAGATTGGATTTAGATTTGATCAGCCAATAGGATTTTTTCTATCTTAATTCCGATTTTTAGATAGTATTTTATTTGGGGGGTTGGTTGTGTGGGTGGTGGGTTTTACTGTTGGGGGGGTTGCTTGTATTTTTTTTTTCAGGTAAAAGAGCTGATTACTTTGGGGCAATGCCCCGCAAAAGGCCCTTTTAAGGGGTATTGGTAGTTTAGTTTAGGCTAGGGTTTTTTTTATTGGGGGGGGGGTTATTTTAATAGGGCTATTAGATTAGGTGTAATTAGTTTAAATATCTGTAATTTGTTTATTATTTTCTGTAAATTAGTGTTTTTTTTTTTTGTACTTTAGCTAATTTAATTTAGGTAATTGCATTTAATTTAGTCAATTTATTTAATTATAGTGTAGTGTTAGGTGTTATTGTAACTTAGGTTAGGTTTTATTTTACAGGTAAATTTGTATTTATTTTTAGCTAAGTAGTTATTAAATAGTTAATAACTATTTAGTAACTATTCTACCTAGTTAAAATAAATACAAACTTGCCTGTAAAATAAAAATAAACCCTAACCTAGCTACAATGTAACTATTAGTTATATTGTAGCTAGCTTAGGGTTTATTTTATAGGTAAGTATTAAGTTTTAAATAGGAATAATTTAGTTAATGATAGTAATTTTATTTAGATTTATTTAAATTATATTTAAGTTAGGGGGTGTTAGGGTTAGACTTAGGTTTAGGGGTTAATAAATTTAGTATAATGGCGGCGACGTTGGGAGCGGCAGATTAGGGGTTAATAAATGTAGGTAGGTTGCGGCGACATTGGGGGTGGCAGATTAGGGGTTAATAAATAGTATGTAGGTGTCGGCGATGTTAGGGGAAGCAGATTAGGGGTTAATACATATAATGTAGGTGGCGGCGGTGTCCGGAGCGGGAGATTAGGGGTTAATAATTATAATGTAGGTGTCGGCGATGTTGGGGCGGCAGATTAGGGTTAATAAGTGTAAGATTAGGGGTGTTTAGACTCGAGGTTCATGTTAGGGTGTTAGGTGTAGACATAACTTTTATTTCCCCATAGGAGTCAATGGGGCTGCGTTAAGGAGTTTTACGCTGCTTTTTTACATGTGTTAGACTTTTGGCATTTGCAGTAGAAATAAGGTTCTTATGCCACTTTGCAGATAATTAGTTAGGCCTCATCTTGAGTATTGTGTGCAGTTCTGGAGGCCATCTCTTCAGAAAGATATAAAACAAACTGGAATCTGTGCAAAGGAGGGCTACTAAAATGGTACATGTTCTAAAAAATAAAACTTACAAGGAAAGACTCAATGACCTAAATAACAATGTATTCTTACCTGATAAATTCATTTATTTCTTGGTAGTGAGAGTCCATGATCCTTACTCATGGGATTACATCACCTGGCCAGCAGGAGAAGGCAAAGACACCCTACCAGAGCTTTTACATATATCCCTCCTACTTCACCTTCTCTCCCAGTGGTATTTATAGCCAAAGAAGAAGTAAGAAAGACAATAGGGTAAAGAAGTGCAAACTAAGACTGCGATCACCATAGAAAAAATTATTTTGATTGGGCTTGTGGACTCTCACTACCAAGAAAGAAATTAATTTATCAGATAAGAATGAATAATGTTTTCTTTCTAATGGTAGTGAGAGTCCTACGCTCCTTACTCATGGGATCAAATACCCAAGATGTGGAGTCCACAAAAATAATGGGTGGGAAAAACAAAAAGGTAAGGCAGACACCTATTTACAAGGCAGCACTGCCTGAAGAACCTTTCTAAAAAAGCCAGCCTCTGATGAGGCAAATACATCAAAATGTTAAAAATGTTGTAAAAGTATGAAGAGAAGACCAAATTTGTTCTACACAAGCTTCATTCTTAAAGTGATTGTAAAGTTTAAGGAATTAGTGCCCAGTATCTAAAAATAATCTTAAAAACATGGACACTTTAATTCATTCCATACTATGTTAAATTTTTCTAGTGACAGGCTTACGGGCCTTTATTAATGTATCAGTCACTGAATCAGAGAAACCTCTCTGAGAAAGGATCAACCGTTCAATCTTCATGCAGTTAAATTGAGAGATTGTAGGTTTTGATAGAAGAACGAACCTTGAGATAGCAGGTCAGATCTCAAAAGTAGATGCCAAGGAGGCACAATGTACATCCTTATCAGATCCACATACCATGTCCTGCAAGACTCTGATGAAGCAATCAGAATAGCTGGGACCTGCTTGATACATGCTACCACACGTGGGACAAGAACAATCAGAGGAGATTCCCTTGATCTCAAACTGCACCTCGGTAACTTGTGACTCAGGTGAGAAGCCATGAGATCTATGTCTGGTCTCCCCCACATCTTCATGATGTGATCGAAAATTTCCTGATTGAGAGACCATTCTCCTGAATGAAGAGTCTGAAGACTCAAATAGTCTGCTTCCCAATTGTCCACTCTTGGGATATGAATGGCTGATATGGTACACTGATACCTTTCCGCCCAAGACAGAATGTTAGATACCTCCTGCATGGGTAGGGAACTCCTTGTTCCCCCCTGATGGTTGATATATGCCACTATTGTCACATTGTCCAATTGGAATCGGATAAAAGGGATTGATTACAGGCGTGGCTATGAAATGTTTTTCGGTTATAAAGCCTCCTGAGGAAACCAAACACCCTGGGATCTTAGAAGACCCCAGACTGCACCCCTTTTTACCAGGCTGGCATCCGTAGTGATGATTTCCCATGTTGGATGACGAAAACCAATGCCTATTGAAAAATGATCAGGATCTATCCACCACGTTAGAGATCACCTGGTGAATAAATTAAACCGAGCAAACGGAATGGAGTCCGATGCCGCTTCCATGAGGCCCACTACTTCCATGCACTGGGCAATAGACGGTGAATTAGTTCCCTTAAGATCTCGATGAGCGAATTGAAGCTTCAGAATGCACTGCTTTGTCAAGAAAACCTTCATGGCTACCGAATCTATGATCACTCCTAAGAATCATACCCTCGTCTGAGGAGTGAGAGAACTTTGGCCAAGTTGATTATCCAACCATCTCTGTGAAGAGACCAATTTACCTTCTGAGTGTGAGAAGCTGCTAAAGGTAAAGATGGAGCTTGTACCAAGATATTGAGCCACATCTATTCCCTGGACTCGAATTACAGAAAACAGCACCCAAAGGACCTCGGTAAAAATTGTGGGAGCAGTCACTAACCTGAAGGGTATAGCAGTAAATTGGAAATTTAGATCTAGAAATTCAAACCTTAGGTATTGATGATGTTCTTGATGAATGGGGATGTGAAGATACACATCCTTCAGATCTATAGTAGACACTGTCCATGAAAAACTAAAGGAAGAATTGATTTGATATTTTCCATCTTGAAGGATGGTGCCCTCAAAAAGTTGTTCAATGTCTTTAGATCCAATATTGGATGAAATGTGCCCTATTTTTGTGGAACGATGAACAGATTTGACTAAAATCCTTTTACTTGATCTTTTGAAGGAACTGGAGCTATGATTCCTTTGTTTACCAAATATCTCACATACTGAAGAAAAGCTGCTCCTTTTTCTGGATTCTTCAAAAATTACAGGACCTGATACCTATTCTGTACCCGTGGGACACGATTTCTATGACCTTAGGATCTCGAACTGACTGAATCCAAACGTCCTGAAAAACAAATTATGCTTACCTTTTCATTTTTTCTTCTGACGGGGAGAGTCCACAGCTGCATTCATTACTTTTGGGAAATACAGAATCTGGCTACCAGGAGAAGGCAAAGACACTGCAGCCAAAGGCTTAAATACCTCCCCCACTTCCCTCATCCAACAGTCATTCTGCCAAGGGAACAAGGAACAGTAGGAGAAATATCAGGGTGAAAAAAGGTGCCAGAAGAACAAAAAATAAAATTTGGCCGCCCCATAGATAAAAAATGCGGGCGGGGAGCTGTGGACTCGCCCCTTCAGAAGAAAAGAAAATTATAAGGTAAGCATAATTTAAGTTTTTCTTCTTAAACGAGGAGAGTCCACAGCTGCATTGATTACTTTTTGGAAAACAATATCCAAGCTATAGAGGGCACTGAATGAAAAACGGGCAGGCACAAGAGGCGGCCCCTTCTGAGGGCACCACAACCTGAAATCACCCAAACCCAGACAAAAAACTGCTTCACCAGAAGCAGAAGGAACAAAAAAATGGACAAAGACCAAGTAACTGCCCATTAGTTAAAACCAGCAAGACCCTTGCTAGAGACAGCCCAGTATCACTAGACTCCACCGGGCACAAAGGCCTCCGAGGAGACAAAGTCCCGCAGGCTCCAAGCCCAAACATAAACGTTCCCCCCCGACCCGGGGAAGGGGGGACCTCCACATTCTCCCAGAAGGAAAGAAGAAGAGGTACTCATATACGAGAGTCCAAAAGGACCCCCAGACAAACAACTAGGGCAATAAAGAACCCCAAGTATATATATATCCCAGACCCCTATTTGCATGAAAGTCCAAGGGGCCAAGTAACGCTCCAATCCTGGAGACCTAGAGGGACAAGGAAAAACCCCTCCCGTATACAGAGTGCAAACCCGCACTCAGAATAGAACGACCGAGGAATAAAACCACCCCCACCAACAATCAGGAACAGGACATTGAGGACAGAGCAAAATCCTCTCTGCTGCCCCACCCAAAGAAAAACGAGGAACAGCCTGACGACTAGGAATGAAAGGCCTCCTATAACATGTAAAATCAAGAAAAACAAACTGCTCACCAGAGTGAGCAAACTCGGCACCTCAACCGGGCCAGCCGGTTATAATGGGCACCACGTGGTTGATATGGAACAGAAAAACTAGTGCCTGACCAAGACCAGCCTGATACATTGGGCACCCCAGAACCGTTCAAGGCCACAGAAAAGTCGAAGCCCTTGTAGGGATAGACAAAATAAACAATAGACATAACAATGTCCTAACACTTAATATTTAACTTCCGCGGAAGTGCTAAAGTGACCACAAAATCGCTAGTATCAAATTCCAGAAAGAAATGTTTTCCAAAAGGAAAAACTATAACAGACATGAGCTTCTCAAAACAAAATAAAATACATCCTAACCGGATCAAAGTAAATGAAGGCAGCACCCGGACCGTATCTTCCTGGAAGATTTAAATGCGCCGTCATAGATATGGCCATGTGGAACCGTGCCGTAACCTCTGGAGGAAACAAGCCGCCTTCCGGAGAAGGGGTAACGGCATTTGGGACAACTGCTTGCGTAGCAAAAGAAGGTTCTAAGGCGCACGCCTTGTGGGATCTGGAATTCTCAGGGACGGATGGCTCGGCGGTCTCTAAGTTCCCCCGATTCGGGAGAAAAGAGCAGTCTAAAGTGGCATTCGGAACATAACTGATGGGCATGGATTACCCGGGCCATTTCATATTCTTAGCAAGAATTAGAATCTGAATCAGAGACACCTGTCTCCACAAAATCAGAATCCTCCATAACTTGGAGATTGAAATTATGGATATAAAATTAAACGGCACCTTACACCCCCAATGGCTGGGGCACTCACCACCTCCTATGACTCAGACAACTAGCTAAACAGACTCTCTCTGTCGCCACACAGTCAGGATTACGGAAATGGAGAACAGAAACGTGACCACACCCAGTCACAAGGTGAACCATGCAGGCCAAAGAAAAGTGCGCCAGTCCGTAACGACCACGCAGCCTGACAAAAAAGGCTGGTATGTTCCGAAGTAGCCACGAGCCCAAGTATCACTACACATTAGCAGACAGAATCACATAACCAACATGATTAAAGTTCCACCTGTTCAATAATCCCCCTCATGAGATAATAACCCTTGATTCCATAAAGATAAAAAGGAGTCCCACTGAGATCGTGACTTCTACATTTACATTACATTCATGTTGAAAGTAAAATGAAACGATCTTACTGGAATCTACGCCATGGAACAGGAACACGGCCCTTCAAATGTGACAGATAGTAGCATCGCTTCTGACATGGACTTGAGTGAAGAAAACAGACAGCAAAACTTGTCAACGCTGATTGCCTATGGAGCTGCTTATATGAGTCGGGATGGTTTTGCAGAAAAAGTCTCCCTGCATCTCTGGACTCTAACTTTCATCCAAGCTCTCACTTAGAGGCTGACAGGACTACTTAAAACTCCAGTCCATTCCGAAGAGTACTACCCTCCATAAGAGACTAAACTGAATCTTCCGACACTTCTCTGCCAACCTCCTGTGACGAAAGTCAAAGAATAACTGGGGCATGAGGGAAGTGGGGGAGGTATTTAAGCCTTTGGCTGGGGTGTCTTTGCCTCCTACTGGTGGCCAGGTTCTGTATTTACCAAAAGTAATGAATGCAGCTGTGGACTCTCCCCCTACGAAATTTGTATCTGGATAGGGGGCCGTACCTTCATGCTGTTTTGGAATCAGAGGATGATTTCTTGTGCTGTTTGGACTTATTCCAGACAGGGTTAGGTTTCCAGATATTTGTTCATGTGTCCGTCTGAAAATAAGATCTAATTTATGCACAGGTTTATCCTTTGCAGGTTCCGCATTTTGAACTCCAAGAGTTTTAAAAACTTCTCTTAAAAAGCAATTAAGATGTTTCATTTTAAATTCAAAAGTAACCTCCTCATGTTCATCTGATTCTGATGAAGAATCATTAGCAGATACTTCCCCCTTCTGACACAGAGGATAACCCTTCTAAGCCAGACCCTGGAGACTGCATAAGAGATTTTGTAGTAATAGAAGAAGAACCTATATTTTCTGACACACAATGCTTAACCTTACACTTACAAGTACCTTGAGTACTGTGGGAAGATGAATGAGACTGCAGATCAACAGTTAAGCATGCATTCCGTCGGTTGAAATCAGCACCTCCATATTCTGCGTACTCTGCAGGCCTAAAAGGAAGGGGCAGGACCCGTGCCAATTCTCTCCGGCTGCGCAAAAAGGAACATAACTCCCTCTCCACACGCCAGCAGGAAGAATGTCCCGGCTAGTCCACAGACAACTGCCATCTGCTCCCGTAGTGTACTGACCTCCGGCTATCGTTGATGGTAGACACTTCACCAAGGTCAGCTCTTCTTAAATATGGATAAACAATCTGGACATGAAAAACAAAGAGAAGAAGGCGCTCCAATGGTGCAGAGTGTTACAACAAATTATTGAATATCACTCCCAGAAAACACCCTCTCTATAGATGGATACTCACAGAGAGAGCGCACTATAATGCAGTGCTATTCGTACAGGCTGGATTGATCAGAGCTCACCAGCTAGCTCCCACAGGTAACAATGACTCACTCCAAGGCACAGGATACACAATCCACAGTCAATTCCTCAAATAAAAGCTCACAAACCAGAAGTAGGATATAATTTATTAAAGGATAAATTAAAATCAATACAATGAATCTCTGCTACACGTTTCAAGGTGCTAGTGGCACCTTTTCATCAGGCAGTGGTAAGTGAGAAAGATCACCAGCCATTTGGATTTTTTAATTTAAAGAAGGGGATTTATAAATGTGCTAAAAGTAGATGCCACACATGTGGCTATATTGGACAAAAGGAGAAGAGCTTTAAATCCAACACAACAGGGGAAGTTTTTCAAATAAAGACAAGTATGGCATGCGAAAGTATATATGTAGTGTACCTGATAACATGCATTTGTGGAATACAATACTGTGGGCGCACCAGTAGGTGTTTAAGAACATGGTGGGGGGAACATCATAGAAACATAAAAAATAAATACAACAAACAAAGTGTGTCACTACATAGTACACATATGCATGAGGGAAAGGACGACACATATCATATTATCCCTATTGAATTTATCCCCAAATCTTTGTGCTACAATAGATTTACTAGGTTGTGACAGAGGGAAACCTATAGGATTTGGAAACTGAAGACATTATTCCCTGAAGGGTTAAATGAAAACATTGACCTGGCAGCTTTCCAGTAGGTCTCTTCTCTTTTTCCATAATCTAGTCTATTTATATATATATATATATATATATATATATATATATATATATACTTTTTATTTTTGGAAGATTGTTGCAAATAATATCCATTTACTTAGTATGTCTGTTGACACCAATCCTTAGAACCTAGGCTCATGATGCAGTTTATAATTTATAGACACTTATTGTGTCCTCATGTTAACATGTGTTATAGGTATGTGCATATTTCTTTTGTAGGGTTATAGTACTATATAAATGGGTCCATATATATTTTTCTTTTATAGCCGTTAATGTAAATATCTTTTGAATATTGTGTAATTATTTTTGCACTGTTAGTATATTAGTTATGGATGGTAGACTTAGTATTATTACATGGGTACTACATGTTCTAATAGGTCACTAGTATTATGTGTATTTAAAGGGACAGTCTAGTCCAAAAAAAACTTTCATGATTGAGTTAGGGCATGTAATTTTAAACAATTTTCCAATTTACTTTTATCACCAATTTTTCTTTGTTCTCTTGGTATTCTTAGTTGAAAGCTTAACTTAGGAGGTTCATATGCTAATTTCTTAGACCTTGAAGGCCGCCTCTTAAGAATGCATTTTAACAGGTTTTTCACCACTAGAGGGTGTTAGTTCATGTTTTTCATATAGATAACACTGTGCTTGTGCACGTGAAGTTACCTGGGAGCCATCCCTGATTGGCTAAACTGCAAGTCTGTCAAAAGAACAAATAAAGGGGCAGTCTGCAGAGGCTTAGATACAAGATAATCACAGAGGTAAAAATATGTAAATATAACTGTTTTGGTTATGCAAAACTAGGGAATGGGTAAACAAGGGATTATCTATCTTTTAAAACAATAACAATTCTGGTGTAGACTGTCCCTTTAACTAACTATAACTGATTTGAGAGAGATCAATAGGTGATCATGTTATACTATATAATAAAAGGCCAGGTATGTTTGTCAGATGCAGTCATGCGCAGCAGAGACAAACATACCTGGCCTTAATCAGTGTCGGCTTGGAGCGAGGCCAGTGACAGCTGTGAGGTCTGCCGCGTGAGAAGCGGCCGCGAGCTACATAGCATCAGTGTCGGCTTGGAGTGAGGTCAGTGACAGCTTAGGGAGCGCGAGGTACACAGCATGCAAGCTGAACAGCTGTGAGGTCTGGCACAAGATAGGGAGAGCGAGGTACACAGCATACAAGCCGCGATGGGGGTGTGACCGGAGGGCGTGGCCTCGCGGCAGTGCGCGGGAGGGGCGTGGCCGACGAAAGAGAGACCAAAACAGAGGAGTGAAAGAAAGAAAGAGAGCAGAAGAGGGGAGAGAGAACACAAAAGAGTGAGAGAGAGCGTAAAAGAGGGGGAGAGAGAGAGAGCAGAAAAGAGGGGGAGAGAGCTCAAAAGAGAGGGGGGAGAAAGCTCAAAAGAGAGGGGGAAAGAGAGCTCAAAATAGAGGGGGAGAAAGAGTTTTAAAGAGAGGGGGTAGAGAGAGCCCAAAAGAGAGGGGGGAGAGAGCTCAAAAGAGAGGGGGGGAGAGAGCTCAAAAGAGAGGGGGGGGAGAGAGCGCAAAAGAGAGGGGGGAGAGAGAGAGAGCGCAAAAGAGGGGGGGGGGGAGAGCGCAAAAGAGAAGGAGGAGAGAGCGCAATAGAGGGAGAGAGAGCGCAATAGAGGGAGAGAGAGCGCAAAAGAGAGGGGGAGAGAGCGCAAAAGAGAGGGGGAGAGAGCGCAAAAGAGAGGGGGGAGAGAGCGCAAAAGAGTGGGAGAGAGAGTGCACAAAAGAGGGGGAGAGAGCTCAAAAGAGAGGGGGGAGAGCTCAAAAGAGAGGGGGGAGAGCGCAAAAGAGAGGGGGAGAGAGCGCAAAAGATAGGGGGGCAAGAGAGAGCTCAAAAGAGAGGGGGGAGAGAGAGTTTAAAAGAGAGGGGGAGAGAGCGCAAAAGAGAGGGGGAGAGAGAGAGCGCAAAAGAGAGGGGGGAGAGAGAGAGCGCAAAAGAGGGGGAGAGAGAGAGCGCAAAAGAGGGTGGAGAGAGAGCGCAAAAGAGAAGGGGGAGTGAGAGCGCAAAAGAGGGAGAGAGCGCAAAAGAGAGGGGGAGAGAGCACAAAAGAGAGGGGGGGAGAGAGCACAAAAGAGAGGGGGGGGGAGAGAGAGCAAAAGAGAGGGGGGGGGAGAGAGAGTAAAAGAGAGGGGGGAGAGAGAGCAAAAGAGAGGGGGAAAGAGAGCAAAAGTGAGGGGGGAGAGATCAAAAGAGGGTGGAGAGAGAGCAAAATAGGGGAGAGAGAGAGAGCAAAAGAGGGCGAGAGAGAGCAGATGTGGGGGGGAAGAGAGAGAGCAAAAGAGGGGGGAGAGAGAGAGCAAAAGAGGGGGGGGAGAGAGAGCACAAGAGGGTAGAGAGAGAGCAAAAGAGAGGGGGGAGAGAGAGAGAGAGAGAGCGCAAAAGAGGGGAGAGAGAGAGCAAAATAGGGGAGAGAGAGAGAGCAAAAGAGGGCGAGAGAGAAAGAGCAAAAGAGAGGGGAGAGAGCAGATGAGGGGGGAAGAGAGAGAGAGAGAGCGAGCAAAAGAGGGGAGAGAGAGCAAAAGAGGGGGGAGAGAGAGAGCAAAAAAGGGGAGAGAGAGAACAAAAGAGGGGGGTGAGAGAGCGCAAAATAAGAGGGAGAGAGAACTCAAAAGAGGGGGGGAGAGAGAGAGAGCGCAAAAGAGAGGGGGAAAGAGAGGAAGAAATGGTTGGAACCGCGGTACCTAAAAAATTGGCCAATGTACACGGGCTTTAGGACTAGTACATTATAATGTGGTTGGTTTAGTCCAATATTTATTGTGACATTTCTTGTAAATCCGCCTCACGGCCCCTGATTGTTTATTACTATGGTGGATCTTTGTTGTCCCGGATACGTTGCGTTTTGTGTTACTCCGCCTTACGATGCCTGATTGGCTTATACTATGGTGAGTCATAATTGTTTTGGACACGTAGCTATGGCAACGTCATGCTTACGTCAAATCAGCATATCCACATGGCTAACATGGTTCAATGGGGAGATCGTAATGCGGATTAGTAATGCAGATGAGAAATGATATGAATACTACGATCGATTACCAAATTGGGAACTGTTTGTTTTTCTGCAATTTATATTTATGCTCCAATGTTTAGGTTGGCCACAAGGTTGGCCACCATCAGCAATCAGATTTTAACATGTGTATCTAATGTGATTTTAATCAATGTTTGCTAGTATCCTCTATATATATATATATGTTGTCTTTTCATAGCTCACTTACCACTGCCTGATGAAAAGGTGCCACTAGCACCCTGAAACGCGTAGCAGAGATTCATTGTATTGATTTTAATTTATCTTTTAATAAATGATATCCTACTTCTTGGGATATTTCAGTTTTACTGGTTTGTGAGCTTTTATTTGAGGAATTGACTGTGGATTGTGTATCCTGTGCCTTGGAGTGAGTCAGCTGGTGGGCTTTGATACACCAGCTTGTGTTACTTGCAATTCATTATAGTGCGCAGACTATGTGAGTATCCAGTCTCAGTGGGGATTTACTATTAGGATTCATGCTGTATCATAGTGACCGTCTGCACTATTGGAGTGTGTTTTTCCCCCTTCCCCATTCTTCTTTCCATTACTACAGGATTGAGGTCACATTGTTACCTGTGGGAGCTACCTGGTGGGCTCTGATCAATCCAGCCTGTACGAATAGCACTGCATTATAGTGCGCTCTCTCTGTGAGTATCCATCTATAGAGAGGGTTTTTTCTGGGAGTGATATTCAATAATTTGTTGCAACATTCTGCACCATTGGAGCGCCTTCTTCTCTTTGTTTTTCACACTGGGTAGGCACCTGATATGTAATATGTATGTAGTAATGTGCATAACACCCACATCATGTATAAACACTACCCAAACATGCCAAAAATAAAAGTGTCACACTAGGAGGTTAAAGGGAATTGTGTCAGGAGGCATCACTGATACTGTTACCATGTCCAAAAAAAGAGTCTCCTTTGTTCCAACTAGGACATAAAGGATTAGCGTCCATTAGACTCAAACAGCTAGACACGGCTAAACAGGACCTGTGCTACCAAACCCTGTACTTACAGTAAATCCTGAGTAACTCCTGCATTTGATCTTTGTATTGTCACTGACAATCTGAGGAATCATGAATAGAAGAACCAACTTCTGGTCAGCAATGGAGGAGGCTTGGGAACTTCCCAGCGACACCAGTGACCTGCTGAGTGAAAACACTTTACTGAAAGGATTATGTTGCACCAGCACCAAGATACAAAAAAAACTCTCTTCTGGGAACTATCCACTGAGGGTAAATTAAAAGAAAATAAAGAATATCTTAACACCTCTCTTTTTCCTTGCCCTCTCCTTGACGAGGCAAAGAACTACTGGGAGAGAAGGAAAAGTAGAGGGGATATATGTAAAGCTCAGTTTATGTAATCCCATGAGAAAGGATTGTGGACTCTCACAACCATTAGAAAGAAATGTATAGTTTAGAGGATAAAAAAGAGGCGATATCATAGTAACTTTTAAGTATATTAAGGGGCATTGTAAAGCTGAGGCTGTAAGTATTTTTCATAAAAAGAAAAAGCTGAAGTATATTCAGGAGTAATTTGCAGAAGCATTTCTTTACAGAAAGGGTGATTGAATCATGAAAATAAACTTCAACAAGAGGTGGTAATGACAAACACTGTGAGGGACTTGAAGAATGCCTGGGATAAGCATAAGGCTGCCTTACAAAATAGATAAGTTTATACTTTTACAAAATATTGGGCAGACTTGTTGGGCCTATATTTCTGCCGTCAAAATCTCTATTTCTATGTTAAAGGGACAGTCTAGGCCAAAATAAACTTTCACGATTCAGATAGAGCAAGTAATTTTACACAATTTTCTAATTTACTTTTATCACCAATTTTGCTTTGTTCTCTTGGTATTCTTAGTTGAAAGCTTAACCTAGGAGGTTCATATGCTAATTTCTTAGACCTTGAAGCCCACCTCTTTCAGATTGCATTTTAAAAGTTGTTCACCACTAGAGGGTGTTAGTTCACGTATTTCATATAGATAACACTGTGCTCGTGCAAGTGAAGTTATCTGGGAGCAGGCACTGATTGGCTAGACTGCAAGTCTGTCAAAAGAACTGAAAAAAGGGGCAGTTTGCTGAGGCTTAGATACAAGATAATCACAGAGGTTAAAAGTATATTATTATAACTGTGTTGGTTATGCAAAACTGGGGAATGGGTAATAAAGGGATTATCTATCTTTTAAAACAATAAAAATTCTGGTGTAGACTGTCCCTTTAACATTATTTTAATTTTGTCTTTTTGTAAAGCTCAAAGTAGAGTGATAAAAAATATTTTCGACGAAATATAAACATTATTACCAAATCATTTACCTACGACAGTATAAAACTACAATAAATTAGGGTTTTTTGGCACAACCTTTTTTTAAAATAACATTTATTATGCATAAAAACTATATTACAGCAAATGCTTAGTTAATAGTTTGTGAGCCACTAATAAACAGCATTACAAGTCATTGGTTAAAAATGCAATTAAAGGCTTTTTCATGTGTTTTGTAAATTTAACACATCCCATAAGTGTTGCATGCCCAATGCGCATAATCATCAACTTGTACTAACTGCTGGTATAAAGTCTTACCAAGAGTGTTAACAGCCCCCACCAGCACTAAACTCAATCCTAAAACCCCACAATGTATACTACCTCTAAAAAATGCCACAAGCCTCATCTCAAACGCCCCATGCTATTAATTTGCTATTGTAATCACTAAAAAATACATCTGAATCTAAAGTAAATAATTCAAACTTCTAAATATTTACCCCTTAAGGACCAGGCATTCCAGACAAAAACTTCCCCAAAAGACCAGAGCATTTTTAGCATTTTTGCCATCACTACATTTAAACAGAAATGGAGCCTTTTTTTATATTTACCTATCAAAACTATATATTTTTTTAGTAGACAACCCAAAGTATTGATCTAGGCCCATTTTGGTATATTGCATGCCCCTATTTCCCCGCCAAATGCGATCAAATTAAAAAAAATCGTTAACTTTTTCACAATTTTAGGTTTCTCATTGAAATTATTTACAAACAGCTTGTGCAATCATGGCACAAATGGTTGTAAATGCTTCTCTGGGATCCCCTTTGTTCAGAAATAGCAGATTTTTGTTGGTAATTAGAAGGCCACTAAATGCCACTGCGCACCACACTTGTATTTTAGCTTTAGTGTAGAAATCAGCCTCCCATCTGACACATCCCACCCACTGATCCCTCCCTGACCCCTCTCAAACAGCTCTCTTCCGTCTCACACCCCACAATTGTCACCCCCATCTTAAGTACTAGCAGAAAGTCTGCCAGTACTAAAATAAAAGGCTTTTTTTAAAAAAAATAATTGTTTTTTAATATATTTTCTGCAGGGTAGTATCCCCCCTTACCTCCCTAATCCCCCCCAAACAGCTCTCTAACCCTCCCCCCTCTACCTATTTGCTGCCATCTTAGGTACTGGCTGCTGGCTGCCAGTACCCATTTTTTTTGCAAATTAGGCAATTTTTTTTACAAAAAATTAAAATACTCATTTTTTCTGTAGTGTAGCTGCCCCCCCTCAATACCCTACCCCCCTCCCTCTCCCAGATCCGTTTTCGTCAACTGATCCCACATAGGATCCCCCTAAATGCCCTCCTCCCTCCTTCCCCCTCAATGACGCTGTTATTAATTTTTTTCTTTCATTCCCTGTAGGGTGGCATAGCGGTCCCACCTGGTCCCGCCCTCCTCCCGCCCCCTACAGCGATGGGCCGTCCACCCGCCTCCCTCCTTACCCTCCCACCCCACCAACGATCGGCACCACCGCTGTCCGATTCAGAGAGGGCCACAGAGTGCATTGGTAACCTGCAAATCTATTTCTGCAGTGCCCCACTTGTGGGACATGCAGAAATAGCACAATCTCGCTATATTTAGCGAGATTGCGGCAGAGAGAAGCCCAGGACTGCAGTAATGTACAGGGTACGTTGCTGGTCCTTAAGGGCATAATGACCAGCGTCGTACAGGGTACGGCGCTGGTCGTTAAGGAAATATTTTTGGACATAAAGTGAAGCTGAGAAAATGCCCATATGACTGAATAAATTGGTATAACATTTGGCAGAGAGACCTATGAGAGTGGTATTTTCTTTTTTAATAGCGACACAAAAACGAGCAGTATTCTAGATACATTTTGCTTCAAAGTGATTTAATTTTTTTTCGTATACACAGTTTTTTATATAAATTTACAGCTATTTCCTATATTGCAGTTATAACGAACCTTGGCAAATCAAATGTTTCAGAACTACATTTCCCACAATGCTTAGGCACTCTGAAGTCCAGTCAAGCATCAGTGGAAATTTAGTTTTAAAACATCTGGAGTGCCAAGGTTCACCATCACTGCCATATTACATTTCTTTGGTTGAAAGACATAGTTCTCAGACTGGTGTATTTGGTGGATGTGGTCCAAGAATAATTGTGCACAGGGTAGTAGATACATTAACACACAAGGAGAGTAGGAGTTGTTCTTATTCTTATCAGCCAGTGAGACCAAGACTCCCAATTCATGCACCTCCTGTTATTTTCATTTCAGATTTGAACAGACAAATATATATTTAACTGCTGCTCTTTTATAAAGATTTTTTGTACTGCTTCTTTTCAAACCAAAATATTATTTTAACACTATCCTACAAGTTATATTTTTAAGTTGAATTTAATAAGATGATAAACCCTAAAAAATAAAGGGATCAGCTAATCTTCTGTGCTAGAATGTTGGGAATGACACCTTTTATATGGTAAAAAAAATGAAAGCAGTAAAATGAATCCTACAAGATAGCAATGCACAGCTCCTCTGACAGCAAGGTACAGTAAGCTATTCTTACTTTGACATTTTTAATTAATCATTTGAGCACACAGAAATGCAAACTAAGGTTGATATCTCACCGGTCCTTCCTGTTTTTGGCGTAACTGTAATGTTAAGTCACTTAACATCTGGCTGAGCGTCGCCCTCACGGCCGTGTTTATACTTCGTTGGTGACAACTTGAAACATAGGTTTCGATGCATATCTGGATTAGGAGCAAGAATGACAGTATAAGAATAATCACAGAACAGCAAGAGCTGCGGAATGCAGAAGATTCTAATCTACATCATTCTGGTCCGTCAAAGAAATCTTATGCGGTTATCAACATTTAACAAACTGAAGCCTTCTTCAAACCTCAATAATAAAAAAAAATCTGAATTCATATGAAAAATAGTTTATACATTTGATGAATTCCTTTCATTGGATATTACTTGCAATTGCTTCCTGTGTATGCAGAAATAGCAAGATGGAAAGTGCTCTTAAACACTTTGTTGAGGTTTGAATATAAAATGTTTGATTATGTTTACCTGTATTAAATGCAACTTTAGGATAAACTTTTATAATTTACTATTATTTATTATTTTCCTCCTTTTCTTGAAATTTAAGCCTGAAAATTGTGGGTTTTTCAAGTTCTAAAAATGCAAAGTCCACGTGGCAATCTTTACAAACCTAACTCTGCCTCTAACTCTGTCTTTAATTTGCTTCAGCACAGATTATCCAATAAGCAACTACAAAACAATAAAACGTTTGCTAACATAGGTATAGAGTACAAGTGGATGGTTAAACATGTTACCCAAGGCATCTTAACGTGGCAGAAACATTTTTATGTCCTTTTCTTAATGGATAGTGAAGAGAGTGATATCAGCACCCTCATTGCACTCATATTAGAAGTGGTGAGTTAAAGGGACACTGAACCCAAATTTTTTCTTTCATGATTCAGATAGAGCATGACATTTTAAGCAACTTTCTAATTTACTCCTATTATCAATTTTTCTTCATTCTCTTGCTATCTTTATTTGAAAAGCAAGAATGTAAGTTTAGAAGCCGGCCCATTTTTTAGTCACAACCTGGGTTGTTCTTGCTGATTGGACAGCACCAATAAACAAGTGCTGCCCAGTGTTCTCAACCAAAAAAAATGGCTGGCTCTTTAGCCTAGATGCCTTCTTTTTCAAATAAAGATAGCAAGAGAACGAAGAAAAATTGATAATAGAAGTAAATTAGAAAGTTGCTTAAAATGGCATGCTCTGATGCTCTAGAGGAGTTCCGGAGGAGGAGTTCAGGTGTGTGGTCACGAGTTGCACCTGCTCTGCATTACCTCCCTTCCAAGCTTGTCTGGCGAGATACCTGTGCCTAAAACCCCAGACCGTGGTTTGCTTGGATAGCTGAATAGATTGCTACTGGGACTTCTATAGGTGCTATAACATCGCACCTGAGCTGTTTGCTACTACCTTGGGAAGGATTCATTCCTTTATTGGTGTAAATAAAAACTGCTGAAACCTGAAATGGGGACCTGAGATAAAGTACACCGCATACTCTTTCCCCTGCTGGGCAATCACAAGGAAAAGATCTCCCTACTTGGTGGGGGCTCCTGCTTGGACATTTCATCCAACCGGCGGGGAAGGTTTGTCAGTGAAGAGGGACGCGGTGCCCCGCTGTTCAGAACTGCCGCCTGCCCCAGGAGGGGTTTCCTGACGCTGAATTCGTGCGGGGCGTGACACGATACGCTACCTGTTGAAAATCTCTATACCTGTGGTGTGGAGGTTGGAGTCAGAGCTCTCTGCTGCAAAGCTGGTTCGGTGTGCACGGCCAAGATCCTCAGAGTCACAGTGCTTCACACAGCTACAGTGTTTAACAACCCTACCCCCCCTCCCACCGGTGCTGCGCGAGGGGTGAGGTATGAGACTGCTTGTTGGGCTGCTCCTGGAGTAGCGGTGTGGAGTTCTTTTTACCAAGTGTATATGCCTCAGTGACAACTATCAACGGGGCTAGCTTCTCCGGACTCCCCCCTCCCACCGATGCTGCGAGAGAGGGGTAGTCACGGAGAGACGCCGTCTGGATTTCCACTTCACACCTGTCAATAAGGACTGGTAAAGTACCGCTGGCTAGACTGATTTTTCTCCCCTTCATCTCTGCCCTAAAGGTCTTTTCTTGGTTTGCTGTGGAGTAATAACTTTCTTCCCGTCTTTAGTTACCTGAACAGTGACCCCTTCCCCGGTCAATTACTCCCTGTGTAAGGGTAGTTAAACAAAGCTTGTAACTAGGGGTAAAAAAGGAAAGAGACGAAGGACAGGATACCTGGACTTTAATCAGTTAGCGGAAAAAGTGTCAGGCTGAAGTATTCTATTAGAAGTTGTGTATGCAGGGGTTCAATTTTGACTCTTTTTTTGATTTTTTGATTATTTGACTTTTTTTTGCGTCCTCTGCCTTAAAGTGCCATAAAAAGCATTCAGGTTCCTGCCTAACAACTATGGAGATCTCTGTTGATTAGGACCTAGGAATGTTTATAAAAATATGTTTGTAACTGTCTGGTTTAAGCTCTAGTATTATCAGACATTCTAGGCAATCATAGTACTTTCTATATTATAAACGGGGACTGGTATTACAGTAGGACTGTTTCTTTTTTCTGTTAGAGGCTTTGGATAGTTAACATGATATGTTAGTGTTTAGGTAAAAGGTTTTTGTAAGGAGCCTTCTCTATATACACTATAATACTCAGAGTTCCTTAGATTACACTCATTTGGTTACAGATTTACTCTGAACAACCCTATTATATAACTGCTGAACCACTGAGCATCTGCACTAATTTATCTTTATGGTTTATATTAAAGGGGAGATTGCTCAAAGCACTGAGACACAGCATGGATAATTAAGTAAGGGAGGAAGGGCTAGGATCTACAAAAATAACTAACTGACTTTGTAATTCTGTTAATCATAGCCCACTCTTCACAAGGGTACGTTTTTGCAGGTTAATCACAAGAAATGTTATTTTAGACTTTCTGTATTATAGAAGATTGTGAATATAACTGTGTAAACGGATTATACTATAACTCCTTGAGAGCTGGGAAACTCCTAAAGAGGGACAGAAGGGGGAAGGAAGAAAAAGAAAAAAAAAAATAGTATCCAAAACTAAACTCATCTGAAAGAGGGGTACTGTTTAAATTAATTAAAGGTCTAGGGTGCCCTCAGACTAGCCACCTGGATCACTGAGGTTTATTCTAGCTAAGGGTCAGCGTGTACCACCTGGTTGATTATAGACAGATAAAGCGGGCTCTTCTTACTTATCTATTTATTTATTTGTTTGTTTTTTCTGTTTCTTTTCGTTCCCCCCCTTTTTTTTTTTTTTTTTTTTGTTTCTCCTTTTTGCTTAGGAGACAGGGATTCCTAACTGAATTCACTTAATTAACACTTTGTCTCCCTTCACATCCTCCTTTTTTCTCTTTTTTTCTTTTTTTGAACTTCTTTTCCCTCACCTCAATCACTGAACACATCACTTAGTACACTCACTTTCCCCCCCCCCCCTCACCCCCCCCCCCCCCCCCCGGGGTTCCCCCTTTTTTTTTTTTTTTTTTTTTCCCCTTTTTTTCTCTCCCCTTTCCTTTTCCCACATTAGTCACTAATTATTCAATCAACCCACTGATTACCCACATTTTTTCGTACTCCTTTCCTCCCCCCCCTTTCCTTTTTTTTTTTTTTTTTTTTTTTTTTTCTTCTTTCTTCTCTTCTCCCCCCCCCCTCTCTCTCCTCACCTTTTCCTCACACGAGTTATTAATTAATCACTATTTTCTTCACTTTAGTACACAGCACATGGATAAGTTTCTTAATAGTCACGGCAAATCCCTGTCTCCAAGTATGACAAATAAACAGAAAGATAGGAGAGCTAAAAATATAACTGATACCCCTATAGATGCACACTCAGCTGAGCCACTAAATACCCAAGCTTTAGTAGATAGTATCTCCGAGGCCCTAGCCCCAAAATTCGAGACCTTGAGATTGGAGATCAAACAAGACATTATGTCCCTCACCCAAGAACTCAAACAATTCTCAAACAGGGTGCAAGAAGTCGAACAGAGAGTCTCGGATCTAGAAGATCTTAGCACAATACATAGTTCCAAGCTGGACACTGCCGACTCTAAGTTGGGGAAAATTCAGTCTAAACTAGAGGAGTTAGAAAACCGTTCCAGAAGGAACAACTTCAGAATCATAGGGGTCCCAGAAGGGAAGCAATATGAAGATCTGAATAAGTTTGTCTCTGAGACATTAGTACAGTTACTTAAAATTCCACAAACATACCCTAAAATTGTTATTGAAAGAATACATAGATTAGGCAGATCTCCCCTGGACAGTACAGGGAAGGCTAGACCTAGACCAGTTATAGTTAAAGTTTTAAATTTTCAGGACAAAACTACTATTTTTGAATATTATCGTAAAAACCAGCCTGTTGTCATGGGGAGTTCAAATATTCTCCTGTTTCAGGATTTTTCCACGGAAACAGCAATAAAGAGAAGGGAGCTCTCGCCAATTTGCACTAAGCTCATTAATTTAGGTATTCGAGCTACCTTAATCTATCCTGCCAGACTCAAAGTCTGGATCAAGGATGAATTTTATTTTGCTGAATCCCCCAAAGATGCAAGGGAACTCTTAGCCAAACTTAATCTCCCTGCTTAGTTGAATGGTTCCCAAACATGGTAGAGTATGGGTTATGGGGCAATCTCGTGTCCCTCCCCTCCCTCCCCTCTCCCCCCCCCCCTTTTTTTTTTTTTTTTTTTCTTCTCTCTTTCTTTTTTTCTTTCTCTTCTTCCTCCTCTCTCTCCATCCCCCCTCCCACTCCACTGATTTTGGTAGGCTCAAATTTCAAATATGCAAGAGCTAGATAGTATTAAATTTGCTTCGTGGAATATTGGAGGCCTGACATCCCCCATTAAAAGAAAAGCAATATTAAATCAGCTGAGAAAGATAAACACCGATATTGCATTCCTTCAGGAAACACACTTGAAAATTGAGGAAGTTTTGAAATTAAAATCATCATGGGTGAGGGAGGTATATGCATCTCCAAGTGTAGATAGAAAAAGAGGGGTGGCTATTTTACTTGGAAAAAAGATTATGGTAAATGGTCTGCAAGTTTTAAGTGTTAAAATAGATCCCGAAGGACGTTTTATTATGCTGAAAATCAGAGTGGCAAAAATAACATACACACTGTGTAATATTTACGCTCCCAATGTGATAGATTCAATATTCTGGGATTCCTTACAAACCAAAATAATGTTTTTTCAGGAAGGATACCTGATTTGTGGGGGAGATTTCAATATGACCCCACAATATCCCTTAGACAGGCTGAGAGCTGATTCGAAACAGAGGAAAAACAAAAAAGATAAATTGGAAACTAAGATTATTAAAAATATCATTCAGAATTTGGCTGTAAAAGACATATGGAGATTACAAAACCCTGATGTTAGAGACTTCACGTGCCTTTCTAAGGCGCACAAGTCACTCTCCAGAATTGACTTATTTCTTATCGATGATAGGTTGCTTAAATTGAAAGTTAAGGCAGAAATTCTACCGATATCTCTTTCGGACCATGGTCCTATTTCTCTCCAAATTCAACAAGTTGAGGTGAGGACTAGACAATCGCGTTTTTACTTCCCAACCTACTTATCAAAAGATTTAAAATTTAAAAATTGGCTCAAACTTAAATTTGAAGAATACGCAGAACATAATTCTGAGTATCTAGACCGCCCGGTGGTATTTTGGGAGGCGGCGAAGGCAGTCTTAAGAGGGGAAATAATATCATTTAGCTCCAATATAGTCAAAAAACTTAAAGCTAGAGAGAAAGAAATGCTTAGGTCATTGTCTAACTCGTACAATCATTATTTGTTAGCAAAAACGCAGGTAAATTGGTTAAGATACACAAGAGCTAAGAAAGAGAGAGATACTTACCTTATCCATCAAACAACTCAAAAAGATATAAAAACACAAGCTAAGTTCTATAGATTTGGCAACAAATCAGGGAAACTTTTAACTAAGTTAGTTAAAGGAGCGAAAGGCTCGACGACGATTGAATCAATTCAGAGTGAGGGGGAAACACTTACTACGACCGAAGAGATCTTGATGAACTTTACAAAATATTACCAAGACATTTATACATTAAGAAAATCAGATAAGAGTCAATTTGATCAATTTTGGAGTAATATGATTCTTCCAACTATTACAATAGAAGATAGGGAAAATTTAAATACCCCTATTCGTGAATCTGAAATTGAGAGAGCTATTCTTAAACTTGCATTGGATAAGACACCGGGTCCAGATGCGTTACCAAACGAATTCTACAAAATTCTCTCCCCAGTGATAGTACCGAGCCTTTGCAAAATGTATAATGCCATCTATACTGACGGGGTTCAAATTCCACCCTCCTTTTCGGCTTCAAATACAACCTTAATACCTAAGCAGGGGAAAGATCCTAGTCTGAAAGGTTCTTACAGACCTATAGCTCTCTTGAACACAGATTATAAAATCTTAACCTCTGTGTTAGCAGATAGGCTACAACCTTTATTAAACTCTATTATTCATACTGATCAAGCAGGATTTCTCGCCAACCGCAACTCATCTGCAAAGATAAGAGAGATTCTGTTACTTGTGGATTATTTTTCACAGGGGCGGGAGGAGGAAGAGGACACCCCTGACATGGCAGTTATTTCAATAGATGCTGAAAAAGCATTTGATTCTATACATTATGATCATATAATGCACTCTCTGTCCAAATTTGGTTTTGAAGGTAAATTTTCTCAATTTATAAGGAATCTCTATAATAAACCTCATACAAGGTTGTTAGTTAATAGTATACTCTCCCCGGAAATCACGCTGGAGAGGGGAACACGCCAGGGATGTCCTCTTTCTCCCCTGCTTTTTGATCTCTCAATAGAACCTCTGGCAATTGCAGTTAGACACCAGTTAGAAGGCATAAAAATTCGAAGAAAGGAGCTTAAAATTGCCTTATATGCCGATGATATTCTCTTATATTTATCTAATATCAAAAAAAACCTCCCAATACTATTATCCATTATCAGTCAATTTGGATCCTTTTCAGGATACAAAATAAATAACTCAAAATCGGAATTTCTCTGGTTAAGGAAGAAAAATGACGTGTCCTTAAACATACCTTTTAAAACAGTCTCTGACTCATTTAAATACTTGGGCGTCTTAGTACCTTCAAACATAGAAAATCTCTATGATTTTAATATTCCCCCAATACTTCTAGACATCAAGCAGAAATTGAAAAATTGGCAAAACCTCCCCCTATCTATTTCAGGTCGGGTAGCCCTATTTAAAATGGTTTTATTGCCAAAATTGCTGTACATTCTACAAAATGTTCCAATTATACTCAAGGGGAAGGATATTCGGACACTGAATACTCTGTTGAGAAACTTTATTTGGCAAGGCAAGGTCCCAAGAATTGCTCTCTCTAAGATACAGCTACCTCGAAGTTATGGGGGCTTTGCACTCCCAGATCTGCGTCTTTATAACTATGCTTTCTTAGCACGCATAGTAGCAGATTGGTTCCTGTCTAAGGATTATGTTACAAATAACGAACTAGAAAATAGTATTTGTTACCCATTTCTACCAACGGCTTTGACGCATTGTAAATTAAAATCAATACCTCAAGAGCTGAAAGGGTTTAAAACTATATATAATCCTATACAGAGCTGGTGGAAAATGGGTAAACTCATGGACCTGGACTGCAGAGTGTCAAAGTTCCTTTCATTTGTAGGTAACCCTCAATTTTTAGCAGGTATACACTCAGCAGTGTTCCTAAGATGGCACAGTTTAGGCTTGGGTAGGGTTATTCAATTCATTGATAAGGAGAACCAGTGTGTGAAAACTTTTGAGTCATTAAAACAAGAATTCAATCTGCTTAATAAAGAATTCTTTGCGTACCTACAGGCTAGACATTTTGTAGAAGAGTTACGGAAGGAAGTAAATAGACCATGGTCTTGGGGGAATCTTGAGGGGTGGTTGAACATAGTGGAAAAGGGACACTTGTCTATCACTCCATGTTACCAGTTACTTATCTCCCTTAAGGGCCGATTGAATTTGGAGAAACTTTCAACAGAGTGGAACACCTTAGCACATGATGGAAACATTAATCCACAGCTTGTGCAGGGCTCGTTTACTAGAATAGCACAAACTACACTATCTGCTACCTGGAGGGAGTCTCATGTGAAACTCCTTTATAGGGCATACTTTACCCCAGAAAAAGGTCTCAGATGCGGAAATTTAGATTTTAATAAATGTCCAAAATGTTCGAAACCCGCAGCTGACCTTGTTCATATGATATGGAACTGTCCTAGAGTAAGTCAATTCTGGATGAAACTAGAATATTGGTTGAAGAACTCCCTTAAGATCTCTCCATTAGAATTCTCTTTGACTTATAATGTGTTCTTAAGGAAAGACATGGGGAAGCTACACCCACAACATAAACTAATCAATATGACAATAATTGCAGCTAGATATTTAATATTTAAAAGATGGAAAACTAATGTAACTCCAACTATCATGGAAGTGAAAAACTGTTTAAAAAAACAGTGTATACTAGAACAGAGGGACACGGACATGAATAACGAAGGAGATATTAGAAAGTTTTTTCTAAAATGGTCGCTATTTATTAAGACCCTTTCTGTAACTGAGACTGACTATATGATTTTTCCATTTAGAAATTCGGAACTGGTATTACTCGGAGTATGGTAAAAATGTATCCCAACTTATACGATTCCCAACACTGGGGTGGGGGATGGGGGAGGGAGAGAGAGCAGAGGTTAATCTTACCCTTTTAATTCTTTGATCCCCTTTTTTTTTTTTTTTTCTCTTTTCTTTCTTTCTTCTTTTTTTTTCTCTGTTTGGAGGAGGGGGGCCGCGGGGGGAGGGTGGGTCGGTTAATACAAACGATGTTATGATCAGAGGCGATTATAAATAGAGGTGATCCTTAAAATACATCAGTACAAGGAGTCAAACTAAAGATAGGTCAAATTCAGACCCAACTTATAGAGTATTTTTTTTTTTTTTTTTTTTTTATTTAGCTACAATGGATTGAAAGTCGTAGTCTATGGATTATGTGTAAACTTTATTCATATTTGTTCTTTGAATGTTGTATTAAGGTAATTACCTTTATCGTGGTTTCTTGTTGTACCTCTGATTGTGATATCAATAAAAATTATTTTGAAAAAAAAAAAAAAATGGCATGCTCTATCTGAATCCCGAAAGAAAAAAATGTGGGTTTAGTGTCCCTTTAAGTGTTGTGCTTAAGAGCAATTCAGGATACTTCTTTAAAACGTAGCTTTTTTTAAAGACACAAATTAAACAATTATCGCTTGCTAGTTTGCATAACCAAACACATGAAAATGCTACGAAAATAAAGGATTTAAGTTATACTTAGACATAATACTTAGGAAACAAATGTTCAATAATAAAAAAAAAAGGTTTTCTAGCAAAATTAAAGGGATATGGCATGACAAGGGACAGGACCAAAAGTGTATGTGTAGGTCTGTGTGTGCTCTTGCACTATTAATTCATGTCTTTAAAGCTAACAGAAAGTCGAGTGAAGAATTACAATATTACAAGGTAAAAACATAGAAACAATGTAATGATCCAAATATTTAGTTTATAGTAGTTATGCGTTTCCGATACATAAATTGTCCTTTGCCGCTTTTTTCAATATGAAGTTCTTCACTTACCCGAAATAAGGCATTTTTATAGGGATACACAGGATGAACTCCCCTGATATTCTATTTAAAACACGTTTTCATTTTAAAAGATAAATATAAGTAAATATCAGTCAAATAAAAGAAATTGTATGAACGGTCTAAGGACCGGAAAAGTCACTGAGCCATCTGATAAAAACATAATTTATGCTTACCTGATAAATTCCTTTCTTCTGTTGTGTGATCAGTCCACGGGTCATCATTACTTCTGGGATATAACTCCTCCCCAACAGGAAATGCAAGAGGATTCACCCAGCAGAGCTGCATATAGCTCCTCCCCTCTACGTCAGTCCCAGTCATTCGACCAAGAATCAACGAGAAAGGAGTAACCAAGGGTGAAGTGGTGACTGGAGTATAATTTAAAAGATATTTACCTGCCTTAAAACAGGGCGGGCCGTGGACTGATCACACAACAGAAGAAAGGAATTTATCAGGTAAGCATAAATTATGTTTTCTTCTGTTATGTGTGATCAGTCCACGGGTCATCATTACTTCTGGGATACCAATACCAAAGCAAAAGTACACGGATGACGGGAGGGATAGGCAGGCTCATTATATAGAAGGAACCACTGCCTGAAGAACCTTTCTCCCAAAAATAGCCTCCGAAGAAGCAAAAGTGTCAAATTTGTAAAATTTGGAAAAAGTATGAAGCGAAGACCAAGTTGCAGCCTTGCAAATCTGTTCAACAGAGGCCTCATTCTTAAAGGCCCAAGTGGAAGCCACAGCTCTAGTGGAGTGAGCTGTAATTCTTTCAGGAGGCTGCTGTCCAGCAGTCTCATAGGCTAAACGTATTATGCTACGAAGCCAAAAAGAGAGAGAGGTAGCAGAAGCTTTTTGACCTCTCCTCTGTCCAGAGTAAACGACAAACAAGGAAGAAGTTTGGCGAAAATCTTTAGTTGCCTGCAAGTAGAACTTGAGGGCACGAACTACATCCAGATTGTGTAGAAGACGTTCCTTCTTTGAAGAAGGATTTGGACACAAGGATGGTACAACAATCTCTTGATTGATGTTCCTGTTAGTGACTACCTTAGGTAAGAACCCAGGTTTAGTACGCAGAACTACCTTGTCTGAGTGAAAAATCAGATAAGGGGAATCACAATGTAAGGCTGATAACTCAGAGACTCTTCGAGCCGAGGAAATAGCCATTAAAAACAGGACTTTCCAAGATAACATTTTTATATCAATGGAATGAAGGGGTTCAAACGGAACACCCTGAAAAACGTTAAGAACTAAGTTTAAACTCCATGGTGGAGCAACAGCTTTAAATACAGGCTTGATCCTAGCTAAAGCCTGACAAAAGGACTGGACGTCTGGATTTTCTGACAGACGTCTGTGTAACAAGATGGACAGAGCTGAAATCTGTCCCTTTAATGAACTAGCTGATAAACCCTTTTCTAAACCTTCTTGTAGAAAAGACAATATCCTAGCGATCCTAACCTTACTCCAGGAGTAACCTTTGGATTCGCACCAGTATAGGTATTTCCGCCATATTTTATGGTAAATCCTTCTGGTAACAGGCTTCCTAGCCTGAATCAGGGTATCAATAACCGACTCAGAAAAACCACGTTTTGATAAAATCAAGCGTTCAATTTCCAAGCAGTCAGCTTCAGAGAAGTTAGATTTTGATGTTTGAATGGACCCTGTATCAGAAGGTCCTGTCTTAGAGGTAGAGACCAAGGCGGACAGGATGACATGTCCACCAGATCTGCATACCAAGTCCTGCGTGGCCATGCAGGTGCTATTAGAATTACTGATGCTCTCTCCTGTTTGATTTTGGCAATCAATCGAGGAAGCAGCGGGAAGGGTGGAGACACATAAGCCATCCTGAAGTTCCAAGGTGCTGTCAAAGCATCTATCAGAACTGCTCCCGGATCCCTGGATCTGGACCCGTAGCGAGGAAGTTTGGCGTTCTGGCGAGACGCCATGAGATCTATCTCTGGTTTGCCCCAACGTCGAAGTATTTGGGCAAAGACCTCCGGATGAAGTTCCCACTCCCCCGGATGAAAAGTCTGGCGACTCAAGAAATCCGCCTCCCAGTTCTCCACTCCCGGGATGTGGATTGCTGACAGGTGGCAAGAGTGAGACTCTGCCCAGCGAATTATCTTTGATACTTCCATCATTGCTAGGGAGCTTCTTGTCCCTCCCTGATGGTTGATGTAAGCTACAGTCGTGATGTTGTCCGACTGAAACCTGATGAACCCCCGAGTTGTTAACTGGGGCCAAGCCAGAAGGGCATTGAGAACTGCTCTCAATTCCAGAATGTTTATTGGAAGGAGACTCTCCTCCTGATTCCATAGTCCCTGAGCCTTCAGAGAATTCCAGACAGCGCCCCAACCTAGTAGGCTGGCGTCTGTTGTTACAATTGTCCAGTCTGGCCTGCTGAATGGCATCCCCCTGGACAGGTGTGGCCGATAAAGCCACCATAGAAGAGAATTCCTGGTCTCTTGATTCAGATTCAGAGTAGGGGACAAATCTGAGTAATCCCCATTCCACTGACTTAGCATGCATAATTGCAGCGGTCTGAGGTGTAGGCGTGCAAAAGGTACTATGTCCATTGCCGCTACCATTAAGCCGATCACCTCCATGCATTGAGCTACTGACGGGTGTTGAATGGAATGAAGGACGCGGCATGCATTTTGAAGCTTTGTTAACCTGTCTTCTGTCAGGTAAATCTTCATTTCTACAGAATCTATAAGAGTCCCCAAGAATGGAACTCTTGTGAGAGGAAAAAGAGAACTCTTCTTTTCGTTCACTTTCCATCCATGCGACCTTAGAAATGCCAGAACTAACTCTGTATGAGACTTGGCAGTTTGAAAGCTTGAAGCTTGTATTAGAATGTCGTCTAGGTACGGAGCTACCGAAATCCCTCGCGGTCTTAGTACCGCTAGAAGGGCACCCAGAACCTTTGTGAAGATTCTTGGAGCCGTAGCCAGTCCGAATGGAAGAGCTACAAACTGGTAGTGCCTGTCTAAGAAGGCAAACCTTAGGTACCGGTGATGATCTTTGTGGATCGGTATGTGAAGGTAAGCATCCTTTAAATCCACTGTGGTCATGTACTGACCCTCTTGGATCATGGGTAAGATTGTCCGAATAGTTTCCATTTTGAACGATGGAACTCTTAGGAATTTGTTTAGAATCTTTAAATCTAAGATTGGCCTGAAAGTTCCCTCTTTTTTGGGAACCACAAACAGGTTTGAGTAGAACCCTTGTCCTAGTTCCGACCGCGGAACCGGATGGATCACTCCCATTAATAACAGATCTTGTACGCAGCGTAGAAACGCTTCTTTCTTTATCTGGTTTGTTGACAGCCTTGACAGATGAAATCTCCCTCTTGGGGGAGATAATTTGAAGTCTAGAAGGTATCCCTGAGATATGATCTCTAGAGCCCAGGGATCCTGAACATCTCTTGCCCAGGCCTGGGCAAAGAGAGAGAGTCTGCCCCCCACTAGATCCGGTCCCGGATCGGGGGCTCTCGGTTCATGCTGTCTTTGGGGCAGCAGCAGGTTTCCTGGCCTGCTTGCTCTTGTTCCAGGACTGGTTAGGCTTCCAGCCTTGCCTGTAACGAGCAACAGCTCCTTCCTGTTTTGGTGCAGTGGAGGTTGATGCTGCTCCTGTTTTGAAATTCCGAAAGGGACGAAAATTAGACTGTCTAGCCTTAGCTTTGGCTTTGTCTTGAGGTAGGGCGTGGCCCTTACCACCTGTAATGTCAGCGATAATTTCTTTCAAACCGGGCCCAAATAAAGACTGCCCCTTGAAAGGTATATTAAGTAATTTGGACTTAGAAGTCACATCAGCTGACCAGGATTTTAGCCACAGCGCCCTACGTGCCTGTATGGCGAATCCTGAGTTCTTAGCCGTAAGTTTAGTTAAATGTACTACGGCCTCCGAAATGAAAGAATTAGCTAGTTTAAGGACTCTAAGCCTGTCCGTAATGTCGTCTAGCGTAGATGAACTAAGGTTCTCTTCCAGCGACTCAATCCAAAATGCTGCCGCAGCCGTAATCGGCGCGATACATGCAAGGGGTTGTAATATAAAACCTTGTTGAACAAACATTTTCTTAAGGTAACCCTCTAACTTTTTATCCATTGGATCTGAAAAAGCACAGCTATCCTCCACCGGGATAGTGGTACGCTTAGCTAAAGTAGAAACTGCTCCCTCCACCTTGGGGACCGTCTGCCATAAGTCCCTAGTGGTGGCGTCTATTGGGAACATCTTTCTAAATATTGGAGGGGGTGAGAACGGCACACCGGGTCTATCCCACTCCTTAGTAACAATTTCAGTTAGTCTCTTAGGTATAGGAAAAACGTCAGTACTCGCCGGTACCGCAAAGTATTTATCCAACCTACACAGTTTCTCTGGTATTGCAACGGTGTTACAATCGTTAAGAGCTGCTAAGACCTCCCCTAGTAATACACGGAGGTTCTCCAATTTAAATTTAAAATTTGAAATATCTGAGTCCAATTTGTTTGGATCAGAACCGTCACCCACAGAATGAAGCTCTCCGTCCTCATGCTCTGCGAGCTGTGACGCAGTATCAGACATGGCCCTAGCATTGTCAGCGCACTCTGTTCTCACCCCAGAGTGATCACGCTTGCCTCTTAGTTCTGGTAATTTAGACAAAACTTCAGTCATAACAGTAGCCATATCTTGTAATGTTATCTGTAATGGCCGCCCAGATGTACTAGGCGCCATAATATCACGCACCTCCCGGGCGGGAGATGCAGGTACTGCCGCGTGAGGCGAGTTAGTCGGCATAACTCTCCCCTCGCTGTTTGGTGAAATTTGTTCACATTGTACAGATTGACTTTTATTTAAAGTAGCATCAATACAGTTAGTACATAAATTTCTATTGGGCTCCACCTTGGCATTGGAACAAATGACACAGATATCTTCCTCTGAGTCAGACATGTTTAACACACTAGCAAAAAAACTTACAACTTGGTTATAATCTTTTTTAGCAAAAAAATACTGTGCCTCAAAGAGGTACTAAACGATTAAATAACAGTTGAAATAATGAACTGAAAAGCAGTTATAGCATCAAACTTAAAAACAACACAACTCTTAGCAAAGGTTTGTTCCCATTAGTAAAATAACAATAATTAAATTTGACATAAAAAGTACAAAGCAACGTTTTTATGCACAGTCACTATAAGAATTCTCACAGCTCTGCTGAGAGAAGTTACCTCCCTTCAAAGAAGTTTGAAGACCCCTGAGATCTGTCAGAGATGAACCGGATCATGCAGGAAAAATAAAAGTGGCTGACTGGAATTTTTTGATGCGTAGTAAAGAGCGCCAAAAACGGCCCCTCCCTCTCCCACACAGCAGTGAAGAGAAACGAAACTGTCACAATTACAAGCAAAAAACTGCCAAGTGGAAAATAATGCCCAAATATCTATTCACACAGTACCTCAGCAATGTAAACGATTCTACATTCCAGCAAAAACGTTTAACATGATAAATAGTTATTAAAAGTATTAGTGACCTTTAGCAGAGTAGTTCCGGTGAAATACCATCCCCAGAATACTGAAGTGTATACATACATGTCATTTTAACGGTATGGCAGGATTTTCTCATCAATTCCATTCAGAAAATAAAAACTGCTACATACCTCAATGCAGATTCATCTGCCCGCTGTCCCCTGATCTGAAGCCTTTACCTCCCTCAGATGGCCGAGAACAGCAATATGATCTTAACTACTCCGGTTAAAATCATAGTAAAAAACTCTGGCAGATTCTTCCTCAAACTCTGCCAGAGAAGTAATAACACGCTCCGGTGCTATTGTAAAATAACAAACTTTTGATTGAAGTCATAAAAACTAAGTATAATCACCATAGTCCTCTCACACATCCTATCTAGTCGTTGGGTGCAAGAGAATGACTGGGACTGACGTAGAGGGGAGGAGCTATATGCAGCTCTGCTGGGTGAATCCTCTTGCATTTCCTGTTGGGGAGGAGTTATATCCCAGAAGTAATGATGACCCGTGGACTGATCACACATAACAGAAGAAACAGAGACTACTCACCAATAGTTGTCAACACATGAGACAGGTAAGCAAGAATACATTGTATTATTTCCTCCAATCTATGGGCTAGTTCAGGATCAGCAACATATGGCAGTTGGGAGTGATATTTAAGGGCACTCAAAAAGCTGCACCAATACTATGATGCCATACTTGTTACATTTCTGCCTGTTATGCCACTTGGCAAACAAGCCCAGTGCTATCATCAGCCTCACTCTCTCTGCACAGGCCCCACACAAGCTGTCTGAGAGGCTGTACACAATACACAGAGGAAACCAAAGCAGAAGACAGCCAAGTGACCACTGGGAATATTAAGGTGAGGGGCTGGCAAAGGGACTTTATTGTAATGGGTTTAATATCTGTGTATGGGGCTAACAAAGGGGCAGAGATTTGATCTAATGTGGTTATTTCTATCTTTCGTTAACAATATATATATATATATATATATATATATATATATATATATATATATATATATATATACACATTTTTTTAATCAAGCCTAATTTAAAAAAATTAAATCGTCCCACCAGGTTGCTGACCCCTGAACTAGATATAAAGGCATATTTTAATTCCCCTTATTTTTTTTATTTATTTATGAACATAAGAATTTTGAAGGTTCCTTAAAAATAAAAAGGTTATAAGATGCATTAACCACAATAATTCCTACGGCAGGGATTCAAACATGATACCTCTGGAAAAGCAGGGGGCGATATAGCATCAAATACACGATGGCACAGGGCAATTAGGATGTGTGCAAGAGACGCTTTGATCATTTCATGTAAACGTGGGGATCCGGTTTTATGGCATGCCAAACACAGCTAAAGGTGGAAAAGCAAAAACACAAGGAGTAAAACCAAACACAAAAACTGCAAGCATGTGTTTAACTCCTCCATAGGTGGCACAGATAGACCAGTATTGGTTTTCTGAGGAGACTTTACTCTTGGCATTTAGCTTAATTCATTCAATATATTTTCTAACAACTGTAAATGTGTTTTATTAAATTAACATTGGATTTTGTTTCAATTTCCTGAGAAATGCAAACCCAATTGTTTGAATCATTTTAAAAGAAAGAAAAAGCATTTATTTATATAAAAATAAATAAATAAAACCAAAAAACAGACTACAGATTTAGGTTATAATCTCACTCAAATTTTAAATAGTTTGTATTCTGTATTACCTACTCAAGAAATACGTATATGTTATTTTTTTTTTTATACATTCTAAGGCCACCTATGGAGGACCCAGTGATGTATGGGAGTAAAATAAAATAAGGAGAAAGGAACAGTGGAATATACAAAATATTTGATTTAAAGGGTCATGGACTCAAATATTGTATATTGTGCTTAAAGGGACAGTAAATACCTTGTAATTACAAAAAAAATCTGTTGTGTTGCTATAGAATAACATATCAGCCAAGTCTTAATGTTTTTTAAAAACATTCTTTTTACTGCAAATATTTTTCAGTAGCCAAACTGCACTCAGCATTTGCCTTATTTGGAAGAGCCAATCTGGGCTTTGGTTTGTAGACAACAAAGCTAACCACTGTTGTAAAGTTAGTAAACATATTTTTCTTTGCAATTATGGATATATTTGTATTATAGTTATAGGATTGAGAAGTCAGGGTGCATTTCAAGCCCTGAGAGTTAGAAATTGCTCTACTATTAGAGCTTACATGAAAAAGGTCCAAAATAAATAATACAAATATATTGCAAAGTTGTTTTATTACATGTAACTAAACATTTCATATACAAATCTGAGTGTTTACTGTCCCTTTAAAGATGTATAAAACAGTCTTTTTCACTGTTGTAATAAAAAAGCAATAAACATAGGGTTAACTTAACAGTAATAATTGCAATATGTAATATTCATAATTTTAAAAGGATTTAACCTGTTATTTATTTATTTACTCACTTTGCACAAGGTCAATTACTTCCTCTCACAGCCCCCAAAGAAGACTGTGGTCTCTGCAGGGAGGCAAAGGAGTAGATTTTCCCTTAATGTGGTTGCTAGAAGACACCTGCTCTAGCTGCAGTCAGTTTATTCCCCATGCTTAGTAGAGGACTTTAGCATCAACAATCATGTGACAGTAGAACTTAAGTTCTATAATATCAGCTTTCATCTCACAGTGACTACACTGAGAATTTCAAAGTGCTCATTTTGGAAGAAAACAAGTAAGTTGTTTGCTGTGTTAACACAATCTATTTCTTTTTATGTTTACTTAAGGAGCACTGTTTCATATCACTTTTAAATTAAAATTATTAACGTCACAGAAACATATTTTTTTGTTAAAATAACAAAAACTCATAAATTCCTAAGCAAAATACTGTTGTGTCTCCATCAGGCTAAATGTGGTCCTGTTGAAAATAGGTGGCAAAAAAACATAATTTATGTAAGAACTTACCTGATAAATTCATTTCTTTCATATTAGCAAGAGTCCATGAGCTAGTGACGTATGGGATATACATTCCTACCAGGAGGGGCAAAGTTTCCCAAACCTCAAAATGCCTACAAATACACCCCTCACCACACCCACAAATCAGTTTAACGAATAGCCAAGAAGTGGGGTGATAAGAAAAAAGTGCGAAAGCATAAAAAATAAGGAATTGGAATAATTGTGCTTTATACAAAAAAATCATAACCACCACAAAAAGGGTGGGCCTCATGGACTCTTGCTAATATGAAAGAAATGAATTTATCAGGTAAGTTCTTACATAAATTATGTTTTCTTTCATGTAATTAGCAAGAGTCCATGAGCTAGTGACGTATGGGATAATGACTACCCAAGATGTGGATCTTTCCACGCAAGAGTCACTAGAGAGGGAGGGATAAAATAAAGACAGCCAATTCCGCTGAAAATAATCCACACCCAAAATAAAGTTTAAATTTTATAATGAAAAAAACTGAAAACATAAGCAGAAGATTCAAACTGAAACAGCTGCCTGAAGTACTTTTCTACCAAAAACAGCTTCAGAAGAAGAAAACACATCAAAATGGTAGAATTTAGTAAAAGTATGCAAAGAAGACCAAGTTGCTGCTTTGCAAATCTGATCAACCGAAGCTTCATTCCTAAACGCCCAGGAAGTAGAAACTGACCTAGTAGAATGAGCTGTAATCCTTTGAGGCGGAGTTTTACCCGACTCGACATAAGCATGATGAATTAAAGATTTCAACCAAGATGCCAAAGAAATGGCAGAGGCCTTCTGACCTTTCCTAGAACCGGAAAAGATAACAAATAGACTAGAAGTCTTTCGGAAATTCTTAGTAGCTTCAACATAATATTTCAAAGCTCTAACTACATCCAAAGAATGCAACGATTTCTCCTTAGAATTCTTAGGATTAGGACATAATGAAGGAACCACAATTTCTCTACTAATGTTGTTGGAATTCACAACCATAGGTAAAAATTCAAAAGAAGTTCGCAACACCGGCTTATCCTGATGAAAAATCAGAAAAGGAGACTCACAAGAAAGAGCAGATAATTCAGAAACTCTTCTGGCAGAAGAGATGGCAAAAAGGAACAAAACTTTCCAAGAAAGTAATTTAATGTCCAATGAATGCATAGGTTCAAACGGAGGAGCTTGAAGAGCCCCCAGAACCAAATTCAAACTCCAAGGAGGAGAAATTGACTTAATGACAGGTTTTATACGAACCAAAGCTTGTACAAAACAATGAATATCAGGAAGATTAGCAATCTTTCTGTGAAAAAGAACAGAAAGAGCAGAGATTTGTCCTTTCAAGGAACTTGCAGACAAACCTTTCTCCAAACCATCCTGAAGAAACTGTAAAATTCTCGGAATTCTAAAAGAATGCCAGGAAAAATGATGAGAAAGACACCAAGAAATATAAGTCTTCCAGACTCTATAATATATCTCCCTAGATACAGATTTACGAGCCTGTAACATAGTATTAATCACAGAGTCAGAGAAACCTCTTTGACTAAGAATCAAGCGTTCAATCTCCATACCTTTAAATTTAAGGATTTGAGATCCTGATGGAAAAAAGGACCTTGCGACAGAAGGTCTGGTCTTAACGGAAGAGTCCACGGTTGGCAAGAGGCCATCCGGACAAGATCCGCATACCAAAACCTGGAGATCACTCTTGGAAGAAGAACTAGAGGCGGAAAGATATAAGCAGGATGATACTTCCAAGGAAGTGACAATGCATCCACTGCTTCCGCTTGAGGATCCCTGGATCTGGACAGATACCTGGGAAGTTTCTTGTTTAGATGAGAGGCCATCAGATCTATTTCTGGAAGTCCCCACATTTGAACAATCTGAAGAAATACCTCTGGGTGAAGAGACCATTCGCCCGGATGCAACGTTTGGCGACTGAGATAATCCGCTTCCCAATTGTCTATACCTGGGATATGAACCGCAGAAACTAGACAGGAGCTGGATTCCGCCCAAACCAGAATTCGAAATACTTCTTTCATAGCTAGAGGACTGTGAGTCCCACCTTGATGATTGATGTAAGCCACAGATGTGACATTGTCTGTCTGAAAACAAATGAACGATTCTCTCTTTAGAAGAGGCCAAGACTGAAGAGCTCTGAAAATTGCACGGAGTTCCAAAATATTGATTGGTAATCTCACCTCCTGAGATTCCCAAACCCCTTGTGCCGTCAGAGACCCCCACACAGCTCCCCAACCTGTAAGACTTGCATCTGTTGAAATTACAGTCCAGGTCGGAAGAACAAAAGAAGCCCCCTGAACTAAACGATGGTGATCTGTCCACCACATCAGAGAGTGTCGTACAATCGGTTTTAAAGATATTAATTGAGATATCTTCGTGTAATCCCTGCACCATTGGTTCAGCATACAGAGCTGAAGAGGTCGCATGTGAAAACGAGCAAAGGGGATCGCGTCCGATGCAGCAGTCATAAGACCTAGAATTTCCATGCATAAGGCTACCGAAAGGAATGATTGTGACTGAAGGTTTCGACAAGCTGATATCAATTTTAGACGTCTCTTGTCTGTCAAAGATAGAGTCATGGACACTGAATCTATCTGGAAACCCAAAAAGGTTACCCTTGTCTGAGGAATCAATGAACTTTTTAGTAAATTGATCCTCCAACCATGATCTTGCAAAAACAACACAAGTCGATTCGTATGAGATTCTGCTAAATGTGAAGTCTGAGCAAGTACCAAGATATCGTCCAAATAAGGAAATACCACAATACCCTGTTCTCTGATTACAGACAGAAGGGCACCGAGAACCTTTGTAAAAATTCTTAGAGCTGTTGCTAGGCCAAACGGCAGAGCCACAAACTGGTAATGCTTGTCTAGGAAAGAGAATCTCAGAAACTGATAGTGATCTGGATGAATCGGAATATGCAGATATGCATCCTGTAAATCTATTGTAGACATATAATGCCCTTGCTGAACAAAAGGCAGGATAGTCCTTACAGTTACCATTTTGAATGTTGGTATCCTTACATAACGATTCAATATTTTTAGATCCAGAACTGGTCTGAAGGAATTCTCCTTCTTTGGTACAATGAAGAGATTTGAATAAAACCCCAGCCCCTGTTCCAGAACTGGAACTGGCATAATTACTCCAGCCAACTCTAGATCTGAAACAAATTTCAGAAATGCTTGAGCCTTCGCTGGATTTACTGGGACACGGGAAAGAAAAAATCTCTTTGCAGGAGGTCTTATCTTGAAACCAATTCTGTACCCTTCTGAAACAATGTTCTGAATCCAAAGATTGTGAACGGAATTGATCCAAATTTCTTTGAAAAAACGTAATCTGCCCCCTACCAGCTGAGCTGGAATGAGGGCCGCACCTTCATGTGGACTTAGGAGCTGGCTTTGATTTTCTAAAAGGCTTGGATTTATTCCAGACTGGAGATGGTTTCCAAACTGATACCGCTCCTGAGGATGAAGGATCAGGCTTTTGTTCCTTGTTGTGACGAAAGGAACGAAAACGATTATTTGACCTGAATTTACCTTTAGACTTTTTATCCTGAGGTAAAAAAGTTCCTTTCCCTCCAGTAACAGTTGAGATAATAGAATCCAACTGAGAACCAAATAATTTATTACCCTGGAAAGAAAGGGAAAGCAAAGTAGACTTAGAAGACATATCAGCATTCCAAGTTTTAAGCCATAAAGCTCTTCTAGCTAAAATAGCTAGAGACATATACCTGACATCAACTCTAATGATATCAAAGATGGCATCACAAATAAAATTATTAGCATGTTGAAGCAGAATAATAATGCTATGAGAATTATGATCTGTAACTTGTTGCGCTAAAGCTTCCAACCAAAAAGTTGAAGCTGCAGCAACATCCGCTAAAGATATAGCAGGTCTAAGAAGATTACCTGAACACAAATAAGCTTTTCTTAGAAAGGATTCAATTTTCCTATCTAAAGGATCCTTAAAGGAAGTACCATCTGCTGTAGGAATAGTAGTACGCTTAGCAAGAGTAGAGACAGCCCCATCAACCTTAGGGATTTTGTCCCAAAACTCTAATCTGTCAGATGGCACAGGATATAATTGCTTAAAACGTTTAGAAGGAGTAAATGAATTACCCAAATTATTCCATTCCCTGGAAATTACTTCAGAAATAGCACCAGGAACAGGAAAAACTTCTGGAATAACTACAGGAGATTTAAAAACCTTATCTAAACGTTTAGATTTAGTATCAAGAGGACCAGAATCCTCAATTTCTAATGCAATTAGGACTTCTTTAAGTAAAGAACGAATAAATTCCATTTTAAATAAATATGAAGATTTATCAGCATCAACCTCTGAGACAGAATCCTCTGAACCAGAAGAACCACTATCAGAATCAGAATGATGATGTTCATTTAAAAATTCATCTGAACAATGAGAAGTTTTAAAAGACTTTTTATGTTTACTAGAAGGAGGAATAACAGACATAGCCTTCATAATGGATTTAGAAACAAAATCTCTTATGTTATCAGGAACACTCTGAGTATTAGATGTTGACGGAACAGCAACAGGTAATGGAACTTTACTAAAGGAAATATTATCTGCATTAACAAGTTTGTCATGACATTCAATACAAACAACAGCTGGAGGAACAGCTACCAAAAGTTTACAGCAGATACACTTAGCTTTGGCAGTTCCAGCACCAGGCAGCGATTTTCCAGAAGTATCTTCTGACTCAGTTGCAACGTGGGACATCTTGCAATATGTAATAGAAAAAACAACATATAAAGCAAAATTAACCAAATTCCTTAAATGACAGTTTCAGGAATGGGAAAAAATGCCAGTGAACAAGCTTCTAGCAACCAGAAGCAATAAATAATGAGACTTAAATAATGTGGAGACGAAAGTGACGCCCATATTTTTTTAGCGCCAAATAAGACGCCCACATTATTTGGCGCCTAAATGCTTTTGGCGCCAAAAATGACGCCACATCCGGAACGCCGACACTTTTGGCGCAAAAGAACGTCAAAAAATGACGCAACTTCCGGCGACACGTATGACGCCAGAAACAGAAAAAAAAATTGCGCCAAAAAAGTCAGCGCCAAGAATGACGCAATAAAATGAAGCATTTTCAGCCCAAGCGAGCCTAACAGCCCACAGGGAAAAAGTCAAATTTTAAGGTAAGAAAAAAATGATTCAAATGCATTATCCCAAATATGAAACTGACTGTCTGAAAATAAGGAATGTTGAACATCCTGAGTCAAGGCAAATAAATGTTTGAATACATATATTTAGAACTTTATAAAAAAGTGCCCAACCATAGCTTAGAGTGTCACAGAAAATAAGACTTACTTACCCCAGGACACTCATCTACATGTTGTAGAAAGCCAAACCAGTACTGAAACGAAAATCAGTAGAGGTAATGGTATATATATAAGAGTATATCGTCGATCTGAAAAGGGAGGTAAGAGATGAATCTCTACGACCGATAACAGAGAACCTATGAAATAGACCCCGTAGAAGGAGATCATTGAATTCAAATAGGCAATACTCTCCTCACATCCCTCTGACATTCACTGCACGCTGAGAGGAAAACCGGGCTCCAACCTGCTGCGGAGCGCATATCAACGTAGAATCTAGCACAAACTTACTTCACCACCTCCATAGGAGGCAAAGTTTGTAAAACTGATTTGTGGGTGTGGTGAGGGGTGTATTTGTAGGCATTTTGAGGTTTGGGAAACTTTGCCCCTCCTGGTAGGAATGTATATCCCATACGTCACTAGCTCATGGACTCTTGCTAATTACATGAAAGAAAATATGCTAATAGCTGCCTAGATTAAGCAAAATGGGATATGTTGACCTGACCATGAATTAATTTTAATTCTAAAACATTTTTTAAATTAATATAGTCTTAACAAATTTTCCTTGGAAGATTGTTCCTCTCCCCCAACAAAGCTGTGGAAGTTGCCTGATATCAACAACTAAGATTCTAGAATCTAGAACAACTTAGAAATGCAATAGCCTTACAGAGAGATACATTTGCTTTCATTTTAATTTAAATTTAGTTTTTATTTGTTTAAACAAACCTTTCATATTTTAATTGCTGTTTTTTTCATATGAATTATAGATTTTTTTATTTTTTCAGTAAAGGACCAGTAAATACAGTAGATTTGCATAATCAACAAATGCATGATAAAAGGACAATGCAGTAGAAATTAGGGCTAGATTTATGAAGCTGAGACGGACAGGGGTACATATACACGCCCCTGTCCGCTGCAGCTCGCCTCTGGTGGGGCGAATTTCTCCCGGAGGAATTTACCATTGCACACGAGCGCTATTTTGCGTTCGCGTGCAATCCCACCCCCTTCCCGCGCACAGCCAAATCACGCGCAGGCAGGAGCTGTCAATCTCCCCGGTCAGACCAGATTGCGTAGATTGAATTTCGGTCTGATGACAGCTGCTTGTTAAATACGGCAAGCGGGTTCTCTTGTGAGAACCTGCAGTCGTAGGGGCTCAAAGGCTGGCGAAAGCCTTTGATAAATTGACCCCTTAGTCTGAACTTCAAATAAATAGTAGATTTTTTTCTAACAAATTTCAGTTATGTCTATTTCCACTCCTCCTGCATCATGTGACAGCCATTAGCCAATCACAAATGCATTTTTGTATATTCTGTGATTTCTTGCACATGTTCAGTATGACTCAAAAAGTGTAAATATAAAAAGATTGTGCACTTTGTTAATGGTCTTAAATTGGAAAGTTGTTTAATATTGTGTGCTCTATCTGAATCAAGAAAGATTAGTTTGACTTGAGTGTCCCTTTAAATCTTTTTTGATCATCATTGTCAGAAAAATAAGCTGCTCACAATCACATGCAATGTATGGCTTCACAGAGATATGGATTGATGGGAATTTAACACTTTAAATAAAATAAAAATTTTGTTTTCAGAATTCCTTTAAGGTCAAGCAAAATTAACAAGCTACACAGATTTATTGCAGTTATGGGGTCAAGCAAATACGGTACATGTGTGTTTTAATAAGACATTTGTTACAGATAAATTCCATTACTTACCAAAGGTCACAATTATCAAAAAATAAAGGCAAACATACCATATACTTCAGCTTACCTCAGCAATTTTTAGCACTGAACTTCCGTTTAGCTCAAATGTTGATGTATAAGTGATGCACAGCAAAACCTTTAATTAGAAAATAAATACTATTAGAATATTTGTAAGTCAATATACTTTTATGCAGGTAAATAGAAAAATAAGTCCAGAGGCGGTTTCCAAGTATATATAAAAAAACAAACTTTTATTCGAAAAAGTTTAAAAACAAATGGTTTCAAAAAAGTACAATGTTAGACGGTGGTGCCCCAGTCTAACGCGTTTCAGCCGTTCTGGCCGTACTCATAGACTGCTGGGGTACACCGTACTTACAGATCTTATATACAGGTGCAGAGTATGTGATTAATTACATCAACCAATTAAAAACAAAGATTGCTAACAGGCACTTAAAATGTTTTTAACTCTGTCATGACGATCATTAGAAAACTGTTTTGTAAAAACAGTGGTGGCAAATTACAGTTATTCAAATTAGCCACTGATAACCACTTGTTTTTGTGTGTATATAACTAAATTATGTAACCCTTGTATGTCTAATTCATGTGGTGTTTCCTTAGTAATGGCACTTCATGAACTTTAATGTGATATTAATTTTAATACCAAAATTTGTATATGTTCAATTATGAGTGTCCCTTTAAATCTAAGTGTTTTGTGATTATAACAATATACTGTTGGTATAGGTATTGTGTTTATGACCATACTTGTGCTAATGAACTAAACTATGTTTTTATATAAATGTGAATATATGTGAATATAATTATGTAATCAAATTTGTTGATATTCACTATTATATTTTTAGATTAGTCTGATGTAGATAGAATATCATTTGTCTTTAGCTTGTCAATTGTGAAGAAGAATCAAACAAGACAAAAATATTTACAACAGGACAAATAAATATTCACAACAAGACAAATAAAGATTCATACAGCTCTCAAAGTTGTCACCCTTCTTTATAACTTATTTTATTGCCAAAAATTAACCAGATCAAACCTGGAATTAAAGCCTAGAGGCATTTTTGTTTTCAAACACCAAATCCAATACACCTCTATCTTACTTAAGACTTTGTCTAAATATCCTCCTCTAGGTGACAATGATACTTTTTCTCTACAATTGTCCACTTAAGAGTATCGGTGCTCCTTGTGTGTTTTTCAATGAAGTGTTTGGTGATAGGTAACAGTTTGTCTTCTCGTTTTTTACTTGATTCAGTATCTACTGTGATACTGGAAATGTGTTCCCTTACACGTGATCTTGTTTCTCTTAAAGTTTTTCCTATGTATTGTAAATTACACTGTGTGCATTCTATAAGATATACTACTCCCTTGGTCCTACAGTTTACACAAGTATTTATATCGTAATTTTTGCCTGTAACCACAGATGTAAAAGTTTTGCCTATTTTTGCATGTTTGCAAGCTATGCAGTCTTTAAAGCTACATTTGTGTAGCCCCTTCACTTCTAGCCAAGAAGATTGTTTAGTTATTTTGTTAGGTACAGATGGAGAAATAATGTTCCCTAGTGTTCTACCTCTACGATAAATGAATTTTACTTGTTTCTGTAAGTTAATGTCAAAACAATCTTCTGCAGTGAGCATTGGTAAATGTTTCTTAATGATGTCACATACTTTGTAGAATTGATTTGAGTATCGTGTTATAAGTTGTATATTGAAATCTTCCCTTTGTGTGGATTCTCTTCTTATAGTTGTTTTGTTCTGTAATAATATTTCTCTATCTAATTCTGACACAGATAGTTTGGCATTTTTGATAACTTTGTTGTTATAACCTCTCTCTCTAAGATCTTTATCTAATTTTGTGGCTTCCTCTTCATAGATTTTATTATCAGTGCAATTCCTCTGTCCCTTTGCTATGGCCTTAAATCTGTGTGATGGATGGTTACTTTTAGCATGTAATAGTGAATTTTTGGAGATCTTCTTTTTATATATTCTTGTTTCTGTCCTCGATTCTAATACATTACCTATTAAGGTAAGATCTAGATAATTTATTTCACTGTCGTGTACCTCATTCGTGAATTTAATCACTTCATCTGAAGTTTTTACATAATGTAAGAAATGTTCCAAAGCAGTCATATCTCCCTTCCACACAATTAGCAAATCGTCAATATACCTCTTGTATAAAGAGATATTATGTTTTGAAGGGGTTCCCATCTCCATAGATGCAGCACAGCTCCCACCAACCCATGAAAAGGTTGGCATAGGAGGGGGCAAACTTAGCCCCCATAGCTGTGCCGCATCCCCTAACAAAAATAATTATGCGTCAGTAAAAATTCAATTATCTTGATCACATATTCCTGGAAATTGTGACTGAGGTTGCTCCTGTGTGAGAGGAAGAATTTTACTGCTTGTAAACCTTTGTCATGAGGTATGCAACTGTAGAGCGATACAACATCAAGTGTAACCCACTTGTGTAAATTTGTTCACTCAATACTTGTATCAGTTGTTTTGAATCCCTAAGATAACTCGCTAGCTCCAAGACCAAGGGTTGTAAGATTGAATCCACCCATTCTGATATTGGCTCTAATAGAGAGCCAATACCAGAAACAATTGGTTGTCCTGTGACATTTTCCAGGCTTTTATGCACTTTTGGGAATATATGAAAAATGGGAGTCTGCGGATGAGTCACCACAAGAAAATCGTAAGTTTGTCTATCTATGAATCCTTGGAACAAACCCTCATCTAAGAGGTGTGACAGTTGGTGCTTGAACATGTGTAGTGGATTATCAGATAGTCTAATGTATGTGTCAGTATCAGTAATTTGTCTCAAAAATTCTCTATCGAAATCTGTGCGGTTTAGGACAACTACACTGCCTCCCTTATCTGATTGACGTATTACTATTTTTGTATTGTTCTCCAGTTCCCTCAAGGCCGTATTTTCACCCACCGTGAGGTTATGTTTCTGTTGATATGAATCATCAGTGACTTTGGCGTGTAAGATTTCTAAGTCTTTCACTATTCTTTCTTGGAAAAGTTCAAGTATCCCTCCTCTGGAATTAATGGGATAAAAGGTGGAGTCTGGTCTATATCCTTTATGTGTTGTCTTTATAGTTTGTGAATTAGGGATTTCTTGACTCTGCAATGTTAACAAAGTTTCCCTAGTGCATGCATCTGCATGGTACTTGTGTCAATATCACCGCAACTATTACAATAATGTTTTCGTAATGTCAATTTTCTGACCATCCTGTTGATGTCAATTATTGTATTGAACAGATTAAATGATGTACTGGGTACAAAATTGAGACCATAATTGAGAACTTTTGTTAGTTTGATATCTGAGAGATTAATGACTATATTGTTCTCTGTATACTCTAATCTTTCTTGGTTCTCAGAGCATATCTGTTCTCTTGTGAGTGTATCTGAGTTTTTGTTTTTCCTCTCCCTCCCTGTGGGTGTGATAACCCTGGGGGGGGGGGGGTTAGTATCGTTGTTGGTACTAAAAAACCTGCCTCAAATTTGCTTCTAGCTCCTTCTTGTGTTTTTTCGTTATTTGCAATGACATTTAAAGCATATTTATTATGTGTTTTCTTCTTAACTGAGGTCGGGTCCACGGATGCACTATTAGTCTCTTGACTTGAAGTTGGTTCAGTTAATGCAACTGCTGTATCTGGTTCATTATCACCACTATTGTCATCCGTGGACTCGGCCTCTGTATCTGAAAAAGTTACAGTTTTTTTATTAGTACCAGTGTTTTGATTGTTAGAATGTTTCCCTTTTCTTTTAAAGAATCTCCTGTTGTTGTTTCGGTAAAAGTTAAACCTCTCTTTTCTCTGCCAAATGTGTATATTATTTGTTTGGTAATCTGTCCAATCTCTGAGAAATTTGTGTTTAGCTTGTACTATTTCTCCCGTGGATTTCTCTATTATGTCAGATAATATTTTGTCACATGAGGGATTTTCGGGTATACTTTGAAATTTACAAAGATGTTTTTGTAAAGCGGTGATTTTGTTACTGATGTCTATCAACAGTCTGTCTTTAAATGAAATGATCTTAAATATCAATCTGAAAGAACATTCATCTAAAATTACATTCCATTCCTCTTTAAATGTAGTGTCCTCTACCTCAAATGTGGGAAATTTGTTGATACGTAAGCCCCTGGGTATCATTTTTAGATTTACATATTTTTCTAGTGTCCACTTATCATATTTAAGTTTTTCTGCCTTTATCATAAGTACCTCTATTCTGGAAAATAATTCAGGTAAATCTAGGTCAGAATCGTCTATTGAGAAAATTGTATCAAAATTTCTATTACATATGTCATTAGGATTTCTCATTGAATAAAACAATGTTTGTTGTGTATCTATTGTTACAATCTCTGTTGACAAATTTTAAGCATCCATATTGTATGTGTTTCCACAATCCTCTACCTAAGATTTACTATACCAGCAAGAATCAATTTTACAATGTGCATATATCGCTTCTTAAGGTTCGTTTTTTATTTTATTTTGTGACCATTTAATTGTGATGGAAAGCTGTTACAGAAAATCTGAACAGTAGTAAATATATGCACAGTGAAGAAATGATGGCTCTTGCTGTAATGTGTATAGAGCATTCCCCTTTTGCTTCTATATATCAAAAATGTATACACTACAAATCAGTAATGTACAAATCTAGAGTGGAAAATCAATCACACAATACTTGTAAAAACTAGGACAACTGTAGGATTATAGAGGTAATTTGAATGAAAGTCAATATACTTTTATGTACATATATAATGCTGCTATGTGGCCGTGACATGCACTTTAGGCAGTTAATGTGAAAGTAAAGTTTACTCTGTTGCTAACCGTAATTTAATTTTAGATGTAAAATCAATAGGACTTTCATTCATGAAATTGTTGTTACTTGGTTTAAACCTAAAGTTTTACCTTTAATAAAGTCGTTTTTTGCCGTCGCTAAAAACAACCCGTTTTTTCCACTTATTATTTTCTTCCTGATGACATTTTAATGTGGGCCAATTGAAATTCTGTCCGTTAGGCGGCCGTGAAGCAACGTCATCGCCCTATTCTTTTATCTGCGCATGCGTTACACATACTATCTTTTCTTTTGGTTTCAATGCGCATGGCCGATTCGCGCATGCGCAGAACATTTTTCCCTCAGTGATCATATACCTCATCTGTGCTATTTCAATACGGATAGCGGAGGTCAGAAATGATGCTGCTTCTCTCTTTCAGAAATCGCATTGTAATGAATGAATACAATATTGTTATTCATTCATTACTATGTTGCGAAGAAGATAAACGCATAACGGTGCTTGGGAAAGCGCATCTCTGATACGTATGGAGCGGGTGGGACCGCTCTATACGTAAACAGTCAAAATTATAGGAAGTAGAAGATGGGAGGAGTCAGGAGCAGAACGGAACAACAATAATGTAATCAAAATATTAACTAAATCAATAATTTTATTTTAAAAAAATATAGCGGTTTGGTAATTAGACATAAAGACAATACAGTAGTGTGTTCTAAAGGTAGAAAAAATACTTTCACTTTAAGGAACACATGAGTGAACAATTTATGGGACATTAAAAAAGGTTCAATTTATGGCTATTATCAAATCTACCGATTTCTCTTGGTAGCTTTTGTTGAAATGTATATCTTTTCTATAAGGGCACATTGAGACAGATGTATTAAGCATTATATGGCATCGGTGCTTACATCACTGTTAGTAACAAGGTTATACATTGCTGCAAACTGAAGCCATGTAGTGGTCATGATATAAGCATGCTTTTAAGCCTACCTAGGTATTCTGTCATGATAGCAAAAGAGCTAGGTTTCAACAAAGGATAACAAGAAATGAAAAAAGAGAGAAGAAATAAGCTGAAGCATTTTTAAAATTTGCTTTCTCCCTCTGAATCATTAAACTTTAATTTTGACTTCTGCTTTCGTCTAAAAGCTAAAATATGGGAGAAATGGATGTGCTTGTGGCTTATTGTTTCAAAAACTCATACAAATAAGAAGTTTACTGTTTCCCATTAAAGGACGGTCTACTCGAGACCTTTGTAGCCTTGCTGAAGGCACTGCAATATAGACCTTATTATGTCTCATGTATGCTGAATTCCAAATGGTTTTATCATTTATTTCCTGATCATTGTTTATTCTGAGGAATTTCTATTGAGATCCCATTTCTTGAATCAAATCCCCATCATCTATGAGCTGATGACAATTATGTTCTGAACTAGTGACGCCAATTCTCAGGTTCTGAAAAAGTGTATTATACATCTCATTATCTCTTCATCCTTTTAAAAAATGCCCCTGAAAAGAGTGTAAAAAAAGCAAAAAGAAATAAACTAATATTCTCTCTAGTTAACTATTGTGTATTGCAGGAAAATCCAAATTTGTATATTTATGTTAATTTTTTTTAAGTTAAGGAAGGTCGAACATTTTGGAAGATTTATTTCAAATTTAGAAATTACATGTGTCTTCCTCAAAGATGTGAATATGTGCATATCAGCCCTAGGTATTTTACTGTACGCTTAGATACTTTCATTCTGATGTGCTAGTCTTTTTTTAAGGTTGCCTTATAAAGTTGAATTGGCACACACACTATATATAAATATATATAATTGTATGTTTTTTGCTGATTTACCCCTAAAATTTGTTAATATTACACGCAAAAAATATTAGTCATAAGTACTTTTTAAATCTGTCTTTTCTAGGTATTTACTAACGGCCAGATTACGAGTTTTGCGTTAGGAGCTATGCGGTGCTAACAAGCAGTTTTGTCTCACCGCTCACTTACCTGCAGCGCATTATATTTATTAACCCCTAATCTCCCTCCCACAATGTCACCGCGACCTACCTACACTTATTGATCCCTAATCTGCCGCCCCCAACATCGCCCCACTATATTAAATTTATTAACTAAACCTAAACCTAAGTCTAACCCTAACACCCCCTAACTTAAATATAATTTAAATAAATCTAAATAAAATTACTATCATTAACTACATTATTCCTATTTTAAACTAAATACTTACCTATAAAATAAACCCTAAGCTAGCTACAATATATCTAATAGTTACATTGTAGCTAGCTTAGGGTTTATTTTTATTTTACAGGCAAGTTTGTATTTATTTTAACTAGGTAGAATAGTTATTAAATAGTTATTAACTATTTAATAACTACCTAGCTAAAATAAATACAAATGTACCTGTAAAATAAAACCTAACCTAAGTTACATTAACACCTAACCTTACACTACAATTAAATAAATTACCTACATTAAATACAATTACATAAATTATATTAAATTAGCTAAATCACAAAAAAACACTAAATTACAGAAAATAAAAAACAAATTACAGATCTTTAGACTAATTACACCACAATAAAAAAGCCCCCCCAAAATAAAAAAAACCCTAGCCTAAATTAAACTACCAATAGCCCTTAAAAGGGCCTTTTGCGGGGCATTGCCCCAAAGAAATCAGCTCTTTTTCCTGCAAAAAAAAATTACAAACACCCCCCCAACAGTAAAACCTACCACCCACACAACCAAATCCCCCAAATAAAATACTAACTAAAAACAAACTAAGCTCCCCATTGCCCTGAAAAGGGCATTTGTATGGGCATTGCCCTTAAAAGAGCATTTAGCTCTATTGCGGCCCAAAGTCCCTAATCTAAAAAATAAATCCACCCAATACACCCTTAAAAAAATCCCCCGAAGATTCACTCACAGGGAGAAGTCTTCATCCAAGCGGCAAGATGTCCTCAACGAAGCCAGCAGAAGTGGTCCTCCAGATGGGCAGAAGTGGTCCTCCAGACGGGCAGAAGTCTTTATCCGACGCGGAGCATCCTCTTCTTCTGACGGCTTCTTCGTAATGAATATCACTTTAAGAATTCTATCAGCCAATCGGAATCAAGGTAGAAAAAAATCCTATTGGTTGATGCAGTCAGCCAATAGGATTGAGCTGGCATTCTATTGGCTGTTCCAATCAGCCAATAGAATGCAAGCTCAATCCTATTGGCTGATTGGATCAGCCAATAGGATTGAAGTTCAATCCTATTGGCTGATTGCATCAGCCAATAGGATTTTTTCTACCTTAATTCCGATTGGCTGATAGAATTCTATCAGCCAATCGGAATCTAAGGGACGCCATCTTGGATGACGTCACTTAAAGTGATATTCATCACGAAGAAGCCGTCAGAAGAAGAGGATGCTCTGCGTCGGATGTCTTGAAGATGGACCCGCTTCGCACCAGAAGGATAAAGATAGAAGATGCCGTCTGGATGAAGACTTCTGCCCGTCTGGAGGACCACTTCTGCCCGTCTGGAGGACCACTTCTGCCGGCTTCGTTGAGGACATCTTGCCGCTTGGATGAAGACTTCTCCCGGTAAGTGAATCTTCGGGGGTTAGTGTTAGGATTTTTTTAAGGGTGTATTGGGTGGGTTCATTTTTTAGATTAGGGACTTTGGGCCGCAATAGAGCTAAATGCCCTTTTAAGGGCAATGCCCATACAAATGCCCTTTTTAGGGCAATGGGGAGCTTAGTTTTTTTTAGTTAGTATTTTATTTGGGGGTTTGGTTGTGTGGGTGGTGGGTTTTACTGTTGGGGGGTGTTTGTATTTTTTTTTACAGGAAAAAGAGCTGATTTCTTTGGGGCAATGCCCCGCAAAAGGCCCTTTTAAGGGATATTGGTAGTTTAGTTTAGGCTAGGGATTTTTTTATTTTGGGGGGGCTTTTTTATTTTGATAGGGCTATTAGATTAGGTGTAATTAGTTTAAAGATCTGTAATTAGTTTTTTATTTTCTGTAATTTTGTGTTTTTTTTGTGATTTAGCTAATTTAATTTAATTTATTTAATTGAATTTAATGTAGGGAATTTATTTTATTATAATATAGGGTTAGGTGTTATTGTAACTTAGGTTAGGTTTTATTTTACAGGTAAATTTGTATTTATTTTAGCTAGGTAGTTATTAAATAGTTAATAACTATTTAGTAACTATTCTACCTAGTTAAAATAAATACAAACTTGCCTGTAAAATAAAAATAAACCCTAAGATAGATACAATATCACTATTAGTTATATTGTAGCTAGTTTAGGGTTTATTTTATAGGTAAGTATTTAGTTTTAAATAGGAATAATTTAGTTTATGATAGTAATTTTATTTAGATTTATTTTAATTATATTTAAGTTAGGGGGTGTTAGGGTTAGACTTAGGTTTAGGGGTTAATACATTTAATATAGTGGCGGTGACGTTGGGGGCGGAAGATTAGGGGTTAATAAATATAATGTAGGTGGCGGCGATGTTAGGGGCGGCAGATTAGGGGTTAATAATATTTAACTAGTGTTTGCGAGGCAGGAGTGCGGCGGTTCAGGGGTTAATATGTTTATTATAGTGGCGGCGATGTCCGGAGCAGCAGATCAGGGGTTAAAATTTTTATTTTAGTGTTCGTGATGCGGGAGGGCTTCGGTTTAGGGGTTAATAGGTAGTTTATGGGTGTTAGTGTACTTCTTAGCACTTTAGTTATAAGTTTTATGCTACGGCGTTGTAGTGTAAAACTCATAACTACTGACTTTAGAATGTGTTACGGATCTTGGAGGTAGAGGGTGTACCGCTCACTTTTTGGCCTCCCAGGACAGACTCATAATACCGGCGCTATGGAAGTCCCATAGAAAAAAGGGTTTACGAAGTTTACGTAAGCCGGTTTGCGGTAAGGCCAAAAAAGTGTGCGGGGCCCCTAAACCTGCAAGACTCGTAATAGCAGCGGGCATAAAAAGCAGCAATAGGACCTGTTAACGCTGCTTTTTTACCTTAACGCACAACTCGTAATCTAGCCGTATTACTTTAAACTGATCTTTCTTCAGTGCACACACAATTGTTCTGTTATTTTTTTTCTCTTTGGGTTACCCATATTTTGCCATAGTTTCCCCTTTACTGTGATGATTTGCACACTTTCTAACATTAGAAATGTTTAAAAATATGTGAACAATGGATATGTAGACACAGATTATGTCATGTTCCTTAGGATAGTCTGAGACCATATCAGTAGGTGCTTGTTATCCACTGGTGGTAATTAGAATCAGTCACTCACCTATAGCTAAAGGATTAGGTTATAGTCCTAAACTAGCGTGAGACTATAACAGCTAGTGGTTAACACAATTGGTGTTACTTCTAGTGTTAAAAGGGATATAAAAGTTCAAAGAGAAAATGCTCTAATATGTTATTTTATTATTGCACTATTTCTTATCCTATATAATAATAGGTCAGGTATGTTTGTCCGAAGCTGTCATGCGCAGCAGAGACTACGCGAGGACAAACATACCTGGCCGTAACAAAAGATCAATAAGTGAGGAACAGACAGCAGAGAGGGTGGGCGGGTGTGACAGAGGGTGTGGCAGGGAATGGACGACCGTGAGTGGGTGTGGCAGGGCGTGGTCGGGAGCACGAGCGGAGCCGCTGCACTGCAGAAAATGACCCGTGTACACAGGCTTTAGGACTAGTTTATAATAATATAAGATCCAGGGCAGCAATGCACTACTGGGAGCTAACTGAACACATCTGGTGAGCCAATGACAACAGACAAATATGTGTAGCAGAAAATAGAAGAAAACAGAGGCGCCACCATGGCCCAGTACCACCAAAACAGAGAAAAATATACAGATGGCACTAAATATACTCACAAACATATAGCACCCAAATGGTGTTATTGGGGCAGGCTGAAACTTCACAGTAGTCCAGCTCACTGATAGACCTCCATACAGATCCGATTGGTGTTCCCTGAAGGGCCTAGGTCCTATGCCTAGAAAAGAGAGAGGCAAGCCAACATGGCCTAGTATTGTTTGAGCCCAGGGAGAATGTGACCAAATGGGTATACTCACAGGAAACAAAGCACCTCCAGGTGCAGTAACAGCAAGCTGGAACCACAAGTCGCCCAGTAGACAAACAACAGCAAGTGATCCTCAGCTTCCAGCAAAAAGTAAGTTTTTGGGAGAGTGGTATATTGGACACCACAACTGGTGAATGGGTCAAAATACCACACAAGCAAGTGTATATGAGAATAAAAATCTTTAATAACACAGCGACGCGTTTCTCAGCCTCCTATGGGCTGTTTCATCAGGCTATCTACCCATTAACCAGTTGTGGTGTCCAATATACCACTCTCCCAAAAACTTACTTTTTGCTGGAAGCTGAGGATCACTGGCTGTTGTTTGTCTACTGGGCGACTTGTGGTTCCAGCTTGCTGTTACTGCACCTGGAGGTGCTTTGTTTCCTGTGAGTATACCCATTTGGTCACATTCTCCCTGGGCTCAAACAATACTAGGCCATGTTGGCTTGCCTCTCTCTTTTCTAGGCATAGGACCTAGGCCCTTCAGGGAACACCAATCGGATCTGTATGGAGGTCTATCAGTGAGCTGGGCTACTGTGAAGTTTCAGCCTGCCCCAATAGCACCATTTGGGCGCTATATGTTTGTGAGTATATTTAGTGCCATCTGTATATTTTTCTCTGTTTTGGTGGTACTGGGCCATGGTGGCGCCTCTGTTTTCTTCTATTTTCAGTTTCTAACTACCAGGACGACCATCCTTTGACAGAGTGCTGCCGCCACATATTGGGACTTGTTTGATGAATGGACACTAACATACAAATACCAACTGTATAGTATACTGTGTTTGGTGTTCTACCTTGTGCTACTGTTTGTATTTATTGCCTTAATATTCTAGTCTATTGCTATCTGTTTACATTTTATATTATTTACCTTACACTGGTATTTTGGGAATTGGGAGGCGCACCCTAAAGGCTGTGGTGTGCATTTGTATACACCACCCCCTACATTGAAATATGTGTAGCAACCAACCCCTAGTTAGTTCCCAGTAGTGCATTACTGCCACCGAGCAGATGTACATATGATTTTCAACAAAGGATACCAATAGAAAAAGGTAACATTAATAAGAGAAGTGAATTTAAAAGAGTCTTACATGCTCTATCTAAACCATGAACGTTTCATTTTGACTTTCCTTTCCACAATGTTGATGTCTTAAAGGGACATGAAATCCAAATGTTTTCTTCCATGATTCAGATAGTGCATGCAATTTTAAACAACTTTCCAATTTACTTCTGTTGTCTAATTAGTTTCATTCTCTTGGTATTATTTGTTGAAAAGCATACTTAGGTAGGCTCAGGGGCTGCTAATTGGTGGCTGCACATATATGCATCATGTTAGTAGCTCACCTATGTACATTGCTGTTTATTCAACAAAGGATACTACGAGAATGAAGTAAATTTGATAATAGAAATAAAACGGGTAGTGGTTTAAACTTGTATTCTCTATCTGTATTGTGAAAGAAAAATGTTGTGTTTCATGTCCCTTTAAACAATATTATGTACACATTACTGTTTGTAACTCATTGCTAAATATCTCAATAAAAATGATATAAAATTATTACAATGGCAGAAAGAATGTCAAGGGGAAAACTTGGTCTAGTATTCAAAACCTGCAACGAATACTTAAATGTTTACGTCATCATACACAAAGATTAGCCTTTAGAAACATTCTTTCTTTTGGTGGTTCCTGTATTCCCAAACACATCTTAATATAATACAGGAACGTTAGATAAATTGTGACCATATAACAGCCTATTAATCTATTGATTCAGACAGAGAGTTGCTACTATAATCCATTGAATTTAGAGTGAACTTAAAAGCCATTATAGTAATAAAATGACACACTGTAATTCATTATAGCATTTAATTTTAGCACTAGAAACAATCTAGCTGTGCACTAGAGTGTGTTAAACCCTTGCTAAGGGTTGCCGTTTTGCTGGTGATAAATTGACATGCTCTAACGAAAGCATGCAATTTTATCCCTTTAATGACTATTTAAGGAAAGTTAATGGGTTGTGGTATCACAAGCACTTTTATTTCAGTGTACATTGCAGTATATATGATTCTTTAGAAAGAACTGCCCCTTAAAAATTGAATCATTTGTGAGAACTCCTGAGTGGTGAACATGACAGATCATTGTATTGGTGCTCTACTACAAACCAAGTTAAATCCAGATTACAAGACTATTAATACATGAATTTAATAATATACACTTCCGTGGTCTCTGAGAACATAACTAGAACCTCCACTTATTGGTGACATACACATAGATCAGAACACTGAAGCATCTGCTCTATTGGGTAGCATCAACTTCTAAAGGCTTACCCCTGTCTCAGCACAACAGTTTCTCGAGCTAGTCAGGAAGGAGTTTGGTGAACTGCTTAAAGGGACACTGAACCCAAATTTTTTTTCTTTCATGATTCAGATAGAGCATGCAATTTTAAGCAACTTTCTAATTTACTCCTATTATCAATTTTTCTTTGTTCTCTTGCTATCTTGTTTTGAAAAAGAAGGCACTTTTTTTGTAGTTCAGTACTCTGGACAGCACTTTTTTATTGGTTGATCAATTAATTCACCAATCAGCAAGGACAACCCAGGTTGTTCACCAAAAATGGGCCGGCATCTAAACTTACATTCTTGCATTTCAAATAACGATAACATGAGAATGAAGAAAATTTAATAATAGGAGTAAATTAGAAAGTTGCTTAAAATAAACTCTTGAGAGGGCACTTCAGTCCTCTCTATTTTCAAGGACCCTAATAATGGATGAGCTCTATGCTGTTCTTTACAATTGTGTGTAAACCAACTGAAAGCAGCTCTGTACTATTATTCATGATCTGGTTTCTGCTACTAAACCAAGTTCTAGATATGATTTTGTTTCCACTAATAATGTGCACTCATTGGGGCATATGTATCAAGCTCCGTATGGAGCTTGATGCCCTGTGTTTCTGGCGAGCCTGCAGGCTCGCCAGAAACAGCAGTTATGAAGCAGCGGTCACAAAGACCGCTGCTCCATAACCTGTCCGCCTGCTCTGAGCAGGCGGACACACATCGCCGCAAATCAACCCGATCTAGTACAATCGGGTTGATTGACACCCCCCTGCTGGCGGCCGATTGGCCGCGACTCAGCGGGGGCGGCGTTGCACCAGCAGCTCTTGTGAGCTGCTGCTGCAATGCTGAAGTCAGCGAAGTCTGGCAGACCTGAGCCGCACTGTCGGATCAGGTCCGTCAGACTTTGATAACTAGAGGCCATTGTCTGAAGAAAATTACTAATTGTCAGTTTGCCTAGCAGTGTACACTGAAGATCAGGCTTCTTCTCCCTTGTTCGCACAAGCTGCTTCTGAACTGGAGTGTTTGCAGTGTTGCAACCATGACATACTCAGGGTGACAGGTCAAGGAAGAGGCCTTCAAGCTTGCTGCAATGTTTGGATCCATTTAAGCCACTCTGCTTCCTCTTCAAATCTGAAAGTTGGAAGTGCTGCATACTTTAATAATCAAGGAGCTTTGAACAATATCTGCATAATGAACACCAGAGTAGTTGTTTTGGAAAATGTGTTTTTGGTGAGGAACATAGTATATTACAAGCTGCTTTGTATTTTGGGATGATTGATGAGCCACAATGCTCTTCTTTCTAGACTTTGGATTTGCTTGGCCAGCTTTATGACCCTGCAGGCTGGTGTATGACTTTATGCAGTGGAACCCATGCTCCCTGTTATATGTTTATAGCCGAACAGGCCCTGGCCTATGCTATCTGTTCCCTAGTGGTCTTTTGCAGTGGAAGTCTGGGGTTGGCTAGAAACACTTTTGTCTTTAAGGCTCTGGGATAGAATAATGATTCACATTCAATGCATCTTACTGCTCTGAGATATTGGCTCTTTGTAGAAATATTGATGACTATTCTGCCTGCTAGCTCATCTGAAGCTTAGTGTTGTCATTAAGGAGATTTTATTATTAACACTGTTTCTAACTTCAATTTTGAGTAATCACCCTGTACTCTATTGATTTCCATGTCAATATAAAGGGACACTCTATTCTAGGACAGCAATTCCTTTCTTTGTTTTTACTAACATTTGGCTTCAGTGCCAAAATAATTTTAGGTTCCGCAAGGCCAAGATTGGCTTCATTAATACATCGAAGAAATAATATTAATTGGAGGTTATTATTATTATTTCAGGTTTCATGTGTTTGGTTGTTACTTTACCTCCTCATATATATTATTTAAAATCATAAATATTTTATTTAAAATTGAAACATATGAGGTTATAATGATGGTGGTCATTGTGGATTATTAACAAGAATTTGTACTTTTGAACTATATGGTTCAAAGCTCTATACAAATTTCAATATATTTAAAAAAGAGATATACCAGCTTTAATATTCATAGGCTGCTGTCTCTTCTGTTTCAGAAATGTATCCATTAACTCTTGCATTGCCAAACATCAATAATTGTAATAAGGTTTCTTTAAAGGTAAAATTAAATCTACACAGCTACCTGCAATATTTAGAGCTATAGCCAAGATTGTGTCTATTTATTTTCATTATTTAGAAACCCCTACTTTGTGAATTACACGCAGCAGGTTTTGTAATGCTTGATTTGTAACCATAACTAGTGTTTTTATTGCTTACAATGCTCAGCCAATTCACATTAGACACATATGCTGGAACGGCTTGTCATATGACCTCCAGGAAGCGTTACACCCAGAGGCTGGAATTACAAATATAATCAAGCCTGGAAAACAAAAGACCTGCTGCTAAGCTTACCTACGCAAACACAGCTTATGTGTGACATTTCAAGAAGCTCACTTTCCCCACATACTGAAATACTTAAAAATATGAAACTTAATTGTCAGATGACAGAGAATGAGAATTTCACACAAAAAACTATGCCAATACAAAACTAATGAACAACATATATTAATTAAAAACTTTAAAAAGTACATTTAACTAGCATGAGAGTCCCCATAGGTAAGGAGTTACAAAGTGGAAGACAATTGCCTCATTTGATACTTGTTAAAGCTGATAACCAATGTATGGGAAATAAGGAAAAAAACTATATCACATGACTAAGTTAATCTTCAACTTAATATTTCCATAGTAATTATCTTTTACCTTAAATGGATTAAACAGGTTATCTGAAAGAGAATAAGTCAGTCTCTCTCTCTCTCTCTCTCTCATATATATATATATATATATATATATATATTATTTTGTGTTTGTGTGTGTGTATTTTTAGAGCATATTGGTTTATTTGGAAACATATACCCATATACAGTAAAGAAATTAAAGGGATAATGTATTTAGGCAAGCAATACAGTATAATACATAAATTTCTCGGCTACATATGCCGTTTCATCAGGTAGCCTAATGAAACAGCATATGTAGTAGAGAAACGCGTTGCTGTTTCCATTGTTTTTATATTTTTAATAAAACAATTTTCATTATTATTCACGTTCCTTCTTTAATATGTGATCTGGGTGATTTCTCGGACTCCGATTTGTGTGCCTATTTGATGCTGTGATTAGTTGATCGCATCGGATACTCCTTCTGATATGGCTAGCAAGATCCATTGTGATTCGGACATCTCATGTGACTGACCGAGTGTTTCCCGGAAGTTAGTCTGCCGAGCAACTGAGACGTCTCGGCTTGCTGTCTATAGCACTGTGTGTGCTCTAGAAATTTGTGAGTTGGCATTTGTCTGTTCTTCTATGTGCTTGGGATATACGTTATCACACTATTGGGCGCCTCTCTCTTGTTTTCCAGAACTTATAAATTGTAAATATATATGTATATGATTATATACATATATATATTTACAGGGAACATATAGTTCCCATAGACCGCAATGTAAAGGCACTTTACAGTACAATTGTTTTTTTCTAACACCCTACACCTGCCACCTTTACCCCCAAAGTTTGCCTAGTGCAGTTATTTTATGAAAAAATAAAATAAAACATTTTTTTTTATATATATATAAAATACACTACACTGTATTTTGGGGGCATTTGGGGCACATTTATAAAAAAATAACCAAAGATCTGATCTCTGGTTAATTTTATAAGTGCTAATTGCTACAGCAAGCTTGCAATAACCAGCCACTTGTAATGGCTGTGATAAATTAGCGCTCCACTTGTAATCTTGCCCTAGTATTGAGGTTATTCCCAGCCTCCCTCTAGTCATGGGTGCCACCATATCGAAATCTATCTTTCACACTACAGTCCAGTTTAACCCCTTAACGACCGAGGACGTGCCAGAAACGTCCTACAAAAAAAGACCCTTAACGACCAAGGACGTTCCTGGCACGTCCTCTGGTCTTTCAAGCGCTAGAAGCGATCCTGATCACTTCCAGCTGCTTTTATGCAGGGAACGTCTCCTGCAACAAAGTGAAATGTGGTGGATACACCAACTTGCCACATTACAACTTAGGGGTCTCAATAGAGACTATGATCTGTCCTGCTTTTTCTAAATATAACATTGTATTTCTAATATAATATTGGATAACAAGATTTCAGTTCATCATAAGTCTGACACTCATTTTTATCTAAAAAGTCCTTTACCTGTTATTAACTCTTAATATATCCCTAATTAGTTTAGAACTCCAATAAGTAAGTGTACTGTTGTCTAGTATAGTTAGTACATACAATGCAACAATTTATAATCAAACTGCATCTACATTCTTCTATATTATTGTATATTGTGTATTGCTTTTAAATAGGTGGTCAGTACTCTATATGAAACATTAAATTATATAGATCCAGTGTAATAGTCACAGATGACCACTAGGGGGAGACATTTCCCCAATGTAGGTGCATTTTGGCGCCTTGTGAAGGGTATTTAAATGTTGGTGTGTTATTTAATAAAAATATAGCATGAGGAAGGGGCTGTGACCCCGAAACGTTGCTTAATAAATATTGCCTTTTAACTTTTGGAGTGCTGGAGTTCCATTTTGTGTTTGCCAGCTGCTTTTATGGTATTGCAGTAATGCCTCGATATTGAGGCATCCTGCAATACAATTTTTTTACAAACCGATGAAAAGAGAGCCACTATGTGGCCCTCTCTGCACCGGTAGCGATGGTACCCATCGGATCATCATTGGTGTGTGGGAGCATTGGCGGGTGGGCGGACCATCGCTACCCGGCATCCGGTTCCTCTATGTGCAATGTGCACACCGGGTGCCCACTGCCACCAATGAAAATGAATGCGGAGGGATAGGGAGGGGGGAATAAGGATTGTAGGATCGCCATCTGCCAGTACTCAAGATGGCGGGGACAATTGTGGGGTGGGGGAGGGAAGAGAGCTATTTGGGAGGAATCAGGGGTGGGATGTGTCAGGTGCGAGGCTGATCTCTACACTAAAGCTAAAATTAACCCT